>NW_017306269.1:6799962-6871453 GCF_000935625.1 Nanorana parkeri
TTTTTTTATAGGGGAGAAAAAAAAATATGGTTTTGATTATAAAACACATGGAAATGTTTTTTTTTTTTTTTTTAATGAGGTCCTTCATTAAGGCAGTAAGCAATACATTAGGATCCTGCTAATCAGGATGCTACATCATGGGGCAAATTGTGCAACCTTTTTTTTAGCTTACATTGTTTACAAGACAAAATTAGCTAAATTGTTTGGTAACCAGCTTACTAAACCAACCAGGTGAACTCAGACATAAATATGCAAAGTCAAAAACCGCTGCGCTTTGTATTCACTCCTTTTGGACGTTTCCACATTTTGTAGTATAGCCTAACATTAAAATAGGCTTAATCAGGATTTTATGTCACACATCTATGCAAAATTGTCCAACATGTCAAAGTGGGAAGAACTGTGTGATTACTTATCTACATTGTCACCAAATGCTAAAAGCTAAAAAGTCTTGGTTGCATAAGCATTTACATGCTTTTGGTGTAAAATCCCTAAACAAGCTCTGGTGCAATCGTTATCCTTCAGAGCTCCCCAACCAGCTCTTAGCAACCAGGGACACTCTGGCCAGAAAGAGGGCGGCGGGAACTCTGCAAATATTGTGCATACTGCTCTGCCTGCTGCCGCCCCCCCCCCATGTGACCCAAAGAGATGCCTCCTGAGGCAACATCCTCAGGCTGCCTCATTAGAGGTATGGCCCTGCAGACACCATCTCTGAAAAATGCCCGGACTTTGATAGAGAACTTTAACAGAGCATTAGAAAAACCAAGGAACTATTATAACAAGTCAGTGATAAAGTTGTGAACTGACGTAATAGTAAACAATGCAAATTGCCTTGTCATTGCATTAGAACTGCACGAACTGAACACAGTGGAGTACAAGGCAGCATTCCGATTTATGAGCACTGACACGTCCAGGACCTCGAACCTCTCCTACCATGAACTGCCAACCAGTCAGATCCCCACCAAAGGTCTAATTGGCAGAGGATCCAACAGGGAGGACACTAAACTCCCTCAGTCTGGACAAAAACCTGTGGTGTTGGTAGAGAGTTCGGAGGGACATATTAGAGGTGCTGGACATGTAGCCACAAGACGCTGTCTGCTAGTCTGCTGTGGGAGCCAGCATTTGGGGTGACAATGTTACCACTGCATACAGGGTATAGAAAGGCAGCACTGTCAACCTTACACAGGATGTCATGGAGGGAAAGGTTTATCATATTTTTTGTCAAACTGCCAGACTGGAGTAAAAAAAGGAAATAAAGGAAGAGATATAACGCACAGTATTAAACCACATTTCTTTTCAGTATAAGGGTTTTAATTTGACTTTAAAGGACTTGTAAAATCCCAGCATATAATTTCCTTTTATAACATTAGCATTGTGATAGGAGTACATACTAGTGTTGTTTTAATAATGCAATCAAAGATTAATTTTAAAAAAATCCCTTTTATGTACTAAGTGCTGCCATCCATCTTCCAAATGTGCTTTGAATCTCTTTCCCTGCTGCTTGATGTGATGCAATCTCCATTTCTCAAGACTACGTATCCCTTCATGCATTGCTTCCAGCAAGCAATGATCATGTTTCATTGTGGAAAGTTTAGATGTTGAGTTGTAATTCAGACGGCAGGCTAAATTACACTGGTGACACAGGAAGTGCATTCACTGCATTCAAGTGTATTCACAGGCCTGAGTGAAATTGTGCCAGTGCATTGAGGAAATACATCCTGTGGGCATCTTCAGTAAGTACAAACTTCTAGATGGATCTGGTTATTAGGAGTGTGATAGAACTTAATGAAATTCAATATAGAAATACAGATGTATTTTTATTTTTGAACATAGATACCCTTTAATATTTGGGTTTACTGGCTGTTGACAAATTCTCAGCATAAGAAAACTTCATTTACAATAACTGCAGCTCTGTTTAACAAACGTCAATCTTGTCGAATTTCTCCCGCTTGTAAACTTTATCCTCATGTTCTGCTTGTCCTTTTCTGTTTTACTATTTTGTTTATAGCTTAATTAATTGTCATTCGGCAAGAGGCACGCAAACCATCCTTGTAGTTCTTGTTTACAAATTATAAATTAATACCAGTTACACAGATGCTAAAATAAAACCAGACATCCTCAGACTCATTAGTGAAACAAATAACCCCCCTCAGCTTTATTACAGGAGCACGCTCGCCATGTCATTTATCCCTTTAACTTGGGAAAAGGAGAGAAATCTGTGCTTTGGCCTCCGATTGAGTTGTGCCGCATTAATAAAGACTTCAACATTCCAAAGGTGACATTGCGCTGATCAATCTAATTCTAATATGATTCCGCAGAGACACAGAAGTGGAAGCTGTTGATAAGGAGATGAATTGCAGCTTCTGTTCTTAGGGATGGAAGCAAGTTCTGACTTTACTGTACTGAAGCCCTTTCTTTCTTGCCTGTGGGAAAGTGGTGGGTGATGGCTGATTCTCAGTTACACAGCACTTGTAGATTTTAATTAGCTGGACTTAAAACTAGACCGTATCATATCCCTTAGCAGTATTCTCTTAAGGACAAAAGGAATTCTACTGCCACCTCTGCGTTCACCTTAGAACTAGCTTCAAGACATACTTTCCATTTTTTACTATATTTAAACCCAAAAATACAACTTTAATACAGTAAAGATAACCACTCTAAGATGTGGTGTCTACAATAGTTTTCTTTTTTCAAGCATTTTTTATTTTGACCGCCCTTTATTTTGACCCGGTGATCTGCCAATAACACGTTTCCCATCCCAGGGTGGCAATGCTCAGTGGCGTCACAAGGGGGGTTTGAGGGGTGCGGCCCGCACCCGGGTGACACCATTGCAAGGGTGACACCAAAATGACTGACAGTCATTTTGATGTCACCCCCTCTAAAAAGTCGGGCACTCGGTCATGGGCCGAGAGCCCGACAGCATCAGGAGAGAGGAGGGGACCCGGCGGCATACCTCATCCCGCCAGGTGAACGCCCCCTCCTCTCTCTGCCGGCGTCCATCACCAAGATGGCCGCGCATGTGCGATGACGTCATCACGCATACGCGAGGTGACGTCACGCGCATGCGCGATGATGACACGGCGGGAAGTCACTTGGTCTGGAGACGCCCCTGGCAATGCTCACTCCTCTGTACCTAATGTATATCGGAGCAGCATTGCCCTCCTAGGCTGCTCTGCTGAATTGCACTACAAACACCCCCTCCTAACTTCATCTACATTATATGGGTTTAGGGGGATTTGTAGATTACAAAAGATAGCTTAGAGGGCAAATAAGATTGTTCGTGATTTTAGTTCAGTTCACAGGAAGTGACAAGGGTGCTTAATTTCTGGGTGGACCAACAGGTATTTTCTGTACTTACTGAAAATGTACTAAGGGTGTATTCTGTCTTATTCATGGCAGAGTGGGAGCATCCGTCATTGCCTAGGTGACATGACATAGACACTTCCTATTGACTGTCCAGTAACATGGTAGCAGAGCATGAGGCATTGGCAAGGGACCTGTAATAGTAAGAGTTAAAAAACACTTTGGAAGTTTTTTTGATTAACTTTTCTGAATGGGTGGTGTATTTTGCCAGAGATGGGCCGTGAAACCCCCCAGTTTCCAATCGGATTTACACATTTGTTACCCAGTTGTTTGTCAACTATGGAAACTGCCCAAGAGGTCAAAGGACTAGTCACCAAGGTTGCCTGTAGACTTCCTGCAGCTGATCCCCAGAATCAATGAAGAAAAATCAGAAGGATCCTTGCACTGCTGCTTTCTCTCCAGTATATATCATGGAAGGCACATCACCAAATCTGACTCCAAATTTCATAAGGCTAGCAGAAAGAGGCAGCAGTGCCCTTAATGATCTGCAGATATAAAGCTATGAGACTCCAGGCACAGGAGTGTTTAGGTGCAGGAAGTACACTGCTATTTTTTTGGATGGATTAAAGACAAAAAGGTTCATTTTTCAGGATACTGTTTAACATATTATTATTTTTTTTCCCATTTCCCATTTTATTGAGTGTAAAAAATAAATGACATACAATAGAAACATACATGTCAAAACATCCAAGCGAGGTTCCACATAACCATCAAACGTAAAGGATTACAATAAGGACCAGAGTGTTGGAAATTGCAGGGAGATTGGCTCTGTCCCACATAATGCAACAAAATATCAAGAGGAATGGCATGGTTATACAAGCTGGATGGTCCTTTAATTGCAGCGAATGAGTGGTTACCCCTAACTCAATAGGATAAGAGCGTTGTATGAGGTATAACCATCAAATAAATGGAGACAAAAGGTAAGACAACACAAAATGGACAAGAATTACATAAAGATAGAGGCAGTGAAGACGAGCACTAGAAAGCATATAGTCCTATGTGGTAGTACCACAG
Organism: Nanorana parkeri; assembly: GCF_000935625.1. Taxonomy (NCBI): domain Eukaryota; kingdom Metazoa; phylum Chordata; class Amphibia; order Anura; family Dicroglossidae; genus Nanorana; species Nanorana parkeri. Next base: position 6,804,337 of record NW_017306269.1, read on the forward strand.
GGGACTCAAGGATAGACCAGAGAGCGGGGCAATACAGGGGGAGGACACCATGTGAGTCCTCTGAGACATACTCCCGTGGGGCGTACTTCCCCTCACCCTCCTATAGAGGGGTCAGGAAGGTTTAGTAGATGACCAGAGGGTATTCTTAGCAGCTACGCAGAGTCATGTTTGAGTCTGGTACTGTTTAACATATTTAAAACGTCTAGATATTCTCTGTAGTATAGTAAATCTTCACAGGTCCACTTTAAAGCTCACCCATTGACAAAAATGTAAAGCCCCTATCCACCTCTAACCCATTCTGAATTTTTTTTTTCTCAGATGTCTTGTAGAGTGTTTTATACTCACCTAATTCAACCATCTGGGTCCCTCAGTGGTGCTGTGTCCAGGTGGAGGGGACAGATAATTCAGTGCTACAGATATGCCTGTCCGTCCCCCTGCACTGACATAACCACCTGTACACTCTTCTGGGCCGATGAACAGAGCAGAGCCGTCCCTATAATGAGGCGGCCTGAGGCGGCTGCCCCAGGCAGCATCTCTTGGGGGGGTGGCAGGTTGCTAAATGCTCTTAGCAAGCTGTGATGCTCTTTCTAGTTTCCTGCCCAGCTCAGGCTGGTGACATCAGTGAGCTGGGCGGGATGCAGGCAGGTGGCAATCCCTAACCCCCAAAATCCATTCGCAGTCCATTCGCGAACATCAAGGGAACTTGTCATTTTTCCCTAACAGATTTCTTTAAGGTTGGAGCTACACCTTTTTTTTTTGCTTGATGTGTTTTATTTCAATGGAAATGCTTCAAAATACATGTCAATTAAAACCTGTCCCCATTTCCATTGATTTCAATGGAAAATGCAAAAGGAAATATGTATACGTGTAAATAGACCACAAATGAAGGAAGCATTTAACAAGTAACATTCTTATTGGTTGCTAAAGGTGCTACATTTTTCTCCTTGCATTATAAAACCCTAAAAATCCTCTAACTTACGTTAGACATACAGATGGTTCTTTACTTCTAAAATGGCAAAATGTGGCATTTGACTGGTGCTTATAAGTCCCCCACTGGACCTCCATACTAAATAAGTTTTGTTAAATTTAAGCATTTTTTTATCTTCCCTTTTTTAAGTGAGAAACTAAAGATGAAAGTAAACCCGGCGATGGAGACCACTTTTTTATGCCAGCTTTGGCGTCTTTCCAACAAGCGTATTTAAATGTAAATGATACTTTTTCACCATAAGGGCACCTATTCTTTTCCCCGAGCCGGCGAGTATAAAGAAAGCATTCTTATGTATAAAAATGACTTTATAAATCTCGTATCACGTAAACACCATCGGGTATGTTTTGTGCTTTCATTTAAAGGGAAAAAAAAAATGCAGGTACAGAGGTCAGGGATACCATTAGATGTGTGCAAATATAAGAAGGCGGGACTGCTGGAAAATGGCCCTTTAAGTGGTTCTGGGTCGACCATTTGCCAGTGTTGTTGTAGTATAATGCACCACTTGACACTGTGAAATCTGATTCTATTCCCAGAAAGGCTGAAAGGGGTTTAGTAGGTTGAAAGGTATAACAGCCAATCCCATATGTTTCCTTAGGGAACCACAAATATGCCGTAATTGAAAATAACTGCAGAAATAACAACTGTGATATTTGCGTTGACTCAACTATTCGGCTTCAAGTTAAAAAAGACAGAAAAAAATAGTTTGATGGGCATTAGCATGATAACGCTAAGAAAATATTGAGATGAAAATTTTTGGTTGACCATTTTCTTTTAAATTTTCTTAAACTTACAGAGGATCTTGTTTCTTTGGTATGTGAATCGCTCCCCTGGGGGCTGGAGAGGGAGAAATGAATGGCGCTGCTATTGTACATCTGGAGAAATGAATGGCGCTGCTACTGTACATCTGGAATAAAGCAAACGTATGCTTTAAGGGTCATTCCACCTGGAGTGAATTTTCATGGAATAAACATGACCCAAGCAAAACAGAATTTGATTTGATTACCTTATCTTTGTACTTTTGCATTTTTTTGTAACTCGCTCTGCCTAAAACACTTTATTTTTTAATCAAGGGGAGAAACATTGTTCTAATTTGCCAGAGCTTGCTGTTTGTGTCACCATTGGGGTGAGTTCACTTCCTTTGTAGTCACTAAGACAGAAAGTGACGGTGGATATCTCCTGTGGGGACATAGCAGTAAAAACACTTACCTTTAATAGAGTGGGAAAGGGTAGTACCTCTATGCAGATTTGTATTGCTTTGTATGGATAATACGATTTCCTGTCTTGGCTTGGATACAAATTTGTACAAAATGCTTATATATTAGGGCTGGTAATGATTAAGATTTTCATGTTCGATTAATCGAAAAAAATTGTAATCGATTAATTTCGATTAATTATAACGCACATACAGATCCAACTACATTGGCCGATACACATACAGCACAGCAATGAAGTAATAAAATGAACTGGGATCACACTAATCCAGCACGTTATTAATCTCACGTGCCCCACTCAATATGGCACCTGCTTGAGTGGGGCAGCTCAAAATAATAACGTGCTGGATTAGTGTGATCCTAGTTCGTTTTATTACTTCATTGCTGTGCTGTATGTGTATAGGCCAATGCCTTGGCTGGCGCTCATGCAAAAAGTTTCTTGGGCAAACTCACCGGCCCGAGTGGCTCCGTCGGCTAACGAAGGGGGGAGGAGTCCGGTGACGGACATCGACGTCACCTGACTCCCCCCTTCTTCCCTTCGTTAGCCGTCACGGACATCGATGTCACCGGACTCCTCCCCCAGATATAGAAGGCAGATATTAATGCAGCCCTGTGACATGCAGCCCATTAATACATTATTAAAAGAAAAGTATTTGGAGAGTAAAAATCTACTCTTGCCAATAGTTTGAGCCAATGATCACAAACCGCTGATTGCTCAGCTCATGGCTTCTCCCTGCAGAGATCAGTGACTGTCAGTCACCACTCCCAGCAGGGATTCCCCCTCCTCTCTATGTTGCTCAAGCACTCATTGGAGGGACAGACAGGGGAGGGGGCGGGAACAGCTGACTCTGGTTTTAGAGAGGCAGAGCCAGCTGTCAATCAGGCAGTGGGTTGGATCCTGACAATATTTTCCGGATCCTACCGAGCTGCAGCGTGGCTCTGCACTGTCAGAATATAGCGGGCAGTAGCCAGCTATATGCTGCCTTTGGGTCACAAGAGGATATTAGTAAATGTCCTCCTGTGACCCAAAAGAGAACTAAAGCCAAAAAAAGTTTGTCTATAGTTCTCTTTTAAATCTATTTTTTTAATTCAATCAGTGTAAATTCTTGAATCAAACGTGGTATCAGCCTATTGTAGTCCCTGTTCTGCAGGGCTGGAGTGTGTGGTGAAGAAGCAGCAAACGGAGCCAATCAGTTCATGCACTTGCAAGCAGATTGGGGTAGGGAGTTCCAGAGGAGTTCCAGAGGATGGGAGACACTCTGGAAAAGTCCTGTTTATTCATTTATATCTTGTATGGAGTTCTGCTTTAAAGAAGAACTTTACCCATATCCTCAAAATAACAACAAAGGCACCTTTAGAAATGTTTAGTAATGACAATCTACAAACAGATACTTCTAGATAATTGCATGCTTTTTATTCTTTGCATACCTTATTTCTCTTTTCCTCCCCGGTCTTCTCACAGTGGCCATTTTTCCTAAGGTCAGGTGACTAGCTCTCCTTTTACTTCCTGGAACTCTGGCACATGTGGCTAGGACATGTGACCATGCACATCATCTCAGAGGAGGAAAATGCTTTTCACTGAGATCTCATGAGATTACAGATGAGATTTCCCAGGATTGCTCTGCTGATGTAACACTCCCAGGATTGCTAAAGGCCTGCTTTAAGTAGAATGAATGCAAACTGAATGTATCCAATTATTTAGTATAATTTAGTAGGCACTTTTATTCTGTATTTTCTTCCCCTTTCGGAATTAGAAAACCTTATAATGACATGAGTTTCAGTATCAAGATAAAAGGTTGAGTGTTTTTAAACAATGTACTGTTACAGTAGGTTGAGACATGGGGTAGCATAGTGGCCTAAAGTGGTTAAGACGTCTGCTTTGCCCCACTCTGGTCCCTCATTTTAATTCTGGTCAGCACTAGGGATGAGCTCAGGTTCCAAACAAAGAAGGTACATGGGCCTCCTGCTCGATCAGCTGTGGGCCAGGGCATTCCCCACCTTGCAGCTGACCACAAACAAAGGGGCGGGATGTTTGTGCTGACATCATTTACCTTATATGACCATGTTAGGTAAATTCCATTTGTCAAATGGACATTAGGCCACATAAGGTCAATGACATCTGTAAACCCCGCCCCTTTGCTTACATCAAGCTGTGGGTGTGGAGTTCTGATTGGGTGGCATGGAAGGAGCTTCCTTTTCTGTTCAGGATGAGCTCAAGTTTAATATGAACCTGAGCTCCTCCCAGACATGGCAGGAAGCTTCTTCCAAGCAGGATGCTACCCGCATGGAGTTTGCATGTTATTCCTGTGCTTATATGGAATAACATGCAAGAGCTGCAAAGATAATAGACCAGCCTGATCTGGGAACTGTAAAGCATTGATAGATAAACCCAGGGGTGTTTCCTAGAAATCAGAGGGCCCCATAGCAACATTTTATATGGGGCCCTGTGATTTCTTGTTACGCCGCTTGCACGATATCCCACACAGCCCACCTAAGGGTGACTCTGCAGAGCACACCATACACTCTCCATGGTAGGGTCTGCAGGGTTTCAGGTGGGCTGGCACCTCTTACCTGCCTCCTCTTCCGTCGCCGGGTCCCGCCTCCTCTTCCATCACTGGGCCCCACCTCCTCCTCCACAGCGACGCCGGCCCAGCCTCCTGCTCCGCAGCTGCTGGCTGTCACTGACTCAGCAGCGGCTGTGAGGAGGAACGTGTCGCTGCACACATCACATCCGCCAGTGACAGCCAGCAGCCTCAGATGCCATAGCGACCCAGGTGGCCCGCACATCATCAGGGGGTTGTCCTGGCCGGGCCCCCATGTGCCCCGGGCCCCATAGTAGCCACATGGGTCGCTATGGGGATTGTTACGCCACTGGAAAAACCCATAGCCCCTTATTATTATTATACAGGATTTATATAGCACCAACAGTTTGCTCAGTGCTTTACAATATAAGAAAGACATGACAATTACAATACAATTCAAGATAAGATGGTAAGGAGGGCCCTGCCTGTGAGAGTTTACAATATAAAAATGACCATTATTATTCTACTATTCATTTTACAATTGTATTTTGTATCTTGTGAATGTGCATCAAAAAATTAGTTTTCCAAAAACACATTCAAACCTTTTTTTTTTGCTGCACCATCCCCTTTATTTACTGATCGAGTAACTATTGCCACTACTTAAAAGAAACCTTTTTTTAGCCAACAATGATTTTCCTTTGATTGCGCAGTTAAATGTTCCCGGAGCAATAAAACAAATGCAGATGTTTTTTGTTTTTTTTTACATTTCTTTCCTCTTTTTTTTTTTGCTTCTAAGGAGACACTGATCCAAAAATTTTAATAGCAAAGTCTGAGCCGTCTGCTGTGTGTGGGGGGAGAAAGAAATAAATATAGCTTGCAACAATAAACAGTATCTTGATTTCCATCAATTACTCATATAATACCACTCATCAGGCTAATTGAATGCAGAGGGATATATTAAAACTTAGCGAGTTGCTGGATTCTTCTGGAACTAAATGCTGTGCAGATGGCCGGAGTTCTATCTGACGGAGGGGATAACCAATTATTGATGCTTTTCCAGTGCTTACTGGAGAAGTAGGAAGGCGGATGGTGCGTTCTAAGCTGTGAACAACTGTCGTCCCATAGCCCCCCACTTGGCATTCTCCCCGCTTCATCTGAGGCTCTCTGAGAGCTCGGAGGACAGACAATGGTTGCTTTGCAGAGAGAAGGAAGCTTTTTGGAACACCAAGTAAATTTAGGGCTGGATTGAACTTATTGTGCCTCAGCCATGCCCATTACTCATCCTCTGGCAAAAAAAAAGCTCCCTCTTCCTTTTGTCTGGGGAGACGGTAAACTTTCAATGCCATCTGAAAACAGAAGGTCTTTCACACACTGCAAGGGCCCCGACCACAATGATCATGTGAAAATATTGTAAACAGTCTCCCAGCCCCCTTCCAGCTGTCCCGAAAACAGACCTGGAAAACATTAGGAAGAACAATCGGCCAAAGAATGGCTTTATACGCACGCTTATTTTAAATTTATATTACAGCTGAATAGGTTTTTTTTTTACTCTTTGACTAGTTAAAAAATAGAAAAGGAAAGAAATTCCGGGCTTAAGAACGGCACAATAACACTGAATGCGCTGCGGAGAGAATTTAAAGTGATATTAAAGTCAAATAGTTTTTAAGCTATTTTGAATGCTGATTAAATCACTTACAATTGATGCTGATTCTTGATGGTTAAAAGGTTTCGTTTCCTGCTGAGCACTGGCCCGGATATGTTGTTTTACGGTGGCTTCTTTCCCTTGCAGGTTCCTATGGAGCCATCATTATGTGTGTCTATACAAACATATATATAGAAAACGTTACCAGTACACCTATGACTTGTGTCAATATTCCATCTTCTTTATTATATATATCTGAAGATAAACTGCGCCATATATGGTTACTACAGCACCCTCCTTTGTACCAGTGACGTGCTGTGCCTTCTGTGCTTGGTGAGGCATCCCCCAGCCCGTCGAAGCTCCACCCTGTCCCGCCGAAGCTCTGCCCCCAGCTCGGTAACCAAGCTGTGTGGGGAGGAAGAAGGGAGGAGTCTCCTTCTCCCTCACTTGCTCATCATTGGTGAGTCACTGGTGAGACGTCGAGATCGATGTCCCCACTGTTGTTTTTTTTGTTAATTTTTTTTATTAGACAGCTTGGATCAATAGCGCTTTGCCATGCTCAGCTCATTGGTTCAAGCCATCCACAGAGCTCACGCCTCTAGCACAGAGTAGAGGCTGTGACAGCTCTTGCCTCACCAAGTTAGGTTACACAAGCAGTGGGGAAGCCCGCTGTTGTGTAACCTAACTACCTGTCAAAAGCGGATGCAGCGCTGCCTATAATTAACAGGCAGCGCTCCATCCATGACATGTTACACTACGGGGAGGTTTTCCCTGCTGTGTAATTTGTAGCAAGCCGCTCTGAATGGAGAAACAGACTTGAAGCTGACACCTTTTTTCTTCATAATACCTGCCCTGCCTCACCTGCCTCCCCTGACCGCACGTCCCTGCTTGGTACATACGCTCTGGTAAGGAGTGCAGCAGTTCCTCTCTAAGTCTACAAACATATTGTACAGACACAGCAAGGCAACCCATTCCCCTGCTCCCCACTCTCTACTTTTCCTTCCTTCTCAAATCTAGTAGATGGAAAGCTACAGGAGACTAAGCTGTCCCCTGTGATCTTTTACTGGGCAGGAAGTTCAGGGAAGCTGAGATTAGAGAACTGGAGCTGTTCAGGAAACATCACTGTAAGGGCTTGGGCAAAATATGTAAAGACATACCGATACTTTGCTGGACAATGTACATAATGTACATACATTTGTACATACATTTGATCTCAAATCATTGAAAAAATAGAACTATAAAACAATAAAACTTTTGATTTAAAAAAAAAAGTGTGAGAGTTTACTATTACTTTAAAGGGGACGCCAGGCAGGGTGGAAATGTAACTGAATGATGTTTGTTTGCTAGAGGGCTGCATGTCATAAACAACTGGCATAGTTAGAAGTTTACACTGTTGCTTTAACACTCACCTTTATGTTTATACAGTATATGTATTATGAAGTACTTTTAAAGCTAACATTTAATCTGTAATTGTGCAAATATATAAATGCCTTGATGGGTGAATGTCAGTCTGAAAGAGTGGGCTTTTGCATTCAGGTAACACCCACATGTGATGCTGATCTTCCATGATTGAAATCCAATAAATAAAAGGGGTGGGCCAGGGACAGTCAGTTTGGCTAATAGAATGCTATTGGATATCTTCCAGTCAGGAGATAAGGGAGGCTGTATCTGATATGTTGCAGCTTCTAGCGCAGTGAGAAGCTCACAGTGTGCAGGGACATCATAGTAAACTATTTCAGTCCAGGAGAGGAGGCAGTATAACTGTACAAGACTAAAGGGAAGGCTGGCATCCATCTTTAAATGTAAAACTCCAAACAACTGAATTATATAGTCTCCCTTTCTTCCCCTGTACTTGGCTAGCAAAGTTCAGTGCTGCAGTTTCATCCACGTTTATTGAAGGATATCAGTGTAAATCCAAATCCAGGCCCGGATTTCCCACAAGGCCACCGAGGCCCGGCCTCGGGGCGGCAGAGCGCAGAGGGGCGGCAGCGGTGACCTTGTGGGGAAGTTGCGGGAAAAAATTGGGGCGGCAGGTGGAGTAAATCCGGCCCTGTCCAAATCTCTAAAATCTCGAAATTCTCAGTATAATTCTTGCTCTCAAACACACATTTGCTAGAGGTCTGTTTACCCACTCAGTGGCTTCAGGGGCCATTGAGCATTGTTAAAGGAGAACTATGGGGTCAGTGTTTTTCCCCATAGTTCTCCTTGATTCAGAAGGCTCACATGAGATATCACTATGCCCTGGGACAATATGTAGAGGCTCCAATTCTCATTCACAAGTCAGTCAATGCAGTTTGAATGGTGACATCATGCTGTAGCAATGCTGATGTCATTGTGATAAGATTGCAAAGTGCTTGGGAACAATGGTATATTCCCAATACATACCATACACTAGACATGTGCAATTTGTTTCATTCCGAATTGAAATTTGGCATTTTGGCAAATTCATCCGAATTTCAAATTGAAAGAAATACCGAATCCAAATGTATCCAAATTATTTATATTGAAAATTCGGATGCATACAAATTTTTTTCCGAATGTAATTCAGAAATTAATTTATGTTGTTATATGTTAGAAGAAAAAAACAAAACGTGAAGTTCGTGCCCCAATCCATACAACACCCTTTAGGTCTGTTAGGAATTTTAGGGGGGATCCTAAAATTCGATTCGCCAATTGTGATATTGTGATTGACGTGTGGATTACATCAATGGACATTTGTTTTTTCTTATAAAAGACTTGCCAAATAAAGGACTTTTTCACAGTGTTGTGTGTTTATTTACTATTTTATTTACTATTTGGTGAATGAGTACTACCCCATACTCATTCACGGGGGGGGCAGCATCTGGGTGCCCCCTTTATGAAAGGGGAACCAGATTCCTATAAGCCCCCCTGCCTGCAGACCCCCACAAGTTGGTTTGCCTTGCCTGGGGTTCCCCCCAGCAAAGTACCCTCCCATGTTGAGGGCATGTGGCCTGGTATGGTGTAGAAGCAGAGGGGCTGCTCACTTGCCCCCTTACCTTTCCTGCTCTACCAGGCTGCTCTAGCGGGGACCCCAGGCTTTTTTTGTGGTTTTTTTTGGTGTTGGGGTCACCCCTAAAATCCCTACCAGACCTAGAAGGGATAGCATAAATTGGGAAGGGGGGGGGGGGAGGCGCTGTTTTTTTTTGGGGATTAATTGGGAAGGGGGGGGGGACTGCATGCTGTTTTTGTGGACTGTCAAACGTTACAAAGAAAAAAGTAAACATTGAGGCCTGGTTCACACCAAGAACGTGCAGTGATTCGCACGGTTTTATGCGCATTTGCCGCGTGTTTGAGGAATCGTGCAAAAATGCGAATTCAGACGTATCCAAATACCAAAAAAATTGACTTTTGAACCCGAATCCCAAAAAATTAAAAAAGGAAACATTCTAATTGAACCGAAAATATTTTTTTGCCGGCTTACATGTCTACCATACACAACAGCCTTCCAACTTAGAAAATGTAATTGTTTAACTATAGAACTGAACAACAAAACGAGGTGATCAATCACATCAAGACAGACAGAGATATAATTAAGAGATAATATAAGAATAAGAGATAATATAAGAATAAAAAGTCAGGTTATGACAAATGCTAAAGTATTCTTTGCATGAGCCTCCTTAGATTTTAAGGTGGACCTGTGTCTTGCCCATGCAGAACAAGACACAGCACTGGGATCCTAAACAGCCAATCACCAAGCACCCATGCTGTCATATGGAAATAAGGGGGGGTAAGTCACATGCTTCTTATACATGAAAGTACCAGGTATTTTTCTTTGTTTCTGCTGGCTGTACAGAGCTGCATTGGGACAAAGGGAAGGTGAATATGTATTCCTGGAAAGGGAGATTTTTTTACAATATTGAACCCAGGTCAAACATATACAGTATACATCACTCAGTAAAGTACTCTATTTCTTTACATTTTGCCTGAGCACTTACAGTCAACACGTTTCTGAACAGCTCCAACTCTCTCAGCTCACCTTCCCTAAACTCACTGTCCAGTACAGGATCACAGAGGGACCCTATGAGACAGAGCAGTGTGCAGAAACTGTCCATCTACTAGCTTGGAGACGGTAAGAGGGAGGAATAGGGAGTAGGGATCAGGGAAGTGTCTTGCCTTGCTGTGCCTATGTGTTTGTGGACACTAACACACACACTAGCACACGTAAGGGTGGCTCCATAGGAGTTTGCAAGGGAAATGAGCCACCCTAAAACAGGATATCAGAACCAGTGCTCAGGGGACCAGATAATTCTGCAGGAAGCTAAAACTTTTAAACATCAAAGAGCAGCATTCATTTTATGTGATTCCATCAATATTGTAAATAGCTTAGAAAGACTTTAATATCACTTTATGGGAACCTAGTGCTTTGTCCTGCTGCCACAGAAAGAATTATAAAACAAAGGCACCCTGTAAAAGAAGAAGCTTAATATTTACATTTTGTGTGGGAGGTGAGTTAAAACCTATCCTCTTAAAGAGCCATAGGCAGCGCTGCTATCTGAGACTTTGGGGTGTGCAAATTATTGTGTCCCCCAGTGGGAGCTGTGGTTCATCCAGCCAGACCCATACATCACTACTATGTCCTATAGTGACATAGCAGCTGGAAGTAGAAACCAGAGTGCAGCAGGGACACTCTGTCTGACACACCCAGAAGTCTTGGATACCAATGGTGTCTCTCAAAGTCGCTCAGCTCAAATCAGCGCTAAAAAAGCGATTTTTCTGATTAGCTCAGTGTGAATGGGGTCTAACGGTGTCTCTGTTGTCATTTCAACAATATGGGTAAAGTTCCTCTTTAAAAATTCTGTAAGAACTAAAACAGCTACACAGAAAAACCCAAAATGTCATATTTTGCAGTTCAGCAATCCTTAGATGTTGTTAGTTTTCCTTTTTCCTTTATTTTTACCTGGTAATCCTGCAAATCACATATTTCCTGTCCCTGGTTGGCTACTATCACTTCTCCACTCTATTTATGGAGGTTCCTGGCAGCCACCCAGGCTAGACATCAAACATGATGGAGGGGTAGAAGCTTACAAAAAAAGATGCCATTTTGTTGTCACACAGGTAGACACAGTAACATTTGCTGAAAATATTCTTAGTTTGAAAGATGAAAATTAAAGCAGCCACAACATCTATGACTTGATCAGCTGCAATATATCACATTTTTATTCTTATGGGTTTAGTTATGCTGTAAGGATGGCATGGCTTTTATGCCCTACAATATTAAATTTACCAGGAAAATATAAATAGTTGGAGCTAAATTAAAACTCCAAGTTTAAACACTCATGCAAGTATACAGCAAAAGGATTAAATAAGCTTTTTTCATGTTCCTCAGTTATAGACATTGTGTGAAATATGTGAGCTTTTGACGTCTAAGCTACCCGTCAGCGCGGCCACTCAATTATTAACATACAGTTGCTCCTAAGGATCAGTTGCAACAAAGAACTAAAGAATGGCTGGATGGTTTCTCAGCAGACAACAGTTGTCATACAACTTAAAACCTTACCCACCTTGCGCTCTGGCGCTAGACCTTGCCTTGCTATTTGACCAATGCTGTTCTTCTGGCGGTTGATATCTCCACCCTTGACTTCTGACCTGATCCAACCTGCCTGTCATCTTGATTTTTTGTTCTAACTAGATCCTGATCTTATTGCATGGTATTCTGCTTCTAGACGGCATTGGCTGCTGCACTGACCGTGGACTGTCAGACTGCAGTTGCCTCAGGTGATTCCCTCACTATGCAAACATCCCTTACTCTACTCTGGTCACTGTATGAGTTAGGGGTTACCATCTTTCATGCCAGCTATCTATCAGATAGGTAAACCAAGTTCTATGCCCCATGTCTTGCAACAGAAGTTTCATATCTGGTGCTCCATAGGCAGGACCCCAGCCTGTAACCTCAGAGAATAATGTGGTTGCAGCGCTCAGAGGATAAAAGAACATCTCCCATTATATGTGCTTTAAAGAGAAGACCAGGGAGTGTGTGCCATTATATAGGGACATGACTGGCTATTATAAAACTCCTTCAAGTCTTCATTTAGAAAAGATAAGAATGATCTGCGGCACTTGCTCCACCAGTTATGCCAGGCATGTACCACACATACTGTATATCACAGGTGACTGCACAAGGGAAAGTTGTGCATAGACACAAAATGGTATACAGAGGAAGTGCTGGTCATGTGACACTTAGTGTTACCAAACTGGGAGCCCCTTGTGAACAGGTTGACCATGGAAAACAGAAAAAACTAATTTAGATATCAATCATAAGTGGATGACATTTAGTTAATATAATTATTTCCTCCTTTCTTGCATCTAATTACTGCTGATCTCCAACAGCCCCTTTAAAGTCGCATCCTGTGTGCATGCACTCCAGTGATGGATACATGACTTGTCTCAGGGCATGCTTCCTGATGTGTACAGTGATGGAGTATACCTGTGCAACGAGCATTGGCATAGCCAGTTACAGCCTGCTCCGGACGTTTATGTGGCCAAATAGCAACACAGGAGAGGAGTTGGGAAAAGGGCATTGTTACTCTCTAATCCTCTAACTAAGCCTGCTGTCCAAACTACAACTAAACTTATTCCCCCTCTCTCGCAGTGATCACAGCAAACACCCACAATGTAACCTCATCATTGCTTGCTGGAAGTAGTGCATTATGGGATATGTAGTCTTGGGAAATCCAGGTTGGATCACATCAGCTGCAGTGAAAGAGACGCAAAGCACACTAGGAATCCAGGAAGTTGTGGGAAGTGATAGACAGATGGAAGGCAGCACTCATTACATAAAAATGATTTTTTCAAGTAAACGTTGATTGCATTATTAAATAGGAATAGTAGGTATTCCTATTACAGAGCTGATGTTATAGCAGGAGAGGATATGATGGGATTTCACAACTCCTTTAACACGTTATAGATTATATGAGATTTTGGTGATTGGGATTATATGTACTGTAATCATAGGCTTGAGCAACAGAAAGGAGGAACCGCTGGTAATTTAATATAACTGAGCCATTAATCATGAGCATCTACTGTATACTCAAAGTGGAAAACAGTATTCTCAATGATGATAAGCAGAATCTGATTATCTCCAGTGGAAAGTATTCTTGACTTTTGCTATGAAAATGTAGATGGTCCAGAGAAAGAGTGCAAATATTTGATGAGACATTGCACTATTTATTACTATTTCTGTATTGAAAAATGTAAATAATAGAAATATGCTTTAAAGCTGATCTCCAGGAAGATACAAATAAAACATAATTTCATCCAGTTTGATATTTACTTAAAAAACAAATGTTCTTTTACAGCTAGTGTAAGTATCTGTATGTTTTTAGTTTAGATTCCCATAATCCTCTGTACAGCACAAAGAAGGAGCAGTATCAGCCAAACCAGAAAGGGGATGTGCCTTTAAAACCCCTGTCTTTTTTTTTTTTTTTTCTTTTTGCTATCTGTGTCTTATTGGAGAAGGTTACCCCTACATCCTTTCCTAAAGACACAACAGGGAGTATAAGCAAATCTCTTTAAAGTGAGGGTAAATGCCCCCTTAAACAGCTATCATCAAAGAGATTTCCTCATCTCTTTCTATCAGACTTTGCAGCCTGCCATGGGCTACAATGGAGATGGGCTGACCTTTAATACATTTACCATCATATTCAGCCTATAAGCACTGGTCTTTCCACACCACTGGCATGGCTGTCTTAATAGAGTATTGATGTACGTGGGCTTGGTGTGAACCAAGCTCGTCCAAGCCCGTGCAAAACTGCCAGTGACATAATGCCCCCTTCATGGCCCAATCAGTTGCCGTTGGGGCATCCACTTTCTCACAGCCACAAGTAACAAATCAGTGGGAACAGGGCTGTCCCTATAATGATGGAGCCTGAGGCTGTGGCACCAACCAGTGCACACCTAGCTTGGTTTTACTTCTAATAGGGCTGTGCAGGGTTACTTGAAGCAATACATCTTGGTCCGGGGCACAAACCCATTCTGCTGATTGGACAATGAAGAAGCTGAAGCAAAATGATAAGTGCCCCTCTTGTAAGCCTGTTGGAAGTGCTAGCCTGACAGCATTGTACAGTGCAGCAGAGCTCTATAAAGGTGCCCATACACTGCTCGATTCTCGTACGAGAATCGCGGGAAATCCCGAGATCGTACGAGAATCGAACAGTGTGAACGAAGACGTGCAACCGTTTCTAATGTACGGTCGCACGTCTTTTGTCTAAGGAGCATGTTAGAAAACCAGCTGAGAATCGTACGATTTTCGGCTGGTTTGAACAGTGCTCGGGAGACAAATGCCGAACGGGCCGGTGTGCGCACGCGCACACTGCCCGTTCAGCATTGCGGTCATCGGAAGCCCACCCCTCAGGGGGGCGGGCTTGCGATGATCGAGATCGAGAGATGGGCAGATCGTACCTTTTTTAAATTACTTTACAACCATCGCAAGACTAAGGTCTTGCGATGGTTGTAAAGTGTATGGTCACCTTTAGCCTACTGCTGGCACTCCCTGTCTGAGGTGTGGCTACACCTGACAGAAAGATAATATAATGAAAAAATCAGGAACATACACTAGTTGCATTTCAAAATGTATTCCATGATTTTTTTTAAATGCATAGCTTCCTGAATTCATGTCCATTGATTTCTGTCTTCTTTAATAAACTTAGAGGAAACCCTTTAATGGCCCTTCATTATCTGAGCAAAGCCACGTAACTAAGCATGGAGTCGTCCTTGTAGCTACTCCCACAGGCCACGAAGCTGATGCAGTCACAGTTGTAGCGCACATATAAAACAGGCAGAGGCAAAAAAGGATCAAATCCTATTTATGGGAATTAAGCCCCATATTCAGCATGCTGTTAAACTGCTGCATGAGCTGGAGGTGACTTTAATCCCATTTATGTGAACTGAATGCAATTCCTGTGATGCACCAGAAAGTAACTTCACAGAAAGCGGAATAATTGCCTGATCCTTTTCACTTGTACAATTCATTTCCTAGAAGACGCAGTTTTTTTTTTTCTCTAGAAAAAGATTTTCCTCTTAAGCACTTCTTTGCATTATTAAAGAATGAGCTATGTTTAAAAGAGGACGTATTCTTGCTATTCATGTAATGATTGTAATCCCGGGTCTTTCTTTTAATTCAATGTCTCTTTATCATAATGCATGCAGTTTACGGTGTAAGGAAATTCTATGCTTAGTACCCAGATTTCAGAACTAGAAAACTACGTTTGTTACATCTTCCCCTACAAATATGATTGTTTCCACAAATAATTGTTTATCAGCGACAATATATTTTATTATCTACATTAATAAGCTGGCCTGATGGGCTTAGCTGACATTCGATAAAAAAAAAAATATTTTAAAGGAAGTTACTAGGGATGTCCCAATACCACTTTTTCAAGACCAAGTACAAGTACAAGTACTTCCCCTCATGTACTTGCCAATACAAATTACCGATACTTTTTCTTAAAGGGACAGGGGACATTTAAAAAAAACAATACAGACTAATGATTTTAGGCCAATTTCTTTATGATTATGAAGAACTTTAATTTAAGACTGTTTTAGAACAATAAAAATGTTTTATTTGCTTTCACACAGCTGTAGTTAAATTACAAATACGCTCATGCATCTGCCTCTGGGATCATTTAACCTATTCATATTTTCAACCGCGATCGTGTGGGACTGCCCAGGCGGTAGTGCGGCGGGAAACCACGCAATCTGCCTGGCGTGAATGGAGTGCCAGTAGAAAATAATACAGCTGTAACATCCACATTAGGGTCTATCAGCTTTGAAACCTAGAACCACATCTGAACCACACTCGGACCATGCAGACCATCCAGCTCCTCTTTTTTTCTTATGTAGTAGATTTGTTCTGTGGAGTGCAAGTGTAAAAGGAAAAACATAGTAAAATATCAGCAATATATCTTTTGGAATAAAATAAAATATATCAATCCATGGAACAATCCATGTCACATGTCCTCACCTGGGTTTTTAACTTAAATCGACTTTATCAGAAGATCTCCTCCTCAGATGTCTCAGCCCTGTTATACTGTCACTTTTGCTGATCAGCTTTGTCTGTCTATAAATCTGGATTAAAAAAAGGAATTTGCAGGCAACATTCTATTGTCATGTATACTAAGCCTTTACAGTTACCAGAACACAAAATGTTTCACCATAATGGCCTTGCAAATCTATCTGAATTCTAGGTTGTAACACTACAAATATTTGATAATTCGATTCCGTGTCATCATTCCTATACAAGCTTGTTGGATATCCTATTCCGCAACCATGGGCATTAATATAGAGTTGGCTTCTCTTTCCAACTAAAATAGCCACCCTCTTCTGGGGGGATTTTGAAGTGTGTCGTGCAAATTTGTGAACATTTATCTACCAAGAGGTCAGGTACTAATGAGGACCTGACTCACAATCGACGTTCAAGTTCATTCCAAAGGTGTTCAGTAGGGTTGAGGTCAGCCACTTGGGTTCCTCCACACCAAACTCATCAAACCATGTTTTATGGAGCTGGCTTTGTGCACAAGGGCACAGTCATCCTAGAAAAGAAAAGAGCCTTCTCCAAACTGACACAAATTTGGAAGCCCAGAACTGTCTATAATATGTTTGTATTCTGTACCAGGTAATAGTACCCCTCAGTCAGGGTCGTAACTACAGATCACGGCGCCCCATAGCTAAAATGTGATGGGGGACCCCCTAACGACCTCTCTCTGAGCTGCGAATAATGATGACAAGATTCCAAAGACTTCACTTGTGCATCAACTGTCGTCAACTGCAACCACATCAACCCTTCATGATACAGTACTGTATTATATTTGCATGTTCTATGTTTAATTTGCTTCCACAACCTTATGGGGCCCTCTTCCACCCCCAGGCCCCATAGCAGCCGCCTGGACTGCTATGGCTATAGATACGCCACTGCCTTCACAGTAAACACCTGAACTCATACTTTTTGTCACATAATTCTAGAGAGCACCTGTTTCACGTTATGTGTTCTGTATATTTGCTGATAAATCTTTTCACTGAATCACTGCTATCATTTTATGTCTTAGGAAGAGCTTACACTCTATTGTGCCTTTCACAGTCACATAGACACCCCACAGCTACATTTTGGTGGAACTCACAAAAACATGATGAGAACATACGAACATACAAACTCTATGCAAGTAATCAATTGGGTTGGGTGATATGGAGGTTAGTGGGAGCAATCTGGGAAATGGAAGGGGAGGAACTGGGATTAGAACAGGCCGACCTGGCAAATAATTTGGCAGGGCAGAAGTCCGTCATTACTATTTAATATATTATAGATGATATAACCAGAAATATATGGGGGGATATGCCCTGACAACCATACCGATACCCCAAAATTGTGCGCCTCCATTAGCATGGTTTGACATTGATCTGATTATTGTGAAGTGTTTTGATGGGAATATCTGAATATCTATATGTTTTTTAAATTAATAAAAAAATGATTAAACAGAAACCTACATCCCTAACACTGCAAGGTCCCAGTAACACCCACTAAGCCACCATACTGCCCCTTGTTTCCAGGAACATACTATCAGCTGCTGTGAAGGGATTTGTGACATTCCCTACAGTCATTGCTGCAGGAAAACATGTACATAACTGGGTACTGTGTCTGTTTTCTGGTCATTTTGATCCACTTTAATGCAATAGATTTTAAACTCGAAAATGTGTGGTCTACTTACTGCTTGTTGCTTTGTGTTCTGCTGCAGCTGCTGATGAATGATAAGCAAGCATTTGAAATTCCAATAAGACTTGCTAAATAAAAGCTGAAGTTTGGCATTTAATTAAAGTGCTAATTGACATAAGAAGAAACGGGGCAATAAATCAGCTTTGGCCGGGCTCTAATTAGAGCAACATCAATGTTTGCTGAATACAATTTGTGCTGTCCCATTAGCACACCTGCCTGCCTTCTCTTACTATCCAACTGTGAAAAAGGACTTGTTTTTTTTTTAAGCAAGTAAATCTTTATTATTTTGTTGAAAATATTCAGTAAATCCATCAAAATGTCAGCAGAGTTCTAACAATTGTGTACATCCGTACTGTCTAAATATACACGTCTTCCATTTACACAATTTAGGTTTGCATGTAGTGTGCGTACGGTAAACTGGAGACATAGTTCCGTAGCTGACTAAAGCAAATAACACATGTATTGATAGAGAACAATATCGAAATGATTGCATAAATGCTATTTAATAATCAATGAATTAAAGGAGAACTATGAGGTGAGTGCTTTTCACTCACCTCATAGTTCTAGCCGATCTGTGACAATGAGACTGTCACAGGTCGGCTCAATGCGCGTCTCAGTATACCGCGAGCTGCAGCTCGCGGTATACTGAGCTTAGGGTAACGGGAGGACGCTAGTTTTTGTCCTCCCGTTAACCTAAGGAGAACTATGGGGAAAAACACTGACCCCATAGTTCTCCTTTAAGCAATGAAAGCATAGAGAGGAGGGAGAAGGGGGAGGGGATAGAGCATGGGAGAGGTAGGTAAGGAGAAGGAAAATAAACTGACATATAATTATTATTATTATTATTATACAGGATTTATATAGCGCCAATAGTTTGCACAGCGCTTTACAATATAAGGAAGACATTACAGTCACAATACAATTCAAGACAAGATGGTAAGGAGGGCCCTGCCCGTGAGGGCTTGCAATCTAAAAGTTCACAACAGATTAAGATTACAACTCCGTTTCCCTTATTTTCTGGCAGCAGAAACCTGACAGCCAGCCAGCCAGCCATTTACAGTAAACAAACAGCAGGTACTATAAGCTGTTAGAACCTGACTGAAGCCTGACTTCTGAGTCTCTCTTGTACACTTTGATGATGTATTACTAACATATGCAGCTAGAAAAGTTAGTGAGAAAGGTCAGTGGAGAAAAACTCCCGTACACTGCTTGTCAGTGGAAAAGGGCTCAATTACATTGTCAATCAGTGGAGGAAGGTATTTCTTACAGTGCAAAAAAGTATCTCTAAACTGGTGGTCAGTGAGCCCCTTTACATTGGAGATCAGTGAAGAAAGGCTTTTTTACACTGGAAGGCCAGTGGAGAATAGCTGTTTTCACTGGCGGTCAACGGAGAAGGGCCCCCACGCATTGTTGATTACTGAAGAAGGAACCCTCTTACATTGGTGGTCAAGTGGAAAGTATAGTCAGTGAAAAAAAGCCTCTTTAAACCAGAGTAGCCTCTTATGTCTACTGTGCATTTAGTGAAGAAGGGCCCTTTTACATTGGTAGGTCAGTGGAGAAGGAACGCCCTTACATTGGTGGTCAGTGGAAAATACCCCCCTTTCACTGGTGGTCGATTGAGAAGGGATCCCTTGCATTGCTGGTTAGTTAAGTAGGACCACTTACTTTGGTGGTCACCTCTAGCCCCCAACACACAAAGGTGCCTTGGAGGTAGTCCCATTGTTTGGAGCAGGTATAATATTATTAAAGCTGCATGCTAGACAGTTATTTGTGTTATGCATTAATAAAACATTGTTAAATATATTTATACATAGCAGTAGCATAAATCTCTAAATCTGTTCAAATCTCAATCCAATGCACATCAGCACTCACTGGGAGAAGAAAAGGCATCATCCTATCTATTCAGGAGTTTTTTCAAAGTGCTGTCAATCAACAGTCAGAAAATGCTAGCAGGAGAAGAGAGCAGAGTGATGGCTAACCAGCATGTTGCTTCTCCTATACTGCCACTGATAAGCTAAGGTTAAGTTGGTGACTAGGCCGAATTGCTTTACTGCCTGCAGGTCATCGATTTGACTATGCTATCTCACAAAGGTGCTTGGATCTCAAACCTGGAAGGTAAAACAGTTCTTCTATATGCATTTCAACTGAGCATCAGACACGTAACCCCCAAACAATTTGCTTTGTTTCAGATCTATTTGGATTTTTATTTCTTTTGTTATTCGAATTTCAGATTCCAAATTCGGTACATTATTCGGAATTCAGATCTGTCAATTTTCATTTTGGAACGATCCACAACAGGAAATCACATGACCATGCCTGTGATGCAACCCCCAACAGCCAAAAAAAAACATCTGATTGGCCAGAGAACAGTCATCTGTCTCATTTAGTTTCGTTTTGAACGAAATTCGGACAGATCAGAATTTTCTTTAAACGACCATTCAGATTGGTTTGCATTTAGACGTGTTAGAATTCGCAAATTCGAATGCATTTAAATGTCCGCATTTAACACAATATATTCAAACGAATATTCTTTGGGAACTAAAGGAAATGTGTATGTCTACTGTGCATTTAGCTGTTTGCTCGTAGTCCATCTTTAAAATGAAAGCAGAAAAGAACCCATTCACTGCTTTGGAAATCTTTAATAGGTATGTAGTTTTTAATAAAAATCACCCTGGGGTCACTATATTTCAATATTTTGTAGAGAAGGATATGTGTTAACTGAATTTTCTGTCAATGATTGTGTACTAAAGATGGCAGTTAATTCTAAAAAAACAGCTATAAAACATTTAACTTTATTATAAATGATTTCCTTTAATGATTGCTGCCCTGGCACAGAGTGGAATTGCCACTAGCAAACACTAGCACTTAGCTTCTAGCCTGAATACTAATCAGAATTTAATCAGTTCTCTTGTGATCCATTCAATAGCCAGGGAGACTTTGATGAATCTGGCAATTCACAATACAAATGTCACAAAGAATAAGTTTTTTCAGAGGAAATACAGAGGATAGAGGTGATAACTCCAGTATTTTATTCATTTGCTTCTAGCAGAGAACGCTGTTTGTGAGAAGCATTCATGCTCCCTAATAGATTCTTTTGAGAAAATCATACATGCCGTTCATCAGAGTGAAGATGGATTTGGCAATACTGAGGATTTCAATTCTTTATTTAGGCCATGTGAGGGAAAAGAATCAGTAAATTGTACTATGCAATTTGCTGAAAAAAGGAGATTGCATAACTTAACAATAATATATGGGGCTGCTGATTTTTTAGGTATTATTTGGCATCTATTTGTTATTTCTTAACTCCTTCTACTAGTGGCCTGGCTGTCAATGGCTTCAGTACCTGCTGAGGTTTTGACCTGGAACAACCATGCAAAATAGGAATTCAATGTAAATTCAGAACTCCTTTTCTATATGCGTTGTTCCAGGTCAGAAAGCAATAAAGCCATTGGATCACCATGAAAGCCAAGCAACTAGCTCTTGTAGAAGGAGAGGTAAACCAGGAGAACATCCATATTACCTTGATACAGGTTTTTAATTAATAAAAGATCACAGGCTGATACAATAGAAAGGAAATTGCATAGAAAAGAGACAGAGAGTGAGTGAGGAAGTGAGGGGGTGTGAAATATAGTGACACGGGTTAAGAGAGAAAAAAAGAGTATGAGAGAGAAAGTTAGAGGTAAGAAGATTGAGGGAATAAAGAAAGAGGGTAAAGCAGATAGTAGAAAAGGAGAAGGGTAGAAAAGTAGAGATGGAGAAAAAGCTGGAGAGCGGTAGGGAAGAAGAGAGAGCAAGAGAAGGAAGAAGAGTGGGAGAGGGGTAGAGAAAAGAAATGGGTAAAGAAGAAGGCGGATTGAGCAAGGGGTATAGAAGGAGGAAGAGTGAGAGAGGGGTAGAGAGAAGAAATGGGTAAAGTAGGAGGAGGAGTGAGGGAGAGGTAAAGAAAGAGGTAGAGTGAGAGAGGGGTAGTGAAGGAGAAAGAGTTAGAGTGGGATAGGAGAGGAGTTAAGAGTGAAAGATGGGTAGAGAAGAAGTAAAAGTGAAAAAGGGGTAGAGAGAAAAAAGGGGAAAAGAATAAGGAGGAGTGAGAAAGGGGTGGAGAAGGAGGAAGAGTAAGAGAGAAGTAGGGAAGGAGGAAGAGTGACAGAGGGGCAGAGAAGAAGGAAGAAATAAAGGGAAATAGAGAAGGAAGTGTGAGAGAGGAGTAGAGAAGGAGGGAGAGTGAGAGAGGGGTAGAGAAGGAGAAAGAGTTGGAGAGAGGGGTAGAGAGAAGAAATAGTTAGAGAAGAAGGAAGAGTGAGAGAGTGGTAGGTGAGAAGGAAGAATGAAGGAGGGGTAGGGAGGGAGATAGAGTGAGAGAGGGGTAGAGAAGGAGGAAGTGTGAGAGAGGGGTAGAGAAGGAGGAAGAGTGAGAGAGGGGTAGAGAAAGAGGAAGAGTGGAAGAAGGGTAGAGAGGGAGGAACAGTGAGAAAGAGGTGGAGAAGGAGGACGAGTAAGAGAGAAGTAGGGAAGGAGGAAGAGTGACAGAGGGGCAGAGAAGAAGGAAGAAAGAGAGGCATAGAGAAGGAAGTGTGAGAGAGGGGTAGAGAAGGAGGGAGAGTGAGAGAGGGGTAGAGAAGGAGAAAGAGTTGGAGAGAGGGGTAGAGAGAAGAAATAGTTAGAGAAGAAGGAAGAATGAGAGAGGTAGGCAGAAATGAGAGTAAAGAAGTAGGAAAAGTGAAGGAGGGGTAGGGAGAGGAAAGGGTCAAGAAGAAATTGAGAAGTACAGAGGACTTAGTGAAGAGAGAGAGGAAGGAGCAGAGTGAAAGCGAAAGTTAGAAAAACAGAGAGAAGGAGATAGATAGATAGATAGATAGATAGATAGATAGATAGATAGATAGATAGATAGATAGATAGTATTGCTTCGGCTGCAGCAACTCTTCGGTTCATCCAAAGTGAAGGGCTGCTGTACGCGCTATTCTCAATAGCGCGTACACCAGCCGCAGGCGGCCAAAGCACACAGCCGAGCCAAACGAACAAGCAAAGTCCAACAAACAGCTGGACCGAGGAGAATGGTCTGCTGAAGCGGACCAAATCCCTGCAATGTTGTTTACAAAATTAACTGGGAAGGGGACCCCTTGCTGTTTTTTGTTGTTGTTTACAATGACATTTTTCATTCTGCTGCACCACCTTTCAGGTAACGAAACAGAATGACCAAGGCAAATGCTGAGCCAAGCATTCGTCGATTCACCCCTTTGAGAATAGGGGTGAACTGCAGGTAATGAACTACCGAACATTCCCGTCAGATGTTGCATCGGCTGAGGCGAACGGGCTTTTACCTTTAGTCAAGCCGAACAAGCTGAGGCTGTTCGACCAAGCCGGAGAGAGGTCAAGTGGGCCGAATGCAGCAGATATACAGCTAAGAATTGCTGCACATGGCTGCAATGAATAGCTGAAGAGGCTTCGGCTCCCTTCACTTCAGCTTGGTTATTCAATTGGTTGCCTTTGGCAACTTAGTGAGTACCCTCTTAAAGGGTTTCTAAACCCTCTGTTTTTTTTTTTTGCATATATCTACTGCTAGCAAGCAGTAGATATATGCAAAAAGTAAAAAAAAAAAACACGCTTTAAAAGCGTTTTAAACTTACCGCTGTTTTCGCCGTGCGTTCCCGTCCGAAAAACCAAAACTGCTCGGGCGGCCGCAAAGCATCTTGGGGCGGGCGCATTGCGCAGTTCGGATTTTCGGCCCGGGAGACGAGGAGAGACGCAAGGTAATCTATGGTCATGTGCACACAAGTGCAGACACAGTGGGACAGGAAGTACCAGCAAAGACAAAGGAGTCAGCGCTGGGTCGGAGACCCGCCGCAGCGCTGGAGAGAAGGCTGACCAGGATAGGAAAGAAGAAAAAGATCTGATTAAGAGACATCATTTAAGGTAAGTGTTTTACTTAACATTGGGGGGAGGGAAATATTTTTTTACTTTAATGTCACTTTAATGTTTTAAGGCAAAGGCCTTTTGAAGACGCTGTCAGTATGTTGTCAAAATGTTTTAGGAACATTTACAAATTATCGCTGTCCTACATCTGCGTACCAAACATATCACCCTGCAGTATATTCTAATGGGATAGTGAATCATCAGATGGAATCTTCGGAATGTTAATATTCTTAAGTATTATAGCTCTGAATGACAGAGGAGTGGGTCATTATAGAAGAAGAAAGCAGGAATAGGTATTTGAAACACACATTCTCATATATTGCACACAATACAGATAATGAAAAGAAAGTGTAGGATAACAATATGGAAGTGGCAGAAAGACACATTTTATTTCTGAAATAACAACCAAAAAATGTGTTTTATCAATCGCTTGCACTGGAATTAGGGGACTTGGTGTCCTATGAGGAATCTTAGAGTGGTTGTCGCCATAAACCCAACATTATATACCCACTTCTATCACAAAAAGTTACATTTAAATAAATGCAAAACAATAACTTTTACAGTATTTGAAGATGCTATCATAAAATTATTTTTAGCACTTATTTGTTTACTAAGATGGACCCAGGCTACATATTCTGGTACTTTGTGTATTCCTGTATAAATATATTTGCGGTGTACTCAGCTCCACTCTTTCAGAGCCGATTCACATCACAGTGCACTGCTGTAATGTAAACCCGCAATGTGTTTATTTGTGTATTAAAGCACACTGTGTTAAAGAGGCACTGTCACCTTGTCTATGCAAGGCAAAGTCCAAATTTCTCTGCAAAGGACTTCCCTATACACACCTTACGGCACTCCCTGTAAAGACAAGGTGAAGTGTCTCTTAAAGGCATCCATTCTGCATTATTTATTTTTCACAGCAGGGCACTACAACAGACATTGGTGTGTTTTATATGAGCTTTGGGGTGTCATTCAAAAAGAATGGTAATACATATACAGTACACTTGATGTTACAGTGCACTGCACACATTATCACAGAGCACTAGCTGTGAATGAGCCCTTAAAAGGGAAACCTTTTTTTTAGATAGAGTGGCTACAGGTTCAACTCGCAAAGCTTTAACACTTGAATAAGGATCTTTATTTTTAGCCATGTGAAACATCAAATCTCACTGGACTGAGCTGAGAGCGAGTATTCTGTATTCTGTTAAATCCATTTTGTCACAGTGACATCTGTTGGTTATGTGTTTAAATGAAGCACAGAGATCTTGAGAAATGCTAAATTAAGTTTTACTTGTTTAGAAGAACATTATATCAGAATACAGGATTTGCAGCATATATAGAAAACTTCCTGTATATCATAGATATAAGCAAGCATATAGAAAACTAACATAGACTAGACTTGCACTACAGCGCCATCTACAGCTTAAAAGACATAACAGTACATCAAAATGTCAATAATACAATTAGTGCATATTAGCATATGCTGTTGCATTTCCAACAACATCTTCAGTTTTCAGGGTGTCAGGAACACAGCTAAAAAACTGTCACTTGTCTAAAACAATGGCATGGTTTATCATAAAGATTGTAATTTACAGGAAATATTACTAATAAATATTTGTTGTAACTAACAGTTGCTATGGTATATAATGGATGGATTGTAGCTTTGTGAATTGACCCCAGTAAGTTTTCTTAGTTTTAGACTCTGTCTTTAAAGGAGAACTATGGGGTTAGGGCTTTTCCCCATAGTTCTCTGAAGGGTAATGGGAGGACACAAACTTGCATCCTCCCGTTACCCAAAGCTCAGTATATACTGAGTATACTGAGACGCCGCAGCTGAAACGGATCCCGACAATTATGTCTGGATCCGCCCAGCTGCGTGAGTGACAGCTGGCTCTGCCTATCTAGAGGCAGAGCCAGCTGTACCCGCCCCCTCCCCCGTCCGTTCCGCCAGTCAGCGCTGGAGGATCGGACTGGGGAGGGGAGAATCCAGTCACTCCCCTATCATGGCTCTCTGCAGTGACAGCATCGAGAGGTGAGTGAACACCGGTATCTGTTCGCTCACTTCCCGATCTGCTGAGCCGACCTGTGACAGTTTCATTGTCACAGGTCGGCTCAGATTATGAGGCTGAGTGAAAAGCACTCACCTCATAATTCTCCTTTAATAAAGCCTGATACAGCTGTTTGCATTTTGGAATAAATGACTGTAATAATATTAGGCTGTATCTGTACCAGCAGTTCTGGATGGTCAGTTGGCCCAGGGACATAAATGAGAGAGTTACATAGCTCTGCTCACTCTCGTGAAAGGAGTAATATACCTGTTGTGGATTTGTGATAGAAGTGAAACATGCACATACCTTGGTTCCAAGCAGGCTCTACCATGCTCCATACTGGTTTAGTGGAGGGCAGCTTGTTTCCTTTTAGCCCACCTCACCATAATCTGTCTGGTTTTGCTTTATCTTTAATAAACAACATCTTATTTTATGCTCTCTGCTGGCCTGTCTGTCATTAAACACATTGCACTCACATCATCTGTTAGTTTGAAAATGTTCTCTAATGGAATGCAAAACAGTGATAGACATTGATGGACGAGTATTACCTCATAGAGCCAACATGAACATAAGTTCTGTGTTAATCTGCTTCTATTTATATCTAAATAACAGTCAGATAAACTCTTTATGAAATTGCTATACCTTGGAACATTATTCAGTTTGAAACCGTTAGACTCTCATTTTTATTTACCATTAAATTATTTCACATAAGCATTCGGTACAGATGATAGTTGGACAAAATGATTGGCACCCTCAATTAATATTTGGTAGGACAGCCCTTGGAAAAAATAACTGAAATCAATCGCTTCCTGTAACCATCAATTCGTTTCTTACACCTCTCTACAGGAATTTTGGACCACTCTTCTTTCACCAACTGCTCCAGTTCTCTCAGATTGGGAGGGTTCCTTTTCCCAACTGCTGTTTTGAGATCTCTCCACAGGTGCTCTATGGGATTCAGATCTGGACTCATTGCTGGCCAGTCCAGTACTCTCCAGTGCTTTGTAACCATTTCTGGGTGCTTTTTGACGTGTGGTTCGGGTCATTGTCCTGCTGTAAGACCAATGACCTCTGACGGAGACCCAACTTTCTGACACTGGGCCCTACATTGCACTCCAGAATTCTTTGATAGTCTTCAGAATTCATAATGCCATGCACACAGTCAAGACATCCAGTGCCTGAAGCAGCAAAGCAACCCCAAAACATCAGTGAACCTCCACCATGTTAGACTGTTTTTTCTTTAAAGGCCTCATTCTATTTGTGAAAACAGTAGAATGATGGGCTTTACCAAAAAGCTGTAATTTTGTTTCGTCTGTCCACAGCACAGTCGCCCAAAAGGATTTTAGCTTCCTCAGGTAAGTTTTGCAAACTCCAATCCGGCTTTTTTATGTTTCTTTGTCAGCAGTGGGGTCCTCCTGGGTCTCCTTTACATTTAGATGGCGATGTATAGTGCGAGCTGACACAGTTGTACCCTGTGCCTGAAGGTCAGCTTGAATTTGTCTGGAAGTTGATCGAGGCTCTTTATCCACCATTCGAACAATCCTTTGTTGCAATCTTTGATCAATTGTTCTCTTTCAACCACGTCCAGGGAGATCAGCTACAGTGCCATGGGCTGAAAACTTCTTGACAATGTGGCGCACAGTGGACACAGGAACATTAAGATCTCTGGAGATGGACTTGTAACCTTGAGATTGTCCATGCTTTTCCACAAAAACTTGGAATGCAATTATTTCTTGCAATTTGGAGAAGGTGCCAATAATTTTCTCCAGTCCATTTTTAGAGTTTTGCGTGGAATGTGTCAGATTTGGCTTTTTTTTCCTCAACTTTTTTGCGTCATACTAATACCAACAAAATAAATAAACATGAGAATGCCTAAACATTTGTAATTGCAACCATTTTCTATGCGAAATGGTGCATTATAGACAGAAATGCAGGTGTGCCAATATTTTTGGCCATGACTGTATATATATATAATACTATATAATAACTGCAAATTAGGTTATCTTCTATCACAAAGAATAGGGGCAAATGCCTTCATTGGTTGCTAGTGTTTTGGGCAGTTTGTAATTCTCTTTAGACTGGAGTTCTTCTTACAAAAAAACTTTGTAGCCCCCCGACCCATGACCCATTGAGGCATGCCATATTAAATACACTGGTGTTGTATAGAAAGATGTTTACACAACTCATGATATATCAGGCAGAAATTTGGCACACCAGCAGGTAGGGGTAAGTTAAAGCCACATTCAAAATATGAGTGTCTAAGGTTCACGGTAAAGCAAAGCAAAAAGGATACTAATGAACACTAAGACTAGCAGGCAATGAGAAGATTT
Organism: Nanorana parkeri; assembly: GCF_000935625.1. Taxonomy (NCBI): domain Eukaryota; kingdom Metazoa; phylum Chordata; class Amphibia; order Anura; family Dicroglossidae; genus Nanorana; species Nanorana parkeri. Next base: position 6,832,707 of record NW_017306269.1, read on the forward strand.
TATTGACAGGTACTGAATTTTATACTGGATTAAAGCAGGTGGGTTTTTTTTTGAGTGTCCTTTTAACTAGTAGTTCAGATACCTGACACCAGGCATTGTAGGAGAAACGTGGTTTAACCTTACTAAACTGGAAAGCAGTCCTCAAACATGGTAAGGGCTTAGCAACAACATCAACACTATAAACCTCCTGACATGTGATCAGCGGTGTACAGGCAAGGTTACTTAAATATAGCAGCACTAGGTATTAGGACGTTTCTGAGACTCGCACATCAAACACAAGACAGATGCTCCTGATTATGGAAAGGCTTTGGGCCTTTATTTTTATATGTTAATGTTCAGTTAAATTTATCCTGTAGATTTATACAGCATTCCTCATATCCACCAGTATTCCAGTTATGTATTAGGGGTCTAGACACACTTTAGGCTCCTGCAGAGCGAGACTTCATTAATCCGTGTTTACTTCTCACCTCTCAAAAGAAATAGGGAGCTGTCATTAGGAGCTGGCACGCAACGTGGACCAAGATTTATGGCAACTTATAATTTAAAGAAGATTTAGTATTAGGCTACATTTACATAACATCTACATATTTAGTCAAGAATGAATGGTTTCTGATTAGTTTAAGCAGGGCCATCTTTAATACTTTAATACTGATTGGACCCTGGGCAAACATTTTCTTGGGCCCCCCGCCCCTACCTGCCTTGCTCCACCCCCTACCCGCTATGCAATTTCCTGCAGAGCAGATAAGAGGAGATGTCAGAGGGAGAAATGACCCAGTGTGAGACGTGACCCCGCGTGAGACGCCTAGAGTTTAAATTAAAAACACTTTTTTTGGTGGTTCTACTATCCTACCCCAAATTCCATTTGCTGTATTACCGTATATACTCGAGTATAAGCCGTCCCGAATATAAGCCGAGGTACCTAATTATTCTTTTACTTTCACATAACTGTGATACATGGTTTCCGTTAGCATTTTAATGTCATATTGTTGACGTGGCTGTTGGCTTCTTTTCTGATTGTCTGAGAACTGTCCCTACTAGCAATCAATGACGTCACTATTCTTGGCTGCTTTCACAGGGACATTTCATCTCACATCTGGCTTATCTCTCCAATGTATATTACATCACTGCTCAATATCGCTTCTTCTGTGTGACCGACACCATATCCAGTTTCCATCTTCTTTCTGACTTTTTAGAGTGACAAAAATAGTGTGGGGCCCATGATAAAAGCAAGACCATCTAAAATGAAATATGTTTGCAATCCAAACAAATAACAAAAGTCAAAGATGTTTTACCAGTGTTTGCATTTTGCGTACATGATACAAATTGTGTTTACATTACCTCAGGCTTTAAAGTAGATGACATAATTTATTTGGCATTTGCTCCAGCCCTGTGTATTGTAAACAATTGGCAGATTCATGAAATAGGTGTTTTAATGTAATCCTCCTCCTGATTGACACCAGGCAGTGGGTGGGTGCTATAGCCAGCCCGTTATTGGCTATTGCAATTTGCAATAGCCAATAGCAGGCTGGCTATTGCTTCCTCTGCTATCTGCTGGGTTTTTTTCGCATTCTGACAGCGGCTGCCAGCCGGCTCAATGGCTGCTTTTTCTGTTCCTGCATAGATTTTTTTGACCAGCTCTTTCGATCAGCTGACCGAGGGATGCCAGCTAGACAGCGGTGCCCACTGTGTGAATTTCACTTTTTCTTATGAATACCGGCCTTGATTATTGGTAGATCCAACAATCGGTCAACCCCTAATTACAACAGTGAACCATGTCTGTGCAATGTGTATAAAGTGACCACATTCAGTCTTTATCAGTAGTCCATGTGATTTGAAAGAAAGGGATGGATCACCGCATGTTGTTTTAATAAAAGCTGCAGATTTCAAAATATCAAAAACAACTTTGGGAACTGCATTACCATATTAAATCTTATAGTATATTTTATTGACTGGGTATTCTTTAATAATTTTAAAGTAGAAGTCTACCCTTTTTTTAGCTTATATGTATGCTTGTTGGGACAGGAAATGAAGGGCAATATCTGTAAAAGCTACATGCTTTTTTTTTTATGGACAGTACTCATTTTTGGAAACAATTATGCTGTTCACTTTGCAAGGGAATCTTCAATTTGCAGGGGAAGTTTCCCCTTGGTATAGTCAATTATATAAACCTCAGCTGACTCCCATCGTCCAATCTGGTGCAAATACCAAAAAAAAACCAAAACAGTTTTTGTTTTATTTTTTTTCCTTGCATGTGTTTGGGTAGAGGAAAGTATAATTTCCCCTGCAAAGTGCAAATTCCCTTGCAAAATGAACAGACGATTTGCCTTTAGTAAATTGAGCACAATGTGGACTGTCCCTTTAAGAAAAAAACATGTTCTTTTACATGTTTTATTGTTTACAGAAAATGTGTAGGGTCCCTTAAAGGAAAACAAATTAAAAAGACCTGGGGTAAAAGATCCTTATATGGGTGGGCATGCAGTCTGAATGGACAGGAAAGAGCTTGCTCACCCCTTCCCCTGTACCATACCAGGTCACATGCCCTCAACATCTAAAGGGTACATTACAAGGGGGGAGGAGCAAAGCAAAGTTGGTGGAGATAAGGGCCTCATCCCCACATCCTGTCTCTCTAAAAAGGATCTAGTCTCCATAAAAGGGATGTAATCTTGAAACTGTGTATAGATCAAGAGGACCCCCAGATAGATACATAGTAACCCTTGTTACTCATTTACAAAAAAATGTAAATAGTAAATAAAAACATCCACATCAATAAAGTCCTTTATTACATGAAAATAAACTATTTTCCCCATTGTAAATAAAAAGGCTGCCTTAACCAGTACAGCAAAACTAGTAGTTTTACCAGTATTTATACTTCAAATTCACTTTAAACCTGTTACTGATATACAAACGTATTCACCTTAGAAAAGAGGAGATTACAAGGTGACCTTATAGCAGACTTCAAAATCATCAATGGGGACCACAAAATTCGGAAAACAAACTGTTCAATCCAAAAACTGTATTGAGAACCCGGGGACACAGGAGGAAGAGGAAAGTGGGTTCAATCTCAGAGAACTCGGGACACAGGAAGAAGAGGAAAGTGGGTTCAATCTCAGAGTTTGTAGTGTTTTTTTTTTTACTGTGAGAGTAGTGAAATTGTGGAATTCATTTCCACAGGTGGTGGTCTCTGCTGATAAATTCAAGAAACGTCTTGCTAAGTTTCTTAATTCACTTCAAATACAAACATATGGGCAGTGTTAAGGTGCCCATACACTTTACGACCATCGCAAGACTTGTGTTGTGATCTTGGATGGGTAGATCGTACTTGCGTTCATCGAAAGCCCGCCCGGCTGAGGGGCGGGTTTCCGATGACCGCAGTGAGGGGCGGGTTTGCTTCCAATCACTGCAAACGGGCAGTTGTCGAACAAGCATGCCACTAACCCGCCGAGAATCATACGAAATACAGACACACAATCATATGCACACACATAGGTTTAACTGGATGGACCCTTGTCTTTATTCAACCTCACCTACTATGTTGCTATGTTAAAAAGCACACCTTCAGAAATTGTGTTTGGAGACTGTTAGCTCAGCTAACCATGCTGGTATATCTGTCCATTGTGTTGATGTTCCCCAGCTGAGTCGCATTGCGGTTTTTGCATATATATATACTGTGGGTAGCAGGAAAGTGATGAAGGGGAATTCCAAGCTAATTTGCATTAGTGGTCAGCATATGTTGAGCTTCCTATTATAGCATTCGGGTAATGCAGCCTCTTTATGAGAGGAACTTTTCAGATGGCATTTGTTTTGTTACGCAACTTCCTTCACACTTGACCCACTAAAATGTGCTGAAGTTGGTTTTACACAATAAATGCTACATGCAGCAGATGATATGCTGATCATGACCTAGTTTCTCAAAATGATCTTTAGATGTAAGAATTGTAGAACTACCGTATATACTCGAGTATAAGCCGAGATTTTCAGCCCATTTTTTTGGGTGAAAAGTGCCCCCCCTCGGCTTATACTCGAGTCAGCGCCAGCGCGATATATAATTATTATATATATAATTATTATATTTTTTTTTAGTTTTTTTATATTTACAAAAAAATCTACACTTTCTCAGATGCAATAGAAATTGGCTTTTTTAAGTGTGTGTGTCGAGCCAGGAGGATGAGCTATTCAGTCATTGCAGCCTTCAGATCATTCACTTCTATAGTGGAGAGAGACACATATTGGTTTAACTCTTACCTAAGATTCTGTTATAAGCCATAGTAAGACAATTCAGGGGGGGAGATTGCTTTTGTAAGGGCCCATTCACATCAGATCCATTGTGTTGTGATCTGTTTTTCAGTGGATGTTAAAGGATGGGCACCAAAAAATGAATGGGTTTGAACGGAGCTAGTTCTCACGACTCCGTTGTGTTACGTTTTGTTGCGCTGAAAACAATTGAACATGCACTACATTTTTTCAGTGCAACGTAACGCAACGTATCCAGTGTGAACTAGCCCCATTCACACCCATTCATTTTTCTGTGCTGTTCCGTTAGCATCCATGAAAAAATGCCTTGCAATTTCCTTCTGATTTTGGTGTAAACGCACCCTAAAGGCAAGTAGGTGCAATGGGTGTTGGGGCAGTGCTGTCATGGGTACTTTTTATGATCTTTGAAGTACTTTTTGCAGTACCCCTACCATCAATCAGCATATTTTAGCATTGCTGGTTTTATATAAGGACTCAGATTTTAAACAAGTTATTCTACATAGATTAATTAATTGAGTGATGACTGTAACATAATGTACCTACTCTCTCTCTGTAATAAAAAAAACAAAAAAACAAAACATGACAAAGCAATGGCCTTGTGATCCCTGCTAGAGGGAAGGATCATTCTTTAGGCACCGACTGGATGGCTCCGCCAGAACATTACAGCCCCAAGCTCTGTCAGCTTTACTTGAACTGAAATTGTTCAAGTTGTTCTCTCAGTAACCTTAGCTATCCTTGCTCCCATCCCCATCAGTGGCTCAGCAGCTCAGCCCACCCTGCTTCCTCTCCCCGCAGTGACTTAAAAGTTGAGCCCCCCTGCTATCTTCTCCAAGAGTACCTGTTCTATGTTTAGATTAAAGATTAAAAGGCTGAAAGCCTGCAATTTCACTGCTGGGAGGGAGAGCAGAGGTAGCAGAGCTGCTGAGTTATTGCTGGGAGTGGGTGCAAGGAGAACTGAACTGCTGAATTACAGCTGGGGAGTAGGGAGAACTGAGCTGCTGACTCACTGCTGGGAGTGGGAGTAGAGGAAGCTGAACAGCTTGTAAAGTGACTTCAGTGCTTCTGCTGTGAACTTTGGGCAAAATTATCTTAACCCTTGTAGTAGTGCTATCCCCACACTGAAAGGGTTAAGTTCTTGTTTTCTTTAGGAGCAAAAAAAACAAAATTATACTCACTCAAACCTCACAGCTGGCTGGTTGCCAGACCAGTGCCCGGAGCCTCGCTTCCCCTTTGCCCCAGCAGTCTAAGGTCCTGTAAGTCATCAAGTCCTATGCAATATATAGGACGTGAGGATGCCAAGGAACATTTCATCACTGGAGTGGAGACAGGTTGAAGGGACTGGTCTAGGAGCAAGTCAGCTGTAGGGTTCAGGTGAGTATAACTTTGTTATTTTCACTCCTAGATGAAAATGAGCAGTTACCCCTTGCAATGAGGGGGTAGCCACACTGCAAAGGTGAAGATCATTTTTGCCCGGAGTTATTCTTTAAAGGTGAATTGCTCCCCAATGCCTACAGCTTCAGAGGTCAGTGATAGTTTGTTTTAAAGCTCATGTATTGCCTGTTCAGCTCATGCAAATACTTAAATGCACATAGCACATATGTATTAACATATAATTTTTTTTTACTCCTAAACCAAGAATCAGCATCAAACATTCCAAGCCTAAATCTGATAAGTGACTGTTGGGACGTAACTCAATTTCTTAGTAAAAACACATGGACACACAAGGCTCTAAGAGACTATGACATTTTAAAAGTACCCCAAATTATAAATTATATCTAAATAAAGATTTACCTCTTAGGGATCACTACATCAACTCTGTTGTGTGAAAAGTTCACCTTTGAGGTTTAGTACTTAACACAAAAGCATGCTGGTACTTGAAATTAACAGCGTCCACAGTCAGCCTACTTCTGATATAGACCAATGCGGCTTTGCTTCAACAGTGCCGTCCACCAGGAAAGGGAATTAAAAGGCCTGCAAACCAAGAAAAGGTCACACTGATCAGATTCACATCCACAATAACACTGGAGTCATTGTCTGCAAAGAAAATCCTGCCCAAAGCTAGCAAGAGTCAGCCAAGAGTGAACGGTACTTTTGCAATTTGGCACCTTTGGAATATTCTGCTGAGGATCTGCGTGCACTGACATTTGATGATGAAATACGTTCCTGGGTTTCTGTTGCCTATCATAAGCACATCATATATTAGGTAACGTGTTTACTGAAGAATGTCAATAGATTCAATGAAATGTTTGGTTAACAAAGTCAAGTTTAAATGGAGTTCGTCATGAGAATTTGCTGGCTTGCAGGTTGAATGCTCTGAATGAATAAAACAATCTATCCCAGCTGGCTGGTTTCAATGCCACATTTAGCTCCTTATGACCTTGGGAAGTTTACTAAAGCTCCATTGGTCATCAAATGTATTTTTTTCATACATTTATACACATGACGATACACCTTCTTAAAACAGAAGATATTTACTGAACATGTCACCACTTATAACTCAAATACATTAAAAAAAAGCATACATTCCTCGTTTTAGGATAGAGGATTGACACCCATCTATGCATCCAAAACAATTGGCATATAGGACCTCTATGGCCTGAATTTACAGATACACTCATTCCATCTTGTATATCTGTGTTTCAGGCTAGGTGGCCTTCATCATTACAAGCAACTTCATGTGGGGCTTGAGAATGGGGGTCACAAGTAGGACAGTCAGAAGTCATATTGTGGTGAGAAATGCCAAAAACTAACCTTCCTCTACAGCACTGCAAAGTACAATATATGGTCTTGAAGCCCGACTTCTGTAGCCACTTCTTATAGACTTGCCTGGGGATTTAATAAAGCTTCACAAACCTCACATCACACAGCTCTGCCAGTCATTACTGAATCACAAGTGACTTGAGTGAGTTGTCATTAATGTTGAGGTCTGTCTAGCAGGTCTTTATTATTAATTCCAAATGTATTGAACAAATTAGATATTTAAGGTGCCAACAGCTTGAGAGGACTAAAATTACATAAGATAGCGGCTACAGAAACACTGGGGGAAGAGGAAAGAGGAGAGTTCTGGGGTTACCTTGAGGGGTATATGTACCTTGGAAAGGCTAGAGCTTGATTTATGTCAGAAAGCAAACAGAACACTCTTAATGTGCTGAATGACCACTTCATAGGTACTGATCCCTGCTTGTCATCCATGTATTGAAAGGTGAAGATGTATAGTATCTTTATTTCTTTTTTTTTTTTTATAATTGTAATACTTTGGCTTTTTTATGGTACAAGATTTGAAATAAAATGATATCTAAACCTCACACAGTCTGCTTTTGGCATTTCCCTTAATGCATATCTAAACTTTACATAAGATCCTGGCTGGCCCTCCACTATTACTCCTGGGACAGCTGCCTTCGGGTAATTTCTTCCTCCAAATTGTAAGGAATTTAAACGGGAACAGTAAGTGAAATACACAGTCCAGAATGCCACACTTTCTTTCTATTTTCTGAAATGTATAATAAAGGGAATAAGTGTATAAGAAAGGGCATGCATGAGGAGAGATGACTCATATAGTCAATTGGTGTCCCTCATCCATTCTTTGTACAACAAGATATTAGTGAGCAAATATTGGGAATAGGTATATGGGCTATGGAATGAGCGTTCTATCTAGAGAATATTAACAAATAAAAGTTAAGTTATATTCAGACCAGCGGAAGACGTGCGGGATGCATGTCCCATCTTTGCAGCAATATTGGAACATTTCCCAGTGGTTCTTCAGAACTAAATTAATTTATCTTACAATCATGCAGTCTAATAGTTGCTTTTGTTTTAGAGCAGTTAACACAGAATTCCATTGTTGAACCCTTGGTATTGTTGTTTTGTTATGACTCAGTACCATAAAGCTTTCCTGTGTAAGCCATGCACACATCACTGAGCTCCAGAGCTCGTCTCCTGGGAATCCAACATCCATTAATAAAAAGGAGTTGGCATGTTGAGTGGGTTGCTGAGACAATAAGGGAGTACAGTGTGAGGTGAGAGTGGAAAGCTAATACATTTGAAACGTGCATTGTTGACATGTTTTAAATTTCAAAGCTTGACTTGAATAGGATATGCAAAAATAAAACAGTACAAAGCAGTAGGCAGGGTAAAGAGGCCTAAAGTAAACTTGTCAGAAACCAGGACAAATGAAACTGAGTACGTGGTAGAAAAATACACAGGCAGATGTTATCTTCAGTGACACAAAACTCAAAATGGTCAGATCCAGAGATAAAAGCAGCTGACGTTATATGCAAGTCTAGACTTTTCCTGGCAAGCTTGATCTGGATGACTTTTACCTTCTCAGCATTATCTATAAGGTTGCCCATCACAATAAAGCCAAGTTGAACTTTCTATTATTATCAGCTAAATGCATTCCAGGAACATCAAAACAAAAGGTGTGCAAAGTTTTACACTTAGTTTTCCATCTAAAGCCTGTCCCCTGCCAGCATGCTGTAGACAAGGACCCTTGCTCTCTGGTCAGAAGCTTTGCTACTTCTGCAGAGGTCCAATGCTACCCCTGCTGAGTCTCCAATCAGCAGGGAGCTTGAGCTTTGCATGCAAAGTTATAAGTCTGACTCAGCAGGGCATATGTCAGATATGTGCAGAGAGACCATTGCTTCCACAAAGAAAACAGGGGTCCTTTTCTACAGCATGCTGGCAGGGAACAGGCTTTTCTACCTTTTCCCAACAAGGCCCAAAGCAAAGAGCTACTAATATTTTAAACAGGTTAGTGAAGGACCAAGGCATTTCTTACTTGTTTCTGGGCTAAGGTACAGCGTTTCCACTTTTCTCCGTATCCATAGTAGTTGCACTATCATATATTCTCTGCTGTAAAAACGTGCATTGTCTGTAATTCAGAACACTCTTCTCTTATGCTTGTTATGCCAAGATTTTCTTAAATGCATTCACGGTATAATTAGGGGAAAAAAAGTGAATTTATTAGCGACTGAAGCCATGTTTACTTGTTGGCTGTAATTGAAGCATTGAATGCTCCCCCAGATGTGACATCATACCTCTTAATTCACATTGCTTTCTCTCTGCTTATAATTTACTTAAAATATTCGTAAGCAAATATCAGCTTGAAATCCCCAAACTACTCATTAGGAAACAAAACCATCTTTACGCCTTATTTGTGTAGCAAAGTATTTGAAAGCTGTATCTGAAATAAAGCAGAGTCCTTCAGTGAATTATAAATAAACCATTAGAGCCAGCCTTGTGTCTTTGACTCCTCTTATGAGATACTAATACAAGCATCGCCATAATACCCCGGGGAGGAGAAAGGAAAGCTAATTGCTAAATATATTCTTTAATAAATACATTATTTGAAAAGAACAGGCAAATTAAGCCAATATAATGCATTCCAACAAGGAGGGTGCAAGCAGATTTCAGGACTTGGATTTGTATTATTATTAAACGTGACCATTATCAGATGTACATAATTACACACACTTATCTGCAGCAGCCAATGCAGAGATCATCCAGTTCTCATTGAACACTCATATGATGTTCTTAATGATCATTCTGGATATGTTCAGGTCATTGTAAATGTTTTATTTCTCTATTAGCGTTCGCACTCGATAAAAGCTTGAAATCCATATTGGTAATATTTAAACCTCTTATTATCACTAACATTGACATGCTTATTCACTAAGCTGCTGAAGGCAGCCGTGTGAATATCCCAGCCGAAGTGAAGTGAGCCAAACTATGTTCGGCTATTCACTCCGGCTCAGTACGGCTGATTTCATGTTTGGCTGAGCCGAAGTGCAGAAGGAGTTCGACTCAGCCGATCTAACATCTAGATCGGCTGAGCCGAAGCTCCGGCAGCTCACTCGCTCTTATTCTCATAGGTGCAGAACGGTAGTGAGTTAATAGCTGAATGCCACCAAGCGGCATTCGGCTCGGCTATTCTGCTTGGTATCTTTGTGGTACAGAGCAGACTAGCAAATCAGGGAAAAGAATGTTAAAAAAAATTACAAAATGATTTTAAAAATGTCAAAAATTGGAAGATAAAAAAAAAATACATTTAAAAAAAAATTGGCGGAGCTAACAGTGTCAGCTAGCTCCGCCCAACTGTTTTTTCTATTGACCGACACGTGCTAGAGTCTTTTAGCAGGTCCCAGGCCAATGAATAGCTACTGGGCGGAGACGGCTGTGACATCACGTCCGGCTCCGCCCAGTTGTTATTGTTTAATGAAAGATCAGCATCCCCAGGTCATTTGGGGACGCTGATGTGTCATTACAACTGGGCAGAGCCAGCCGTGAGATCATGGCTGGCTCCGCCCAGCTGCCGTTTGCTGGGACAACGGCTGGCCTTCGACAGGTCGTTCGCCCCACTTCTGCTGTCACTTCGGCTCAGTCGAGCTGAAGCATATGCCTTCGGCTCGGCTGAGCTGCTCAGCCGCCTTCGGCTGCTGTACGGGCTATTGTGAATGGCACGTACAGCAGCCCATTCGGTTCGACTGAACTGAAGGGCTCCAGCGGCCGAACGATCACCTGAAGCTACGGCTGTATTCTTCCGCTCAATAGTGAATATCCCCCTGAGAGTTTATCAATATATGGGTAATGATAATATCTATGTAAATGTTTGTGCTTGGAGGATTGCATACAACTTGTGCAAGGAAGGCCAGCAGGCATTAGGGTTCATTGCCAGTCCAAGGCAGATGCCTCAATGTCAGCATACATAATAGGAGCAAAGATAGGGCTACCATTAAAGGGTCCGTCCACCCAAAATTGATATTTTAAAGGAGAATTATGAGGCGAGTGAAAAACCCTCACCCCCATAATTCAAGCCAACCTGTGATACTGAAAATGTCACAGGCTGGCTCTATTAACCGGAAGTCATCCAACACATAGCGCCGATCACTGACTTTCCGATCCTCTCCCTACAGAGAGTGGTGACTGTTGATCTCTACAGTATTGCAGAGAGTGAGGTGGATCTCAACAGTATTGTCGGGATCTATCCCTGGCTCTGTGTTCTCAGAATATAATGAGCAATAGCCCACTATATGCTGAGTTTTGGATCACCGGAGCATAATAGTATATGTCCTCCTGTGACCCTGAAGAGAACTTCAGGGTCACAGAATGGGCAAAAAAGGTTGCACCATAGTTCTCCTGTAAGTTTTCCTAGATAGAAACTTCTTTTTCTCACTTTTGTGAGACCTTCATTTCCCAGGTCTGCACATCTACTGTGGCCATTACAAGTTGTCTCTCTGTTGGAATTTTCATTTATTTCGTTGAATGGAGATTTTGTAAAAGGCATACTGCATTTTCCCCCAGTTATTATTTCAGGTATATAATATTAGTAATTGTTAAAACATCAGCCGTACATTACTATGGGTAAAATTGTGGTCCCTGAAATCAGCTGAGCTACTAGGCTTTCACTCCAAGGTTGACCTCTGTTAGTAAGGGTTAGGCTTTACTTTGATAGCAAGGGTCAGGCTTTTGACACTACAATTAGACAAAGCATGACATGGTATCAACAGATCCTGCTCCCCTGCTCCATGAATAAACAAATTGAAAAGGTTTATGCAAAGGGATAATTGTGTCTCTGGAAAAACGTTTGAAAGTCTTACATGTTGCAAATGACAACATACAGTCACAGCTCATTTAAAGGGATTTTATGGGCAAAATATAAGAGCACCACTTGAGGAGGTCACTAAGATAAAAATACAATGTTACTGAGCACAGATAGGTTTTAAAAGTCCCCATAGACATTAGATGGCCTTCTACTGGTCCAGCAGACTTGCGCTGGCAATACACAGCTTTTGTGCTGGCCAAATCCTGCTGCGTCAGTCGAATTAGAGCTGTGGTTTGCCATGTCAGAATCACACAGCTTGAAAAAAATCAAGGAACTGGGTGGAAATTGTTGGTCTAACTGTGACTGCATTCAGTCAGATGCAGTCACTGGTTCAGGTATTCAGACAACTATGAATGCTGGCTGTATAAATACAGTAGCGGGCAGAGGGGATTTTTCCATCTACACTGTTTAGTGTCAATGGGGGAATATTTGATATCTCTCTTAGTCAGCCCGAGGGCTGAACGGCCAAGATGTGAGCCATCAATGCCCAGCATTAAGAATATGTTGGCAGGGAGGGCAAACCTGTTGCATTGCCCTACCTGGGTAAAGCACAGATTCACTTTAACAACTATTAATATATCCTTACATCTGATTTTCCATATCTCCCCTCCTCCATGATTAACTTGTTGCAACATTTCACTTTAATCTTCAGAATCAAAACATAAATCTAGAAAAGGAAAAGGCTATGTTTATTGTCTATGAGGGACCCATGGACACCATCTGAGGTTTGTTGGGGAAATAGCAATTGGACAGGTTAGAAAACACTATCTAAGGACTGGTAAGTTTTAATATATTATGTTTTTCATTTATATCTTTAACAATTCCTAGTAGACTAACAATGAAGCATTGGGGTTAATTTACTACAGGCAAATGCTTTTCACTTTGCAAGGGAATTTGTACTTTGCAAGGAACGTTTCTGATAGCTTAGTGAATATGGAGAAATTTCACTTTGCAAAGAATACCCAATCATGAACAAGGATAATCAAAAAAACTGAATGTTTGCATGCATATGATTAGATGGAAGTCAAGCAGAGCTTCACCTCGTTTACTAAACTAAGGGAAAACATTTCCTTATGAACAGCCTATTTGCTTTTAGAAAGCCAACCCCTTTGTGTCCCATTCCTTGACAATGTCTCCAGCTTGTAGAGTTAGTAGACATGTGCGATTCGTTTCATTCCGAATCAAAATTTGTACAAACTTTCCAAAATTCGGACATTCAGACACATCCGAATTTCCGAAACCCAATGCATCCAAATGTGTCCGAATCCGATTTTCCGTTTCCGAATTTCAGATCCAGTCCAAATTCCGTTAAAATATATATATATTTAATGCATCTGAATGGGTCTGAACACAAATTTTCTTTACGGCAACATGGGAGCCATATACAACTACATATCATACTAAAGCTGAGGTTCCTAGACCTGGCATTTGGGATCCGAATTTCAGAATTGCATTCAGAAGATCCCAAATGCCATTCGGGTCCGGGAGCCTCAGCTTTAGTAATATATGTATATGGCTCCCAGACCCAAATGGCATTCGGGATCCGATTTTCCAAATTGCATTACGGACCCGAATCCCGAAATGACTAAATATCCGAACCGAGCTTACATGTCTAAAAGTTAGTATTCATGTAACCAACAATATTGATAACGTAACCACAAAGGTTCTAGCTAAAGATCAATTCCATCCAAAACTGTTTTTTTTTTGTACAAAGTAGTGAGGAGTTAGAACTATTTTTAGGACTCTATTGCTATTTCTGTTGGGGAGATTTTTCCTCACTGCCACTCCTTTTGAATAAAATATCTGCAAAAGGAAAGGGGGCATGGAGCCAATGAAGTGTTCCCATCCAATTGTTGCCTCCACAGCCTTAATTAAAGAGTTAATAAAGGGTTTTGTCTGGGCACTGTGCTGGTATCTTTCTTCTGTTTTACAGGTCATAACTTCTCTCCCCTGGTACTGAGTAGACTTTCTGGAAGCTGCTGTTACTGAGGAGACTTTCTAAAAGCTGCTGTTACTGAGGAGAATCAAAAGCAGCTGTCAGAGAGATTGTCGCAGCTTTGACTTCGTTGGTGGTATCGATGGTTACCTTTGTGGGTGCACAATATTTCAGCTGGGTGGTATAGTGTAAAAGTTAGGTGCTTTAGTACTGAAGACTGAGCAAGTGATTTTCTGTTGAGTTCACCTTTGCTTTGTTGATCTGTATTAATAAAGGTTAAACTAATCCTAATCATTTTTTAAACCTCAATAAAGAATCATGGCTTTGTTTTGCTACAGTCATGTTGTCTGCTGTATTATCTGATTTTATAACTGTTTGTTATAATTTAGTATTGTATTGGGGTGGTTGTATTGTGGGGTTGTAAAATCTTAAGAACCTTTCCCGCTCCGTGTCCCCACTGTGGGGAGCTTACTTCATGTTTGGTCACCAGGACAGGGAAAGAGGTGAAATCTCTACAACAAGGACATGGAAGGCAATAAAAACCTCACAGATATTGTAACTCTTCCCTACTCTACCAAGGCCAAAAAAAAATATTTTGTCTCGTGTTTTGCTTCATAGTCCATGGACTAGTATTTTGATTTCTGAAATATTGTCTGATAAAATGGTTTCTGCTGTTAATCTTTGTGTTACCACTGTCTGCCAACCACTCCAGTGCAGTATATTAATGTTGGGGTGGGAATCAGAGTTAAAATTAGATGCAATATCCTGGAATTTTATTTGCGTACATTCTGTTTGCATTTGAAAGATTTACCATTAATTGAATACATATGGTTAAGATAAATTTGGAAACTGGGAGACAGAAGCTGACCTCATAGGCCATATCTTATATCGTTCTCTAGAGGAATTATTTCCCATAATGCCTTTTGGTAAACTTGTTAAGTCATTTTTTTTAGTCCCAAGGCCCTAAATATTGTTTTGTCATATTTGGCAAACTTCAAGAATGTACTTTTTTAAATGCATACCATAATTATTAGTATTTATCTCTCTCGCCATTCATTTATTTATACCACTGATAGTGTTTCTTTGGTAGTCTGGTAAAAGTATTAGCCCATTGAAAAGCTAACTCCATCCTATCTCATAAAACCTATATTCTGGATGGGCACCAGTAGGCTGTGTCCTGATGTGAATTGTTACAATATATTTGTTTGAGAGGCTATAAGCTCTTTATGTTAAAACCACCTGGATGATTTCTGCATTGAAAACCTGCAAATATATGTAAACCCAATCACTAACATTTCAGATAAGTTTTAACATGTTATTTAATTCAGAAGTTATTATTAGTCTTTTTTAATCTGCATTTTCAAAAAAAGAATACCAGGAGATCCTGAAATGAAAGTCCTTGTTTAGGTACTTCCTGTTATAGGGTGACAACGCACTGCTCCTGTCTCCTAATTGTGCATCACATTATCTTTTGATGGAGACTAAGGGGATCATTTACTAAAGGCAAATCGGCTGCTCACTTTTCAAGAGAATTTGCATTTTGCAAAGGAAGTTTCCCTTCGCTTAGGGAATGAGGTGAAGCTCTGCTGACGTCCATCATCCAATCCTGTGTGAGCAAAAATACATTCTTGCTATCTCCATTGCTCATGATTGGGTATTTTTTGGAAAGTGAATATTCACCACATTCACTAAGCTATGGGAAAATCCCCCTGAAAAGTGAAAAGCCTTTTTTCTTTTAGTAATTCAACCCCTAAAAGTGCTCTTGCACTTTACAGACCCCCCTCCTTTCCATCCTTCCCCACCTTCCTGAAGCCACCCATGCAAAATGTAAAAAAACGTTATAAATACCTTAAATCCTGCACTTGATGCCATTGGTCCTCCCCTATTTTCAGCATCAGCAGTGGACTGTCCTTATTTCAGCAATGACTGTAGTAAGCAGCGTTCTGGGTTTGTGATGATGCAACCCCTGGGTGTGGGTGTGGGGGGATTTGTTATGCCCTGGGCTTACAGTAAGTCATGTAATTGACAGTGGGTGTCATTCAAAGAGAAGCAGCATCTATTGGATGAGTGGACTTTCTGGAGTCCAGAGAAAAAAATAAGTATTGTAGCAAAAGTTGCATTTTTTGTGTTTAACAGTGCTGGGCCCGTGAATTTATTTTAACAATAACATGCATTCACCAGGATACACCACAAGGACAAAATCTATATAAAAAGCAACATAACACAATAGAAGGAATGGGAAAAAGACAAAAGACAGGCAATACTAGAAAGAGAAAAGAACTAGCACAGTGGCAGCCAGCCAACACCTCTGGATCCAAGACACATGTAATAAGGATCAAAACATTCACAAAATAAATTACAACTAAATTTGAGGGTCATTAGACAATACTCTTATGGTATACCATGAGGTTAAAGCAAATATTATTGTTGTTTCAAGTGGATTTGGGCTTTAAGAGTTGCAATATATTGCCTGATTTAATTAAACATTTTTTTACTCAAACAACAGAAGGACATTTAAAAAAACTTCCCAAATTTTGTAAAATATTCAGATCACTGACTGCCAAACCTACCTAGATTTTCAAAAGTCAAAACACCAGGCTACCATAGCTTCAATACATAATAAGTAAGGCTAACAGGCCCCCATTTTCTGTATCTTTCCTATTTTGGTAGAAGCCGGATCTCACTCTCCAAACCACTTTATTTTCCTCAGTTGATTCCAACTAATTGAGCCAAAATAATTTCTGCTGCAATTACTGAGCAATCAGAGAGATGATAATGTGGTTTTGGACAAATATGTTAGAGCAGACCTCCGTTTGGTCTAATGAAGATTAAGCACACCATACATTCATTCAGCGTGTAAGTATGTGGGAATCTTTTATAGATATGCATGGAATGTCTCTCAATCTTTTAGCTGAAAGGACAATATAAAGTGTGTAGCAATAAAAATAAGCTAAGTGTGTGGGTTGCACAATTTTTTTTTTTTTTTTTTTCGAAGTGTGTGTCATCCTGTCTGTCAACCTTTCTTTAAACTATCCACCCCCCTCTCTCTTTCTCTCTCTGCCTCTTTCACACAGACATCCATGTGTACAAGATGTAATGCGTTCACATGTTTTTTCTTCTTTACATTGTGCTTTGTGTCTTTGAAGGGCCTGCTTCTGCACGGAAATCTCTTGGCTTCCTGCCGAAACATCTTGGGGATCAGCATCAATGTCATTTTATTAATATACAGTCTGTGGCTTCGGGACAACAGTTGAGTCACAATAACAAAGAACAGTCAGTGTGACCTTTTGCCCTTTGCTTGGGATGATTAACTCTTCAGCTACATCAGAGAGCAGTCTTGCTCTTAACAGAGACTTTTGATTTTCTAGATTTTGTCTAGATTCTAAAGATTAAAGTGAAATTTTAAATGATGCAACAAGCTAATCTCAGGGTATGAAAGGATGGGGGGGGGCATCCTGAAAATCAGAAAATATGGAAATCAGATGTAGCGATGTATTAATAGTTGTTAAAGTGAATCTGTGTGCATCATATCCTTAATGATGTCCACAGATGGTTTAAATTTCATCCACTAACAACATGGTTGGAGAAATCCCCACTGCTGGCATTGGTATCAGATGCAGTAACTCTTCGTGTATTAATGCGCCTCATTTGATTTTTAAATCAACTTCTGCTGAGTCAGGTGTTCTATGGCTCACATTTTGGCTGCTTTAGCTGAAAATCGAGCTATCTATGGCCAGCTTAACTTCCGTTCCCTCTCCTGCTGTTGTATTCAGCTGCCAGGAGCAAAGAAAGGAAGGCATGTAAAAGGTTTAGGTCCCTATAATCAAAGCTTACACAGGGTTTCCACACCCCACGTGATAGCAAGGTCACACATGCTCCTCCATACCCAAAAGAATGACCTCAGCCGGGTTAGCCCCCCCATATCAAAATTTTTGAACAAAACATATGCAGTTGGTTAGATCTTTGTTAGATCAGGTTAGATCTCTGTTGTTTGCGTTAGATCTCACACAGAAATAGAGATATTAACAGTTATTTGCAGGGGGGGCTAACCCGTCATCAGCCCTCATCAGCCCTTATCAAAAAATTGACCAAACAGTTAGCTATTTTGGAAGATATTTGTTAGATCCGGTAAAATCAAGTGGTTTCAACGTTAGACGAGGTAAAAGAATGTAGTGGCCATGGAGTGAAGGAAAGGTGAGTATGTGCTTCTTGGGAGGGGGCATGAAAGTGAACCTAATGCTTTGCTCTGCATGGACAACATATTGGATTGCTTTAAGTTGGCACAAGAAAATCTTACCTAAAATTAAGCTTACTACTAACATTTTTAGCCTAATCTCTTTTAACAGAGATGAACAAAGTTTTAAAAATAAGCAGACCGTCCAACTGGTCTGATCTGCTCCCACAGTCTTTGCATACATCCTTTGGTAACTGGGTTTGTACCCCTCATGTCTGGAGGACCAAAGGTGTGCAGATCCTCCACGATCCAACATGCTAATGCTAGCCTGTGTACCTTTCAGAACCAGGCAGCTTATGCAGGCATTCCTATGCAGTTTGGCCCTAAACACATGGCATTGGTAAATCTTCCATGGTTGTCATTATAAACACTATTAGCTACAGCAGGACTTTGCAAAGTATTTGACTAGCTTCAATCAGCTTTTCTTAAAGTACACTTTAGCTCTTCTCCATACCGCTCAACTATAGAAGCACAGAAAGAGGGAGACTTTGATGAAAAGTGAGCATGGCTAAATCTTGCGTGGAATATTAGGCATGGCTTATAGGGGCGTGGTTAAATAGAGTCTGAGTCTACTTGCAGATTACATGGCACACTTATGCCGCAGACCATATACCTACAAAATTTTCCTTAACTACTGTACCAAAAATGAGAGTCTTACAGACACGCATACACCTTAGGACAGAGGAACATTTTAAAAAAATTAAGTATTTTAATACATATGTTTTTGCACACAGAATATAGAGAGCTTACACTTTGTATAAGTTCAATTTAAGATAGAGCTTCATGAACACCAAAACTGAGTATGAAGAATGGGGATTCATAAGGAAGACAAGTGCCACCCTCATTTCTCCAAACTACACAAATCAGCAACAAAACAATCAGATTTAGATCTGATATCTGGGGCCAGGCAGAGAACTGACACATTTCATATAATCCTCTCACTAAGACAGCCATCTATATACATGAGGCATATTCGGAAATTCAACCATAAACTTCTTGGTCAGGATTAGCACAACCAGTTAATGAGTGCGTAAATGGATAAATGGCTATTGTAAACAATAGTTTATAGAGTCTGGAAAGCCAGAGACTCTTAATGCCGCCCTATCTTAAATAGTCTGGAAGAGTACACATTTGTCAGACTGGGGTTACTTTCATACAATTCCCATAATTCCATCTACGAGTGAGTTAAATTCATAAAAGTGATGACACTGATGTATAGGAAGATGACAATCAGTTGGCTAACAAACATGCCTATGCTACAATGTCCAGCAGGTGAATGAGGCATGTTATATCTCCTAAGGAAGCTTGTCTTGTCATAATTTGGTTCTGGGGCCCACGTCCAAACCCATGCAAATTCTTTCACAATCTTTGGACAACTACTAAGAGGCATGACTATTTTACAGTTGGCGTGCCTGCACTTTGGAATTCTTAGGGAGTGCTGGAGTTAAATTATGACAAGGTAAGAGTACATACTGGCAGCTTGAGATGTCACCTGACACGCAGTAAAGGCAGCTTCTAATGATCTGCCCACATTATTGGATGTTCAAGGATACAGTTTAGAGACAAAAAAACATTTGAAGCTGAACTCTAGGCTAAAACATTGAAATTCATAAAGGAACTGATTCACATACCAAATCATTTGTTTATCTGTCTATCCCGTCAGAGAGCAGGTGAATGATCTGCTACTCACTCAGTGGAGGACCTAGATTCTTTGACCTGGGGAGCACACACAACCAACTAGCCCATTTTATTGTAGAGACAAATTTCTTTGTACTAAATAAATGGAACCATGGTAAAGTGTGCCATGGTGCCACATTGATTGGAGGTCATGGGGAATGGTGGGTGTTTATAAAGGACATGGGTTATTGTGACACACTTTCACATCCTTCAGCAACAGCTTCCTTTGAGGTTCTCAGCATTCAGTCACATGGCATCTCAGAGAGACAAAGACATTTGGTGCTAGAACACCTCTCCCTGTCAGATTCTGTGATCACAGGTCTGAATGGGTAGCAAAGAGCTATGTGATACCCAGTATGTGTCACTGCTCTGATTAGTTTTTAATGTCTAACACCAACATATCAAATTAGTACTAGCCAGGGAGGCAAATTCTGCTCTGATCTTAGTCTAGTCCTCTCCTGCTGTAACTACAGTAGAGCAATATAGCTTGGTTATCCTTTTTAAAAAAAAAGGATAATTTATTGATTGGAAACACATTGCAAGATGTCATGAAAATTAGGTCTTGTGTATATTTTATCAGATTCCAAACTGAGAAATGAGAGAATTAATGACTTGGTGAATGATTAAAAGGGAAGTAAAGCCAAAACCATTTTTGTGGCTATACTTTTCTATTGGGTCACAGGAGTACATTTTTTAATATACACCTGAGACCCAAAGTCAGCATATAGCAGGCTAATGCTAGCTATCTAGACAGCTCAGATCCCAACAATGTTGTCTGGACCCACTCCGCTGCCTGATTGACAGCTGGCTCTGAATCTCTAGAGGCAGAGCCGCTGTGTCCACTCCCTCCCCTGTCTGTCCCTCCAATGGGTGCTGGAGGAACAGAGAGAAGGGAGGAGGGAATCCCTGCAGGGGGCAGTAAATGATAGAAGACACTTAGAGCTGATTACATGATCACTCAGGTCTCGGTACAGAGCCAGTGTGTGGCAGTGTCCCATGTTGGCTCTAAACTGTGGGGAAAGTATTTTTACTCTCCCTGCACTTCTCCTTTAAATATTCAGAATTAAGATATACACAAGACCAGAAGATGTTTTTGTTTGAATGAGGCAGTATATAATGGTATTGCAAAAGGGATCATAATCAGAAACAAAAAATGGATTTCAGATTATAAATAGTGTTTTCAGTAAAGCAAAGTGTATGTAAACCCTAACAATGAACTTCTCTTAATTACTCTCTTTTTACTATCTTAGGTTGACACCAAGCAAGCATGTTACTGGCAGGATCGCCAGGTGAGAAAAAAAAGGAAAGCTTGTACAAAGGACACTAATGCCACCACCACATCTAAGAACTGGTAAGCTACAACAAGTACATTTCCTAGGCTTTAGATACACTTTGCAATTTGCTCCTACTTGGTTCCTACTGTTGACCCCCATACTAGTACAGACAGAGTAGTGACATAGGGGTCACTGCAGGAGAAACCACTAAGGGGCACATAAGAGACACTCCCAGAATTATCTGTTTCCAAACAGACTTCTGGGATGACTACTCTTCAACAGAGCAGTGTTCTGCTGTACCGGTGGCATAAGAAGTTCACTATATTGCCAAAAGTATTGGGACGCCTGCCTTCACACGCACATGAACTTTAATGGCATCCCAGTCTTAGTCCACCATTCCATGAAGCTCTCTACATACACGAAGTTTGGAGGTCTGTAGCTATTGACTCTGCAGACAGTTGGCGACTTCTGCGCACTGTGCACTTCAGCATGTGCTGACCCCGCTCTGTCATTTTACGTGGCCTACCACTTCGTGGCTGAGTTGCTGTTGTTCCCAGTTGCTTCCACTTTGTTATAATACCACTAATAGTTGACCGTGGAATATTTATTAGCAAGGAAATTTCGAATAACACCTGAATCTAATGATTTGGATGTGTGTCCCAATACTTTTGGCAATATAGTGTAAATATTCTCTTTCTTGTTTAAAGGTAAGTGGTTTGTTGAATTTTCCCTTACATGACAGAGTTGACTAAAAGCTTTGTGAGTTGAGCCTAATGTATAATAGATCACTCACTAAACTTTCTCATACTTAAGGAGTAATTCGATCTCATGTATAGTAAAATCTGTCCGTTAGTGCAATTGAAGGTCATATTTTCATGAAAATGCAAAGCAGCAAATATTCCACCTTGAAACAGATCCAGAAAATCTTTTAACGTGACTGTGTGCATTTCTGAGCGCACATAATAAATAGTTGTCTGTTATTTCTATAGCTGCATCCTGTGCGAGAGGAAATGAAGTGAGGATAAGCAAATCCCTCTTATATCAAACATTCTGGATTTCACAAGAGCTGTGTCCAATCTTTCCTAACAAACAAGACCTCTCGCCTGCCACTCCCATTGGCTGATCCTTCATTACAAGGGTTCTGAAAGCCAACACTGTTTTATTACTTTGCTAAAAGTTCACTGAAACCTAGAAAAAATGAAAGAACATTTCCATACGATTCAAAGATGAGTGTTTGGGGGAAAAAACACAGCCAACAGCACTCTGGTAGTAGGGGGAGATCTTTAGACCCTACAGTTGATCAAGGATCCTTCCAGCTGCCAAAACATAGACATGGCCTAGACACATGCTCACTGTTGAAAAGCTAGGTAGAAATTTCACCACACATCTCACCCTTGCAGCCGTGTTACTAATACATTAATATTAGGATAGCCATAGAAGGACAGATGTCTCCCAGAAGATGATTGTTGTAAAGGCATTCACCTGGGATGTCAGGATCTGCTACTTTGTCTGCATTTTACCCAAAGGACTAAAGTACACTGAGAACATCTTCTCTTTATTTTCCTTTTTAGAAGAAGAAAAAACTGACCAGGTAAAAATCTATTTTAGCCATAACAAGAACAAAGGTGAGAACTGCTCATTATCACCCCCTAGGATAGAGCTAAATATCAAACATCAATCCTGTTTGTATCCCAGTACGAACACTCGCATGGATGTGGAGTTTGGGTGAGCGTAAGGCGGCGTACGGCCGAATCCTCCCATTGGGAAGAACAGGCTGCTGCATACAATCACACACAGCACCTGTCCTTCCTGGAAACGGCCCGATACGGCCGTGCACGCCACACGGATCTGTGCAGGCTGACTCTAAGCAGCGTGAATGAGGCCTTATAAATAAACAAGAAGCCTCTATACTGAGTGTTTCCGTTCATTCATAGCTTGTGGAGATAGTATGTTTACTATAGCTATATCCACAATTATGAATGAATAGGAAGTGATGTAGAGCACTTCCTGTTCATTTATAATTGGGGACACAATAAACATACTATGTCCTCAATTATTTTCAAGCAGCGTTGGACCCTCTCCATCCTGACTTGCTGTCACAGGAGGGTGAGCCGGCAGTGCGGGAGGAGAGCTCAGTCTCATTTGACAGCTGACTCCTCCCCCGCACTGCTGTCTCGGCCTCCTGTGACAGCCCACAGCTGTCTCCGCCCCCACACCGCTCTCCATCCTGATCTGTCACTGGAGGCAGAGTGGGGCGGAAGCAGAGCTCAGCCTCCTGTGACAACAACAATGATACTGCTCTCCTCCCAGCACGGCCTCCTAACAGTTTATCTCGTTCCCACTGGACGCTGTGCTGTGTCACTGGACGCTGTGCTGTATCGCTGAGGGAACACAGAGCAGGCGGACAAAAGTTTTGGTGCACCACTAATTAAAACCCAATGTCAAGTTCTTCTTTGCTGTCTTTATCCTATTGGGGACATTTCCCTTCATTTCCCCTCCAAAAGACATAACAGGCGGCAAGAGGAAATCAGCAAAGTGAGGTGAAAAACCATTTTAGACAGCTGCCCCTGAAACAGGTGTCCCCATTGGAGGATTTAGCCACACCTCCTTGATTGGGGACAACTGTAACATTTTTGATTGCCCATCACTTTCTATCTTTACTTTTCTATTCTTTTAGATACACTTTAATTGAGATATAATTCAGTAGGCAAGGTTGGGTGTTAAGGTTCCATAGAAAAATATTGTAGACTCATTGAATGTTGTCACAATCTTTAGTTTGAAACCTTAAAAACAAAAATATAATATATTACAGCTTACCAGTCCTTAGATACGGTGGCTGCATTAGTTGTCTATTTGCAGACAAAGAACATTTTCAGCAATTCAGAAAAAAAATTGTTGATCTTGCCAGTCCTTATCTCTTCCTGTGAGCTGAAGAGAAATCACATCTTGTGTAATCTACTAATGAATATATTTCAAGTCCAGCCTGGATGACAATTTTCTTTTAATACTTATCTAATGTGTTTTACAAGATGTTGTTGGTGGATGCCTTAGCCTAACACATGTGTTTTTCAAGTTGTTGAATCTACAACATCTCCAAGCTGGGATTGGAAAGCACTCCTTCAGTAGTCTTCATTTATATGACTTATGCAGGGTTATTCACATGAACTGGAAAGTGAGCTGAATTGGAGAATGTTTCCAAATCAACTATCTTGTCCTAAATTATTAACTTTTCCTGCCTTCTCCAAACTCTTCACCCTTTAGTGAATAAACCTGATAGTGTTCCTTTTTTCCCCCCTAGTTATTTTGGAAGCATGGATGGAGCAAACATGGATTTTGGTTTCTCCTTCCAGCCTCTGTATTTTTTAATGTTGGAGGAATGCACAGAGGTAAAATGCATCCATAATCTATTTTGTTCTTCTTTCAGTGTATTATTATTAATATACAGGATTTATATACCCCCTACAGTTTGTGCAGTGCTTTACAAAATTGAAGGAGACAATACAATTAACAATATAATGTCAGTACTGGAGGTAGGAATGCCCTGCTTGTGAGAGCTTACAGTGTATTTTGGGAGCATGTGTTTTCTTTGGGTTTTTTTTTCAGTTTACAATGTATTTTGCTATTTTGGTAACATGCACATAGGAAACATGTTTTATTTTTCCCTCTGTGTCTTTTTCATGTTGGAAGATTGCATGTAGATAATATGCATCCCCCCTTCCCCTCCCTTTTTTCCCTCCATTTTGCAGTGTATTTTGGAAACAAGAATGGAAGAAACAAGAATGTTGTTTTGTTTTTTTTTGATGGAGGGACACTTCTTATTCTTAGAAGAGATGCAGTGCTCAGAAAACTGTTGCAATGTGAAGCCCTGTGGATCTTTATTTGTAATCTTAGATTCCACCCGGACTTAACTATCGGTGAATATATAGAGAAATGTCACCAGCACACCAATGATCAATGAAATAAGTGAAAGTCCATTCATTGAAGGAAGATCGCCATTCAAAAACAAGCACTTTCGGGGCCGCACAGGGCCCCCTTCATCAGGCTAAGTGTCATTCTGAGCCTGGTGAAGGGGACCCTGTACGGTGCGAAAGCGCTTGTTTCACTTATTTTATTGATCATTGATTTAATTGATCATTGGTGTGTTGGTGACATTTCTCTACATATTCCGTTTTTTCACGGTGCCATCCGTGGTCGCTGCAAGCACCCACCTGTATATTAGCTATTTCTACCCAGTAAGGAGTGTAACAAGATACTTGTTGTACATGTTAACTATCGGTGGGTCACTAGTTTTATACAATTTGTGATTGTAATAATATTTTGATGTTAGTGTTCCCACTGTTATTATGGGTTTTACTATATAATGTTTGAGTTTGATGATGTTCACCCATCATTTTAAAGTGTGTTTTTTCCTTTTTGCCCCTGTTTTGCTTTTAATGTGATTAAGCATGCACCGATACCGATACTAGTATGCTCCGATACTTACTCGATACCGGAACTTCAGGTCAGAGGGAGATCTGAGCATGGAGCCAGCTTCCTTTCCAATTAGGATCTGAGCATGGAGTCGGCTTCCTTTCCAATCATGAAGGCAGGAGGCAGATTATGACCCGCCTCCCGGCTTTCTAATTGGCTTGGAATCCGGCTTCACTTGTTGCTAGGCAGCCTGGCTTCCTTACTTATCAGAAGGCCGGACGGCACCTCATGAACCACTGACAGGCATCCTGATTGGTCAGGAATCCAGGCAGCCTCAGGAAGTGAAGCCAATGTTCTTTCGATAGAACACCGGCTTCACAGGCAATCAGGAAGCCGGGCGGCGGGTCATGATCCACCACCTGGCTTCCTGATAATGGGGGCACACGGCACCGGTATCGGTACTCGTTATCAGCGAGTACCCATGACAAAATATTGGTACTCTTACCGAATAAACGGTATCGGTGCATCCCTAAAAGTAGCCACATAGACTGTTTATTAGCTACAGGTGTTCCTAAGAGTTTCTCCTCATACTGGGTTGCGTGCTATTTTAATGGGGTTGGTGTTAGATCACAGCAAGCTATGACTAAGGCAAACTAAGGCAGGAATGTGTTAGTGGTTGTTCTTCGAATGGATGCATGTGGAATCAAATTTTAATTTCTTTGGAAGATTATCGTGTGCTGGTTCTATAGTTTTGGAGCCAATCACTCCAGAAGAGAGTTATCCGTGCACCAAATGTGGAATACAAGGACACATAATAGGGGTGAGCTGTGTGCTTTGTGTTTCTGGATGACAATCATGGCTGTCCTCATAGATACAGTGGAGTTGTGAGTATAGCCACACATGGGCTATAGAAATAAAAGGAAAAAGGCCAGGAAGAATGAAAACTAATGTACAGGACAAAGCATTGCAGCCCAGTACTCTGTATATAGAATAATATTTGCAAATGGCATGCAGTCATTGGTCAGCATGGTCACCTGACCACTCTGAGCAGTAAGAAGTGCTACCTAGCAATTACTGCTCACCATTTGCGTGCATTATTCCATATACAGTGTACCAGATTGCAATGCAAATGGTGTACAGCTGCATTGGGAGGAGGGAGAAGGCAGTTCGACGGGGGGGCCTTCTTCGGGACACAGAAGCGATCTGGCGACAGGTAAGTCGCCAGGATCACTTCTGTTGTAAAGCCGACAGTCGGCTCTACATGTTTAAACAGAGTACACTGTACGTCGTCAGTCACGAAGGGGTTAAACTAACTGCCCAAAAAAGAGAGTAGTTCATGACAAAGCTATCTATACAAGGCTCGAGTTTGTGTATTGAAGCATTTATTATAGTTAGGGTGGCCATAGATGGCGTGAACTTTGGCCGGATTCTGCTGAACTGACTGAAATTTGAGCCTTAGACTGCCCAGCAAGCCCCACCCGGCTCAACAAAAGCCAACAATGGAGATTCCTCTATCTGCAATGTTTAGCGTGGATGGGGAAATCAATTGATTTTGAGAAAATTAATTGACTCCCCCATCCATGCTAAACAGTGTGTGTGGATGGAGGAATCTCCACTGTTTGTTATTGTACTCCAAAGCCTGAATACAATGGCGCTGCTGAACAATGGCGACATTTGATAGGATGCAGTCGCTGTTAGGCCAATCATTTTTCACCCAGCTCAGTCGATATTTGAGCTGGGTGGCACTTGCAGGGTCAACCACTGCTCGAATGTTGGCACATTCAGCAGGAATTGGCCAAAATTCAAGCTGTCAATGGCCAGCCTAACTACCATAAATGCTTGAAAACCGTTTTTACTTTTTATACTCAGAGTCCCCTGTGAAACCCGGTTTTCATTTTTCTGTCCTGTAACAACCCAACAGTCAAGCATCTAGAGACACAAGCACTGCCTCATCGACTTGTTGATTCCTATGTGAAAAATCTGTGGGAAGAAGTCCTTAAGGAGCTGTAAAATGACGAAGAGCTTCACTTATTAATCTGTGATGAAAAACATGCTTGAGTTGACGCAGTGGAAAAATAAGATAGTCTTTTTTTCTGTTCGATAGTTGGCTCGCAAGAAAAAGAAGCTGAGTGCTTGCATTCTGGATAAAGATTTTTCTGCTTCCAAGTCTGCCAGCTCCTACAAAGATGGAGTTATGTAATGTTCTTCTATCAGGAATCTGAGCTCAAAAAAAAAAAAAAAAAATCTTCATGAAAGCTCATGCTGTTCGTGGCGGAGTAATTGTTCAAATAATGAAAGGGCCTGTATCAGCTCAATTCAGCTGTCACACTTCTTTTGACACAGCTACAATATATTCTGTTTTTTATGACATTTCCTCCCTATACTTGTTAGAACGGCTTGTTAGAGTTTGTAAGGGCTGAAAAGTTGGAAGGCAATTTTTTTTCATAAATGCTTGGTCTTATGTTCATTCTCAGTGGGTTGTCTTGCATCGGGGAGTGCAAGACATAGTATGCCGAACGCAAATATGTCATTCACCTCGAGGTTTGGATCTTTGTGAATGAACTTTGTAAACCATAAATTATTCAGTCTTACATGGTTTAAATGTATGGTCTGGAACACAGGCAGAAGGGGGTGGGGGTTGGGTCTGCATGGGATATGCTTGTTTATAAGGAACTGATCTCCCTTTTAAATTGTACCTATATTCAATTAGCTTTAAAGCAGTATTGCATTAAAAAAAATCAATTGCCAGGCAGTATCAAAAATAGAAAAAATGCCGCTTACGTTGCAGTGCTTATCTTCATTCCCCATAGAAAATTCACTCCTCCACTAGTGGGAACTCTTCTTCCAGGCAGAATGAAGAATAGCGTCCTTCAACCCACTTCCTGTGAGGCCAGGCTGTCATAGATATGCCCCCTTAGTATGTGTCAACATGCAGGTTTGGTCACAGTACTATTGCACTGCATGGGACTCAAGCATCATTTTGTGAGTGTCATTCAGTGCAGAAGAAAGGATCGCTTATCTCCACTTGTAAAAATGGAGAAGGTTTTAAAGTAGATTGATATTGGGAAGTATATGCAAGCACTTAGAGAATCCTATACATTTACATTCCAGATTTCTGGAACCATGAAATCCAACGTGGAAGCCTGATATCCAACGTGCTCTATTAGGCAACTATCAACTTTGGATCCCAGATGCCCATTTGGATCCTGCACCCTGCTATTCATTACTGGAGTTACAGATCCTAGTTAAAGACGCAAAGTGAGAAGCTACAGGTGGGTGGAGGTTGAGCCTTCACTTAACTGCATATACCTTTAGATCAGGGGTAGCCAAACTCCAGCCCTCCAGCTGTGGTGCAACTACAAATTCCATTAGGTGCTGCAGGACTTTGACAGCCACAGAAATGGCTCCCAGAGGCAAACACATGATGAGAGTTGTAGTTTTAGCACAGCTGGAGGACCAGAGATTGCCTACCCCTGCTTTGTGTAGTTTTAAGAGCCAGGGTTTTAATGCCAGGAGCCAGTTTTAATGTCAGGAGCGGCAAAAAGCCAACACATCAAAATCCTGGTGGGTTTATCTGATAATTAGCAGGGGGGCCTGAGTGCCAAATCAGGAGATGAAGTGAAGTTGGTATTTGAATCAGAGCGACATATATCTGTGTGGTCTAGGAGAGGGCTTTCAAGCTACAACAAAGGAAAACAGTGACATGAAACTAAAGTTGGTATTTGTCTTACCTTAATAGCCAAATTTATTTTTGAGAGTGCTAAATCAGCCCCCAAAAACCAGGATGTTATAACTATACATGGTTTCATTGATGAACAGTGCAGTGAAGGAGAGCGGGACTGCGTGCCACATTAGGAGCTGAAGGTACCTTTTTCAAAAGATGATTGATCCATGTAGTGTCAGGCAGCAAGCAGATTATTCAAGTATGTTGAATACAAATTTGCTTTAAAACAGACCCAGTGTCAGATAGATTCCTATGTTGCACTCAGGCTAAGTAATGTGTAGTGTAGCACTTGTAGATAATTATTACCTCTCAAAGAGAGTACTGCTCTTCTCCTTGCAATGTCTTTATATACCCCAAAAAGCTGTTACCATCATTGATCTGACATCTAGTATCAGCCCCTACCTCCTGGGCTAAAATCCTTTACCTAAATCTGCTTTTGAGGGCACGCAGCATAGGGTGACAACTCTGCTTATGCAGTGAGACATTGCAGAAGCAGTGTTGCCACCCTGTGAGAGGAAGCACCATGGCTGCCAGCATCATTATATAAAAAGAGAGAGATTATATAAAAAAAGAAAAACACTGCCTTTACTATGCATAAAATAATGTTATCTACTTTGTAGTATCTTGTGTCCCATTTATCTCTTTATCTTTTTGCTTTCCATGCTTGTATTTGTTATATAGATAAGAAGGTGCTCTCTCTAGTGGCTATCTGTATATCAGTCAATGAGTCAAGATGCCTAAATAACAACTAAGGAGATACAGTATGTTACCAACAGTATGCATTGTTTTGGTTTAGTTTGAGCAAACTGATAGACTGGCACTCACATAGAAGAACAGTAAAACACAATCACTGTGCAGCTAAGGGAAGCCTGAAGCCTGCATATGTAATGAGCACGTATGGCTGCCCCCATGCACATAACAAAAATTGCACACAGAAACAAGGGTTTTAAAGCAATGATAGTGTTAAAATATGTTGGTTGATATTATATGAAGTTGATCACATTTCGGAAATTTCTAAACAAAAACCTAAATAGGGCTGTTGACTCCCTTTAAATTTTCTTTTCTCATGTCAAAAGGGTTAATGGTCATCACCTGTCTTGTATTAAAGTTTATATTGCAGTGGATCTGGATTCCTTTTCTGTATGTCAAAAAAAATGATCACATTCCAAAGGACGTCATTCCCGACTCTAATTACAACATGTAGAGTAAACAAAATGTAAACATTTGCCACTTGTACAAATTTAGTCCGATTGTGGTGCTAAATCCTCGGTGCGGCATATCCTAAAACATATTATCTCTAAAAAAGGATGTGTGTTTGCAAAACTAAATATTTAGTTCTGAACTAATTTCTGAAGATTATACTTAATTAAGGCTGATCTCTGGACACCCCCCTAAGGCCACCCCTCCCACCCCCCTCTAACTCAATGCTGGCATTAAAAAAAAACCTAAAATCTCCTAAAATCTAAATGCCACTTTTACTCAGATAAAGCCGTGGTCATGTGACACTCTAGTCCCGAGTTTATCTTCTTCTTTTGTCAGGAGGTGGGTTCACTTGGGTGTCACTACCTGCATGATGTGGACACTTCCTTTTAGCGGGGTCTTCTTAGGATCCAAAAGAGCAGTCTGAAGCTGTAATGTCAGTGCAAGAGGACTGCCGGGGACCCACCGGTGGGGACACATCTACAGCACTAGATTAGCGCTGACCTGCACATGGAAATGGTGCTGGCAAGGGACGTGGATGTCGGATTTTGGTGAGTATATGTGGGTTAGAGTGAGGTTAGAGTGAGGTTAGAGTGAGGTGTGACCGAAGGGTGAGAGGGATGGGTGAATATTTGCCCAGAGATGAGCTTTAAGATTCATTTTAAATTGGATTTTGAAACGAAACATGCCCGATATATTCTCATGAACCAAAACCAGTATGGATGGACATGTACATAAAAAAAACTCAGTAAACTAGCATGAATAAAATGCAGGCCAGCTGTCCAATAACAACATCTTCACGGGGAAGAGAAGACTCTGGCGGCATGATGGCACCAGGAAGATCCCCGATCATCATTAGAGGAAGAGATGATGCAGAGTGTCAAGTGACAACAGAGATGAGTAAAAATGGTGTTAGAAGTTTAGAAAAAAATAAAAAAAAATGTGAGAATGGGTGAAAGTGGGGTGAGGAATGGGGTGGGATTTGGTTTGCCTACAGATGAGTTTTAAGAGTTTAACTGATTATATTGAGGTATAGGCCATGTGGTAAGGATTTAATTGAGGGAGGATTTAGGGAGTGTAAGTGCCAAAGGATTTATCCTTGTTCTTGGTCCTGAGTGGTCAAAGCTGTCCAACCCCTAGACATAATTTACTATCCAGAATACACCAAATTACCATTAAGTAATACCTTGGTTTACAAGTAACTTGGTTTGAGAGCGTTTTGCAAGACAAGCAAACATTTCTGAAAAATGTTGCCTTGATATACAAGCAATGTCTTGCAATAAGAGCAAAATTTTGTAGAAAAGCGCCACCCGAATAAGGCTGTAGCAGTGCGAGCCATGAGACTGTTAAACGACAACACAATGTCACATTGGATAGATTCTTTGTTAAGGTTTCACAAAATGAAAAAGATTCCATTGAGTCAAGAGATAGCAGTGATTCCGTTAGTGATGGTGAAAGTCGTCCTACACAATAATCCTCCTCTCTCTTGTCCCCCTCACACCAGCCACAAAGGTGTACCGGTAATTGGTTTATTTTTCTTTATATTTTGTACAGTATTATATTACAGTACAGTATTGTAATCATTGTTATATGAATAGTTTTGGGTTGTGGAACGCATCATCTGAATTTCCATTATTTCCTATGGAGAAGTTCGCTTTGATATACAAGCGCTTTGGATTACAAGCATGCTTCCGGAACGAATTATGCTCTTAAACCAAGGTATTACTGTATAACCAGAGGATGCAAGTTCAGCATCAAGCTCTCCTACCTTTACCTTTACAATACATATTTACTCAAGTACACAAGTACATGGGCAAAGTATATTGCCAAAAAATTAGATTTGAATATAACACAATTTTACAACATAACTCAACTTACATCACTGCGACTATAAAATGTTCATTCACACATAGGAACTGAAAGCAATGGCATTCAATGTAAGTAATGGCTTGGGAACTGGGGTGGCAGAACTTGCAGATGCTTCTTGGGAGGAAGGGGGGATTTTATTCACTACAGCTGCATATAATGGACTTACATGCAGAGTGGGCCAAGTGGGGAGATGTTGGATCCTGCATTTGAAAGGGAAGTAACAGCATCACCAAAGTGGTCCTTTTGAATGCATCCCCTGTGCTTTGCCATATTACATAACCAAGCACAGGTATGTACTAGGGAGAGTCATTGCACCCTGTACAGACCTTGTGAAATCCCTAGAAAGCTTTACAATGTAGGATCCAACATCTCTCTGCTCAGTACTCAGTATGTAGGATATAAGTTCACTGCAGGGCAGTAAAGTTTTGGGATAAGGGTACAGTAAGGGGGTGGGGGCACAGCGATGGTGAGGGTGGAAAGCAAGACTAGGTTCCAACAAGAGCTGGATGTAGTTGAGTATCCAGGGCTCATGTTATATAGTCTCCATTTTGTCCTGACTGACAGTCTTCCCAGTGGGGGATGGGGGCCACCAGAAGACCATAGTCTGAGTGTTGCACACAACGTTAGCGCTGACTAGCACAATGCATAATAAAGCTTCCCCTCTGGTACATACACTAGTTTGCACTTGGTTCCCTGGGTCGTCTTTGGGTATCTTTAATGTAAATGCCAATGATTTGCACCAAGCCCCATTTTTCTGTAGCTGACTATAAGAAACTCTAGGGGCTGCTTATATAACAATTCTGTGTAATTCTATGTAATATCTGCGTGGGCTACAGAAGGGTTAACAGGCATTCGGTGATATTTTGTTCAGTACCAGTGAGGCTATCGGACACAGCATAAATGCATTTTCACACTCACTTTAGTCTGTAGGAGTTGCTGAATGAAAATGGAAAGATGAGTTATTGAGAGCCAGCCTTCATTTCCGCTTGGAAATTGCATCCCTGTACATCAATGAATAGAGGCCTCTGTGCTGCTCTTGTTTTATTAATTCCATCCAGATACACAGTGCTCTCAGGGGTACCGAATGCGACTGATTCAAGTGACGGGCGATGTAACAGAGACAGATCATACTGTACAAAAATACCTGAACACCTGCAGCCTCTGTCATTGTGATCATATCTGCAAAGTCCTTTCATTGTGCAACACATCGGGCAATTAGTGTGCTGCATGTTTAGTACGTGCCTTCCCAAACCCCCCCCACCTTCCTCCCCTGTAGAGATGCCAACTGTGTCTTACTCTTACAAGGCTTTTATATGTTTCTCTAGATAAAGATAGTTTTCACTCATTGGACAAGGTATTCTAGCATGACCTATTCATTACTGTACAAACGTACAATCTGTTGTTATCCCATATACACACAAAGGGAGACTAAAGTATATTTCCAGGAAGCTGACATTTTTGTGTTAGAATGATAGTAAACTCAAAACGTAGTTAAGCTAATGCAAATGCTGATTAAATCACTTACAATGGATGCTGCTTATTGATGTTTAAAAGTTTTACCTTCCTGCAGAATCAGCTGGTCCCTCACTGTCGCTGATATCCTGTTTTAGGGTGGCTCCTTTCCCTTGCAGGGCTCTATGGAACCACCCTTGTATGTGCTAGTGAGCTGTGTGTCTCCACAGACACACAGACACAGCAGAGCAGGGCAGGCGCCTGGCTTCCCTCTCGTCCTTCCTTCTCCAAGCTAGTAGATGAACAGCTGCTGAAGATTGTCCCTTGTGATCTTGTACTGGACAGGAAGTTCAGGAAAGCCAAAATGTGAAAGTTGAAGCTGCTCAAAAACATGATGACTGTAAGTGCTTGGGCAAAAATGTAAAGATATACATTGCTGGGCAATGTATTTTTGATTCATCTGGATTCATCATTGAGGGCTGGTGCAGACCTAGGCGATCCGGGACGCGTGTCCCGAGACCGCGT
This sequence comes from Nanorana parkeri, assembly GCF_000935625.1. Classification (NCBI taxonomy): domain Eukaryota; kingdom Metazoa; phylum Chordata; class Amphibia; order Anura; family Dicroglossidae; genus Nanorana; species Nanorana parkeri. The sequence continues at coordinate 6,866,859 of NW_017306269.1, forward strand.
GATCGTTTGCAGTTTCACACAGCGGTTGCCGCGCGGCCCCATTGATTTCAATGGTGTTACATCCGCGCGGCAATTGCATAAAAAAGGTAGATGTACCTTTTTTTGCAACACATGATTGTGTTCGATTGCATGGGCGGAATCACGGCGGGAAACTGGGCAATCTGCCCGACGCCACTGGGGTTGCTTTTTCAAACTGACCATGCCAAGCACACAAATAGATCCATGCAGTAGTGGTCAATTTGTGTCACTCAGGCCCATGCTGGGAGTTACAGGATTCCATGCACAGCATGCCTGTACCTCCAGTGGTCAGGTTTGTAGCCCCCTGCCCAGCCCTGCTGTTGTTGATTGACAGCGACTCCCAGTTGGAACTTCATTATTGGAAAGGGAAGAGACAGGGAACATAATTCCCCGCTGTGTGATGTAAGCCCATTCAGCCACCCACGCACTGTGTGAAACAAGCCTTCCCACCCTACTCCCCACTGTGTAATGTAGCCTGGCCAGGTGCCCATTGTGCGAAGCACACCACAAACGGGGACGTATTTCACCACTGTGTATAAATAAGTAAGCTCACCCCTTTACTAAACAGACATGCCTCAGTCAATGGTTAAGAGGGACACGATGAGGCTGTGTGGTCACGTGACTGCCAAATAAAAGTTAAAAAAGGTAAAAACAACTATTTGTGAAGAAAAAAAATACAATGCAATACTATTTGCTGTATTACAATGTCTGTTTAGTGTAGCATGTTCACCAATACTTTAAACCATGTAAATGCACGCCAGTATTCAAGAAACGCAGGCTGACGTTTTATTTGGTTTCGGTATTGCCTCAGTCTTTCAAAACTTGAGGGATTTCATGAACTCTGGAGAAGAGAACCGTCAAGAGTCAACAGCTGTGTCCGTTAAACCATGAAAACCACACAGTCTGTGTGCAAGTGTGTGTGTGTGTGTGTGCGACACTTCCCCAAGATAGATCTTAACGGCTAAGTGGAGTCACAGACAGAAGACAAGTTTAACTGAAATGATAAAGTACAATGTGGGATCAAATGACTGTTGATTGTAGCAGACAAATGTCATTCAGAATTGCACTGTGGCATGACTCGGAATAAATTCTGCAATGTGCTGTATCTTGTTACTTCAGAAAGTTTTGACACTTCTTCTAAACAACTTTCCTTTGTAACACTAACAGCGGGGGTGGACCATGCATAAAAGATACACTTGAAGGTTATGTGAATATTACCAATGTTAAAAGACGTTAATGTTACACCTATTTTTAGGGTATAAAATAAAACAGGGTCACATGTACCCTCAAACTGCCCCCCCCCCTGCTTCTCCCTGCAGCATCCTGTATTTTTATGAATTCAGCCACACACAGCTGCGCCATCCATTCACAGATCACAAGGAGCTGTGAATGGAAGACTGCAAATCCCGAGGGACTCGTAGATATCAATGAAGGAAAAGCAGGGTGACCTCACTGCACTTGTCCTCTATTGATTACTTCCTTCAGCCCCATAACTGAAAATCCATACTTCAGACTGGAGGAACACTCTACAGGAGCCGGAGCATTACACACACTGATCACAGTGGCAATACTTTGCAGGCTCCAATGCAAAAAGTTAATAGTGCACATTTTTTCTTTTATCCATGTGTGTGCATTTATTAATTTTTTTCCCCCAAAAATACTGCAAAAGCACATAGCAAAGGAAATATTCGTGTATCATAATCACATTTAAAGAAAAATAAATATACGTTTTTAATTAGTTTGCTTTGGTGGTCATGTGACCACACAGCCTCCTTTGCATCCTTCTTCCCCATATCAGGGGCTTATAGGTATAGAAAGCTGGGGGCTGAGTATAACCATATACACAGCAGGGAAGTACCTTCCCCATCTGTGTGCACTGCATTCCACCTGCTTCTGTTTTGACAGTAAGGTCCCTGCTGGAAGCAACTGTCAATCAGCCGGGCTGTTGTGTGGTGGGCAAACTGACTACCAGAGATACAGACGCATGAGGTGTCGGCATAGTGTCCTGTATCTTCAAGCAGGAAGAAGAAATATGCCAACTGACCACGCCATTACAATCTTTGTGCTTGCCATTGTCAGAATGTAACAGACAAGGATGGGAACTAACAGGATCATCAGTTATTTCAGAGAAAATAAAGACCTCAACAAAAAACAGTGGCTTGGTGGTTATCCAGCACTGAGGGTCACCAGTTCCAATCCTAGTTTGAACACTATCTGCATGAAGTTTGCATGTTCTCCCTGTGCTTGCGTGAGTTTCCTGCCACACTCCAAACACATGCTGGAAGGTTAATTGGCTCCTGTCTAATTTGGCCCGGTATGCATATGCAAATAATGAACAACCATTAATGTAGTGCATAACCTTTTCCCTGGCCAGCTGAGTCACAAGAGCCAATAATTTTAAGGCATATAAAAGATCAAGGCATCTTTCTATAGAAAACTAGACTAGCAGCAGCCATCTTATCAGTGTGTATTGGAGCTGTTAAGGAGAGTTGACAATTCTATGTATGGAGAGATAATGTTCATTGATTTATTTATATTTTGGCATTGGTACATTTCCCCCATTGTAGTACTGGGCTTCCCTTGTATTTGTTTGACAATAGCTTGCTTATTAGCCCTACAAATGGTCAGAATTGACTAACAAGAGTAATCCCCCCAACACGCACACACACACCCATAGATTTCATTGGGTTGTGGCAAACTTCAAGCAAGATTCGCAAAACTGTTCATGAGCTGAACCCAGGCAGATTCACTCATCGCTAATGACTGCCATAATTCCTTTACTTCATAAAGAAACATGTAGCTGCTGCAAAGAATGGTAAGTGTAAAAAGATCAGTATTAAAGGGCCTTTTAGAGTCACATTATGAAAATCCAACTCACTATCTCTTCTTACTTTTCATAAATAGCTTTCACATCCGACGGCTGCCGTGGATCGCACTTGCCAAGGACCTCGGCAGCCGCATCTGCGAGAAAATTTAAAGTGCCGTTGTCAGCAGAGTGTCTTGTGTACGGGTGCCCGCTGGCTGGACACCCGTACACAAGATGCCAAAACCGGACTGTCCGGGTGAAAACCGGACGGGTGGCAACCCTACATCCGAGCCAGGCATTGCTGGATGGGATCTAAGTGCTTTGCGTTTCCCTTTAATTTGTCAATGTTTAAATGCTGAATATGGTATTTTAATGAATCTCGTGGTCCTGCAGTGCCATTGATCATGGAACCCGCTGCAGTGAAGCATGAGATTAAAAAGTTCTAAAGAAATCACACCATAGAGTGAAGACAGAGTTTAAGTTTTAAGCCCCTATTAGAAGTTCTTTTCCGAACCCATTATTTCCTTACTACACAGTTTATTACACAAGATAAAAACAGATGGAGCCATATAGAGAATTCTCCAGAAAGGATTTCAAATGTTTATACATATGCACATACACAAGTTGCACAAACACATAAGGGATTGTAGATGCCAGCGATCACCCCACCACAATATATACCAATATAATAGTAAAACACCGGACATATCAATGTGAAAAAGTTTTGGTTGTGACACTTTATTGGGGTTTACATTTAGCTAGACCTTTTATTAACTCATAAATGATCATTATTAAGAATGTATAATCAACAGTCTTATTCTTCAAGACTTGAGCACCATAAATCATATAGAACTGACCATCCTAATTCATGTGAAACACTGTCCACCTACAAACTGGGTGACATTACCTCCAAAAGTGATGAGATTGGGCTTGGTGTGAACCCAGTTCTCCTGAGTTCACCGAAGCCCACTTACAATTATGACTGACATCCCCTCCCTCCCGACCCAATGAGTAGCGGCAGTTAGGGTGGGGCCTTTGTGATGTGTAGCTATGGGCTGGGGAATACGCCTGTTGCAACAGATAGGGCCAGGAAGGAGGGTGTGTTGGTCACAGTTTGAGTGGGCTTAGGGAACTCTGCATTGTCTCACTCTAGAAGTAAGGATAAGCTGCTGGTTCAGGTCAACCATGAGTTCCACCAGGACCCCAGCTGTTTGGCCAGTTTGCCTATTCGCCGAACCTTCTTCTGTGTCTTAGCAACCAATGCCCTTAAGTAGTGGCATCACTAGGTGGGTGCAGGAGGTGCGTCCCGCACCAGGTGACACCATCAGAAAGGGTGACACCAAAATGACGGACAGTCATTTTGCTGTCACCCTCTCTGAAAAGTCAGACACTCAGTCATGCACAGAGAGCCTGACAGTTGCACGAGAGAGGGGACTTAGCTGCATATTTATATTCCACTGGGTGAACGTCCCCTCCTATCCCTGCCGGTGTCCTGTGGCTTTTGTCAAGATGGCTGCCGGCAGTTAGCAGTGCGTGATGTCATCATGTGTGCATGCAGTTATATCACGTGCATGCACAATGTCGTCATGGCGGGGGGGGCACCTGGTGGCCGCTCCGGGTGACACCACGCCTCGGGACGCTCCTGACCTTGAGTGTCTTGCCAACCAAAGATGCTGGGTCGCACAGCAAATGTCTAAACAAGGACCTTCATGGCAGGATCAGCATGTATTAGAACCTTTTTCATGTCATACCTATATTTCATGCAACTTGG
>NW_017306269.1:6871468-6876840 GCF_000935625.1 Nanorana parkeri
CCCCCCCCCCCACACACACACACACACACTCTCAAACCACCCTGCACACACTTATCTGATTCGGGGTTTCTCCTTTCCCTGCAGCATTTGGTTTTCTTTTAAATTTGGTGTGGCTGTGTGTGGTTTCACCCACACAGTCATGTCATCCATTCACCCATCATTTATCCATCCATCTGTGAATGGAAATCCTGCAAGTCCCTTGTCACTGTGGCAGAAAAACTCAATGGAGCACAAGCAAGGTAACGTGGTTGCACTTGTAGTCCATTGTTCACTTCCTCCAGCCCCATAACTAAAGGTCTGTATGGAGGTTGGGGGTAAACAATTAGGCTGGGTTCACACCTAGGCGTATCGAATATGTGCGTTTCCGAGGGCTACTTGGCTGTATCCCAATGGAAACGCGCGACAAAAACGCCCCAAAGACGCTCCTGTACTTCTTTGGGCGTAGGGCGTTTTGTAGCGCGTTCATACGGCCTGTAATACGCCCAGGTGTGAACCATATCCATAGTAAATAATGGGATTTCGGTGTTTGAGCGTTTTGCAGAGCGTAGGAACGCGCTACAAAACGCCCAGGTGTGAACCGTGCCTAAGGGAGCCTTTGCATTTTACCTGCGACGCATTGACCGTGGCTGTAGTGCTCTGCAGGCTTCAATGCAAAAACGGAATAAATGCACTTTTATTATTGTGGTTGGATTTATAACATTTTGCAAAAGGGGAACTATGTCCTTATTGAAAGCTGCAGATTAAAAATATTTAGTACCCCTTCACACTAGGGCCTTTTGTTGGGGGATTACATTCTGTTAAATTGTATCTAAACCCAAGAATAAAAATGAAGTATATTGCAGTTTACCGCTCCTTAGATGTAATGACTGCATTTGCTTATTTATGTTAGGTTAAGAACATTTTCACAAAGTACAGAAAATTCCTGTTGATCTTTCCATAAATCCATTGTCTTTGTAACTTCCTGAAGGCTTAACTTAAAGAAGAATTCCAGGCAAAAATATTCTTGGGCTACCCCTGCACTGCAAGGGTTAAGTGCTCATCTTCGTCTACGGATGAAAATAAAAAAGTATACTCACCTGAACCGCTGAACCATCTGGCTGTTCGACCAGTCCCTGCAGGGAGGAGACAGGCTGCAGGGACTGGTCTAATAGCCATACGGCTCAGAGTTAAAGATGCCCATACACTGCACGATTCTCGTACCAGAATCGCGGGGAAATCGCAGGAAAATCCCGCGATCGTACGACAATCGTGCAGTGTGAATGAAGGCGTGCAACCGTTTCTACTGTACTTTTGTGTAAGGAGCGTGTTAGAAAACCAGGCGAAAATCTTACGACTTTCACAAATGTTTGTAGAAACAGTCTGCATGCCTCGGTGCTAAATTTTATACACCTGTGGGCATGGAGGTGATTGGAACACCTAAATTGGCAATATAGTGTATATATGTTGTGATTTTGTCTTACTGTGAGACCGGCTGAATATAATTCAATATTGGTGAGGTCACAAGATTGAGACATCAATTCCCTCACAGAAATACAATCAGTAATAGACAAAAAAAAATATCGATGCATCAAAAAATAAAGAGGATTAACAGACAATGGTTTTTGTAATGGTTATTAGCTCTTCAAAGCGTAAAATGAAGTTTCCCATTTAGCCAAGTGGAATGGGGAAACGTAGCTTGGTTACAGAGACAGAAGTCTAAAATGTTCAAAGAACAACCACCTATGGAGAAAAAAAAAAGCCCAAGAATCATTCTATGAATGCCAGAGATAGCTGCTGCACAGCCCTTGCTGCAAAATACTGTTTAATTGCGATTCTTTAATTCTGAATTCTTTGAGTCATTATACAACTGTCCCCGTGATGGAAATGGGAATTCTGTCCCTTCCTCACAATGAGGGCCTAATACAGATCTTTAAAACTGTGCTCTGCAATGCATAATTAATCTGGCCTCATAGAGCTGCGGACAATGGGCCCCATTCAAGGCTCAGATCCTTCCCTCTGAGTTGGTGCAATTTTTTTTTTCTTCTAAAAGCTCCTGCCAGCTGGGCTAAGGGAAACCTCAGTACTGTGGGAGAATGAGTGAACTGCAGGCCTCTGAGGGATTCCAAATAACTATCACAGCAAATTGGATTAGAATGTTGGCCATGCAATGGGGATGGGGGTGGGGGGGTCTTAAAACTCCTTAAACATAATAAAATAGGGCACTGTACTAGAATTGGCACACAAGGTTGACGTGAAAGGCATACATTTATGGAAAAACAAGTCCGAAAAAAGTGTTGATAAATTAAATTAGATCTAAAGCCAATCACTGAAATCTAACATGTTAATGTCGTTTCCAAGGTTCTTTTCAATTGTTTATAATCTGCAGATTCCCCTAAAGTGTACCGTATATACTCGAGTATAAGCCGAGTTTTTCAGCCCATTTTTTTTGCTGAAAAGTCCCCCCCCTCGGCTTATACTCGAGTCAGCATCTCGAGCTGGTCAGGTTTCTTCTTACTTACCTCGCCGAGCGTCGCGTCACTATTAAAGTTTTTGATGGAGAAATGCTGGTCATACACTGTTATTTATTTATTTCAGGTATTTAAATAGTGCTGACAATTTTTACAAAGCGCTTTACATACTGCACATAAACATTAGTCCCTAGCCTAAAGGAGTTTATAATCTAAGGTCCCTACTGCACACACATACGAGGGCCAATTTAGAAAGGAGCCAATTAACCTTCCAGCTACCACTTTGGAGTGTGGGAGGAAAACGGAGTACCGGGAAGAAACCCACACAAGCACAGGAAGAACATGCAAACTCCTTGCAGATAGTGTCCGTTATATGTATTTATTTTTTTTAACAATATATTTTTATTAAGTATAAAGAGCAGGAACATACAGAGACCAAAACAGTAGGTTGAATACACATGTCGACATAACAGTAAGATCGGTGTTGTCAGAGGACTTATCAGCCTGCATGTACAAACAGTCATCTCAATATGTTAGTCAGCAAAAAGAAAGAGGCCTAGACCTCTGTATTAGTAGGGAATGTTACATAAAATAACAAAAAATAAATAAAAAAGAGAGGAAGACCATTATATGTATTTTATTCAACCTGTGGGCTGAATGAAAAAAATATAACCAACTCCTCCATCCATACTAAACAGATTGGATTGACAAATCTCCCACTGGGCTCTCCTGGTTCTGGACCCGAACAATGACGGCAGCCAATCAGCCCCCAAATATTCCAAAAGGGAAAAAGAAGGACCAGACAGAAGGGGGCTAACAAGACCAACCACTGAAGGAATTTCACAGTTCATCAAGAACCAGCCAAAATCTTCACCGTGTATGGCCAGCTTAAGAGTTAAATTCTCTATCATTTTTTTACTGTCTATGTCCTGTTGGAGAAATTTCCCAAAACCTTTTGTCCCAGAGATGCAACAGGAAGTGAAATGGAATATGAAATGCTGTCCCCAATGGAAGATTTACCCTGACCTGTTCTTCTAGTGGTGGGGCTGAATTATGAAGATAGAAGGCAAAAATTAAACGTGTTCTCCTTAGAGAAGAGACACCTATGAGGGATATGATTGCAATTCAACAAATTGTGCCTGTGGTGTCCTGCCAAGCTCCTGGCAACACAGTGAGTGTGTTGCAGCTTCCAGCTTTGAGGTACAAAATACCTAGGTGTGAATTGGGCCTTAAGCTGACATATAGATTTTCTATAGATTTTTTCTATCATTCTAGGGCCAGATAGAAAACGTGCAACAGATTCCTCGATCTATGCTAAACTGTGTTGATGGAGGAATCTCCCACTGAGCCAAGCTTCAGTATCTTGCTAGTTGTCCCCACTAGCTGTCAAAATACCTGAACAATCTGATTGGATGCAGGCATTGTTCAGGTTTTTTGAGAGCCAGCGGGGCCGACTAGCAAGATACTGATGCTTGGCCCAGCGGGAGATTCCTCCATCCACACAGTTTAGCGTTAGATGGACGAATCTGTTGCACTTTTTCCATCTGACCATAGAAAATCTGCAGAAAATCTATAGATGTATGGCCAGCTTTAGTCAAAAAATCTCATAGGGGTCTATTCAGCTGTTCGGGCTTTTCGCAAGAGCCCGGACAGCTCCCGAACTTAGCCGAGCGTCTCAGTCGAGCCGAAGGCATATGCCTCGGCTCCCGGCCGCCCAGGAGAGAAACAATGGTTTTTCTTTTTTTTTTTATTCTGACATGGAGCCGTGTCAGAATAGAAAAAAAAATATATATATTTTTGCCCATAGGAATGCATTGCTATCCTTTTTAAACAATTTTTCTGTTCTGCTCGGTACCACAGAGAGACCGAGCAGAACAGCGGAGCCGAATGCCGCTCAGCGTCATTCGGCTATTCACTCGCTGCTGTTCGGCATCTATAAGAATAGGCCAAACAGCAGCGAGTAGCTTGCCGGAGGTTCGGCTCAGCCGATCCAGATGTTGGACACCTTCTGAAGCCATGCAAAGCAAGCCGATGTACGACTGATTTCAGCCGCTATACGGCTGAAATTAGCCGTACAAGCCTGAAGTGAATAGCCGAACAGTGTTTGGCTCACTTCACTTGGGGTCGGTTGTTCACTCGGCTGCCCTCGGCAGCTTAGTGAATAGACCCCATAGTCTCCTACTAGCGCTATTTTGGGTGTTGTAGCAGAGCATCCCAGATGGATTTATAGGTCTCCCATATTCCTCTACTATACATTTAGGAATTGCTGATCCGGGCTCCAGTGCAGGGTTTAGTCCTCTCTCCACTGGCAATTTAAGCTCACCTGGAACCTGTACTCAGAGCTCTCTGCCTGGGGATCAGACAAGTCCTGTCTGAGAGAGCTGCATGGTTTGAAACAAAACTAGCAAATGGTGTATGTGGAGGTTGACAAGTGGTAGGCCTGCTCAGCCTGTTAGTTAGGACTTATTCTTTGGTTTATGAAGTTAGTGCCAGGATACGGCTAGGTTTTATTTTGTTAGTCTTTTTTTGTGAACCACTGTACGGCACCTATGGAGACTTGTAAATATCACCAATAAACACTGCACTGTTTGCCACTACTCCCTTGGATTTGGTATCTGTGCCCAAGAGACTGCTCCCTGGGGTCTTATGTACCAGCTACCGATCACCTGCTCACAGTGTGTAATGTCATTAGACACTGCAAACAGTTATTTTCAGTTAAACAAAGCCTTCTTCGTAGATTAAATCTTTTATTTGTATTTTCCTACATTCTAAAAACAGTTTTTTTCGTCAGTATCCTAACCAGCCTCTGGAATTTAAATGATATGTAATTGTGCAGAAAATACTACCATCTGTGTTTCCAGGGCATCCAAATTGTTTTGAAATCCATTTGAAAAACAGCAACACTTTAGCAGAAGCCGCTTGTCT
>NW_017306269.1:6877648-6879410 GCF_000935625.1 Nanorana parkeri
CCATCAATCACTGATAACACTAAACTGATGAGCGGTAAAAACGTTTAAAGTGTCGCCTATGGCAAATTTTGGTTGCCGTCGTTTTCTGTGATGTCGCGGGTGCGCGCAATTTTAAAGCTTGACATGTTTGGTGTCTATTTAACCGACGTGACCTGATCTTTTATATTTGACCAAAAAACTGGGTAATAATAAATGTTTCCTAACATAATGTTACAAAAAACGTTTTTTTTTCAAAATTTTCAATAATTTTTCCTAATTATAATAAAAAATAAAACCCGTAGTGGTGATTAAATACCACCAAAAGAAAGCTCTATCTGTCCCCAAAAAATGGTATAAAATTCATTTCAGTACAGCGTTGCATGACGGAATAAACGTCAGTCAAAGTATCGCAGCGCTGAATACTGAAAAATGGCCTGGCCAGGAAGGGGGTCTAAACACCTGGTCTTGAAGTGGTTAAAGATATAGCCCAACTTTACAGAAGGAGAAGGAAGACTAATAGAGGGCAGGTTGTTGGGGTGTGATACATCTGCCTGCAACTACTTCATAGCAATTAAAACAGCTATTTTATGAGCTGGTCGATTTCAGTGCAGCACCAAAGCTTAATGGGGTTTGGTAAGTATGATCCTGCAGGATCTGATTTAAAGGAGAAGTATTGGGAGGGTAAAATGTACTCTTCCCAATACTTACAGGGCTATTCACAAAAGGATGAAGAGTTTGGAGAAGGCAGGAAAAGTGAGTAATCGAGGACAACATAGCTGAACTGGAAAGTGAGATTAATTGGAGAACTTTTCCTAATCAGCTATGTTGTTCTAGATTGTTCACTAGATCAGAATATGGTCAGAACCGAGATCAGAATATGGTCAGAACCGAGGGTAAAACAGCAATCAAATTGGGTCCCTGAACAAAGAACTAAATTGGGAATACAAAAAAAAACACATTTTCAGAGACCAGTTACACAACTAATGTTCTGGCAACTCACCGCAGTCTGTGAAGGTTTTACATAGGTTCACAGCCTAATCAAAGCAGATTATGAGCCAGAGCTCATTAATGGCTGTTTAAAAACTGCAGTGCTATCATCAGTTTTGGCTCACTGCATAAGTCAAACGTTATTTAAACATAAACTCACATGGCTGCTGATAAGAATGTGCATTAACATTGTTTAATCAATACAGCCTTGACCAATGACAACAAAGAAACTATTTAAAGAGGGCTTTGCATCAACAAAACAAGCACTGCTTCCTTGTTAGACCTCTGCCCCCCGCCTGTGATAAAATACTCTATTCCGCATTATAAAAAGGGGGGGGGGGAAATATACTTACCTTCACCCAGCTTCTGCCCGCTGTGTCGGATGCTAGAAAAGCTGAGGGTCTCAAATAGGGCTGCAACAACTAATCGACATAATCGATTATAATCGATTATTGAAAAAGTTGTCAACTTTTTCAATAATCGATTAATCGGCTTCCGATCAGTTGGCCCTGTTCACGGCTCCAGACACGCTGCGCGCCGTACCTTTTCCCCACCTCACGCTTTCCGCTGCCAGACCCGCCCGCCCGCATCCACACCGCACCTCCTCCCCGCCCGCCCACATCCACGATTGGCACAGGGACGCGGGGAGATGTAGTAAGGAGGAGCAGGTGTGGGGGGATGACAGCCGCTGATAGACAGGTCCGATCTCAGAAGCAAGTTGCTGGAAGACTGCTCAGGTAAGCCTGCACTTCCCACACATGGTGCTCTATAATGTATTGCTGGGATTTGTATTCCT
>NW_017306269.1:6881711-6882679 GCF_000935625.1 Nanorana parkeri
GGGAGATGTAGTAAGGAGGAGCAGGTGTGGGGGGATGACAGCCGCTGATAGACAGGTCCGATCTCAGAAGCACGTTGCTGGAAGACTGCTCAGGTAAGCCTGCACTTCCCACACATGGTGCTCTATAATGTATTGCTGGGATTTGTATTCCTCTATAGTTTATGGTACATTGTGCTGTATATTATACATAGGAATACACATCCAGCAATACATTATACACTGTATGTATAATGTATTGCTGGGATTTGTTGTATTCCTATATAGCTGGTGATATTCGGCACTGCACTGTATAGAGGACTACAAATCCCAGCAATAGTACATTATACAGCGCAATGCAGAATACCACCAGCTATAATGTACTATTGCTGGGATTTGTTGTAGTCCTCTATAGCTGGTGATATTCTGCATTGCGCTGTATAATGTACTATTGCTGGGATTTGTAGTCCTCTATAGCCGGTGCAATTCTGCATTCATTGCTGTATAATTTTACACTTTCCTTTTCACTATATTGCACACCACACTATTTTTTTCCACCGCTCCAAGCTTGCTCCTGTGATGGACTACAATCTCAATACAAACTAGTAGTCCCATCACTGGAGCCATTTTTAATTTTTTTTTTTATTGTTTATCCGATTAACCGATTAATCGAACTTAATAATCGGCTAACTAATCGATTTTGAAAATAATCGTTAGCTGCAGCTCTAGTCTCAAATCTAATGAGAAGACACTCCTGCGCAGTGCTAGAGCATCTTCTTGCAAGGTTTAGGTTCTTCAGCATACCCAAGATCCCGCCGGATGGTCTGTGAGGTCACCCTTGTCCGGGTGCTCCAAAAACACAATTTTTATTAATATTATTATTTTCCTTGCATTTTGATGCAAGGTCTGCTTTAACCCCTTTACCCCTGGTGTCCCTGTAATTTTTGCAGGTGGGGGGGGGGGGGGGGGGGGGGGGGGGGGGAATCCCTGTG
>NW_017306269.1:6882883-6883239 GCF_000935625.1 Nanorana parkeri
CCCCCCCCCCCCCCCCCCGTGACCCAAATAGGTGCCGCTTGAGACAACACCCTCAGGCTGCCTCATTAAAGGGACAGCCTTACCTTTACCATAGTGTAACACATACTAATTTGGTACCCCAAGGACTGTAAACAAGCGATCACCAACAGCTCACGGTCAGCTCCCTACGATCGGGATATGGTAGGATGGCCAACTTTATCACTGTGCAGCAAATTACAGTGAACAAAAGAACTGCAGCCCCTCTTACCACCTCCGGGGGCCATGCAAATGTTTTTTTGTAGGCGAGTAGATATTACTATTATTTAGGATTTATATAACTCCAACAGCTTGCTTAGTGCTTGGAAGGGGAAAAAAAT
>NW_017306269.1:6884123-6893718 GCF_000935625.1 Nanorana parkeri
CCGTGACCCAAATAGGTGCCGCTTGAGACAACACCCTCAGGCTGCCTCATTAAAGGGACAGCCTTACCTTTACCATAGTGTAACACATACTAATTTGGTACCCCAAGGACTGTAAACAAGCGATCACCAACAGCTCACGGTCAGCTCCCTACGATCGGGATATGGTAGGATGGCCAACTTTATCACTGTGCAGCAAATTACAGTGAACAAAAGAACTGCAGCCCCTCTTACCACCTCCGGGGGCCATGCAAATGTTTTTTTGTAGGCGAGTAGATATTACTATTATTTAGGATTTATATAACTCCAACAGCTTGCTTAGTGCTTGGAAGGGGAAAAAAATTGAGGGAGACAGTACAGTTCAATACAATTTCAATACAGCTGGGTTAGGAGGGCCCTGCTCATGAGTGATTCGAATCTATGTATATATAGGAGAAGGTGTCTGGTAAAGTGACACCAGTGCATGGAACAATAAAGCTTTTTGAACTGGGCATGTTAGATTACAGCTTCTATGTATCAGGTTGTTAGGGGTAGGATCTCTCCTGTAGTTTGCCTGCACATGACAATGGTAAGCCTATCAAACCGGAGCCTGGAGCCTTCTGTATTTCTCTTCTTACATACAGTATACCATTGTACTTTAAAATTCTTCTTTCCAACCTTTTTTTTTCTTTTCAGCGGACACATTTTTAGAGAATACTTTATTCAACATAGCAGCAAAAATGCTTTTTTTAATCCCATCAAGTCAATAAAATTGAGTAATCGGTCAGACAAAAGTGGTGAGAGCCAGCAATCAGAGACGGCTGCAACCATTTTACTAAATGTAGTCCAACCTTGAGATGTCATAGTGATTAGGATTTTGCAATTTTCCCCTTTTTCCTACATATTTTCTGTATTTTCTTGGATCGATGGTTTTTAGGAAAGGTTGTTCTGCTGTCTAAGGAGTCATGATTTAATCGCATACACCCAGCTCAGCACGCTTTTATAGGAGTTTAGAAAACAATTTTCTATTTTGACAAATGCCTTTTAACCTCCGGCTGAACTAGTCATTTCCCAGAATCCTCGGCTGCTTGAGACACTCTCTCCACAGATAATTATAGTCGTGTTTTTGAACCCGTGTAAGACATGAATTCGCTGACAACTAGTCTTTTTTTTTTTAATGCCGTCTTTCTGTAGGGCAATATTTCACTGTATTTTTTCCGTCCTGAAACACGCTATAAGTTATGTTGTGTTTCCAGCTTGTAATCATGATCAATTTCACCAGCCACGCCCTCAGGAGACCTGAATAGCTGACAGAAATGCCTGTGAGTGCAGTAGTTATATTAGCCAAATGTGTTTCTCATCTAAAATGTTGAATATAAATAGCAAACTCTAGGCAAAACTCCTCCTTGTGCTTCAGTGAAGTTGCATAGGGAAGAGAACCCAAGAGAGAAGTAGGGTTGCCTACAGGTAAGCTTGCTCTCAATTTTTCCATCATTACTATATATACTATATGGCCAAAAGTATATGAACACCCCTCGGAATGATTACATTCAGATGTTTCTAGTGCAGGGTACAGTGAGTGTTCCAGCATACAAAGACCTTTTAGATAATTGTGGTCTTCCAAACTTATGGCAACAGTTTTGGGAAGACTCTTTGCAGTTCCAGCATGAATGTGCCCCTTTGCACAATGCCAGCTCCATGGTTATTACCATCAACACTATCATGGATGCTTGCAGCAGGGCCGTCATTATAATGAGCAATAATTATATCATTATAATGAGCCTCAGGCAGCATCTCTTTGGGTCATGTGGGGAAGCATGGCCACTCTGCTGCACAATGTTTGGAGTGTGCCTGACGCCCCCTTTCCGGCCAGAGCGTCTCAGGGTGCTAAGAGCCGGGTGGAGAGATGTGTAAGGACCATAGACATCTCATCACTCAGTTCTTAGCAACCTAGCAACCAGGGATGTCACCTCAGGTGGCAAAAAGGCTAGCGGTCGTTGGTAAAGTACAAACCTGAAACCTAAACTTTCCATCTGGCCTTGCCTTTTGCCAGGTTAATGTTCTGCTTTACATCATGGCAGCCTGTCATTTCCTGGATGTCATCCATCCACCATGTTCTTCTTCTGCCTTTCCCTTCTTTTACCTTGCTCTCTTACACAATCTTTCTTAGCTCCTCTCCTGTTGAGTTTAAGTGGCCAAACAAATGGCATTTTCTATTCAATATTCCTCCCAACACATGTGGTTTTGCTTCAATCACTCACAGACATAGTTTGATAGTAAATTTTAAAAGCTGCCTTCTGGCCTGAGGAAGATCCCCTTACAAATACTGCAGAGGCAACTCTTGTCTCCTAAACCCTGCCAAGTCATAACATACATAATCCACAATCTGAAACTTATTGTTAATAAGGCATCAAGAGCAAAGCTCTTCCAGTCCTGGAATAACTACGCCCACTCATCCTTCTGTTTTAGGAATATAGTAACAGGACAGGACTACTGGGAACCATAGAGGGGCAGGGTATTGTAGTCCTTAGAACCACGTAACTTACAACAGTCACAACAAGGAGAGAGCACAGTAAGTGATCAGCACACAAGATTTCTGGCAGGATTTAGGTCACCTATAAAACATAACACATTCAATAGTATAGGTAACAGGCCAAAAAGGTGCAGATATGAGATGTTAACTGTAAACAGGGCTGTCCCTAAGGTATTCACTGTTGTCATTCTGGTTTGGGGGGGTGGTCACTAAGGAAGGGGGGGTTGCACGATTGTTGTGCTGATTTGTCATTAGGTGGGTGGGTCCCCGTCAGCGGCTCTGTCCCACGTCCTGCTAAGCTCACTGACATCACTGGTTGGCAGGAGCTCAGTAAGATGCGAGCCAGAGTGTCCTGCTCAGCTCCTGGCCACCGGTGACATTAGGGATCTGGGAGGAAAGCCAGACAGAGCATTACAGGTTGCTAAAAGCTCTTAGCAATCTGGAATACTGTGGCCATCCCCCTGCCTCTACCTTCCCCCTACCTTCCCAGCCACCCCTTAGTGAGATGCCACCTGAGGCAACCAAAAAAAATAAAAAAATTACGATCCCCACACACGTTACAACTGGATTGTATAATTTTCTTTAGCTCTACCAGCAAGTATGTAGTACAAGGGCCTGTTTAGTCGGATACAAATTGATTGAATAGATTAGGTAGGTCCTCATATTACATAGTTTTGGCACATCTGAAGTTGATTGTACAGACATTGTATGGTCAACCTGTAATGTGAATGGCAAGCCTAAGAGTCTACAATATATACCCTTCTAAAAACTCTGGATTTCTGTGCTCCCTGCAAAACCAAATCTTTGCTTCAGCCTATAATGAAAAGAATCATGACATTTCTGAGAACTGCTCTGCTATAAATTACCAGTGACAACATCTAATTGGCTGGAGGGGGTAATTCTAGTGTTCAGGAAAAAAAAAAATCCACCAACCGGATTCATTGGTTCAGAATAGTTCAAGTCACAACAAACAAGGCAGTACTCTTCAGTGGCTCCCCAGACAAGCCTGATACTTTGTTTTGATGCCTCAGGCAAATTGAGATAAAATGACTTGCCCAAGGTCACGATCCCCTCCCTCCCTCCATCCCACTACTCAGTGTTATTGTTTTCATTAACTTCCATTTCTCACCAACCTTCCAAACAATCTCCTGCAGCTCTCCGAAAAACATCCTGCCCAAGATGATGGATTCTGACAATATTTTATTTGTTATATTGAAACCAGAGCCGGGCAAATTTAAAGTGGAACGCCGGGCAAAATCACAAATGACATATATGGTGCCGTCTATCACTGGCATTAACACAGATTTTTTTTTTCCTGAGTTCCCCGTCACATTCTAATCCATTATTGTTCATTTCCTTTAACAAACCAGGCTGTCCAACAAGAGTAAAGCTGGTCATACACTGTTGGAATTGCGTTCGAAATCGCTGTTAGAGCATGCAATCTTGCCATCATTTAACCTCCGTTCACACCTAGGTGTTTTGTCACTTAAAGGTAAGTGCAGCAAAACGCTCAAGACATGGAGTTCCATTCATTTCTATGGCCCCTGTTCACACCTGAGTGTTTTATCACAAGCAGAAAAACGCTTGTCCCTGGAAAAAGTACATGAGCTACTTTTTGGTAGATTACAGTGCTTTTGGGTCCCATAGACTTCAACGGGAAACTTTGTGCAACAAAACGTGCTACAAAATGCGCAAAAACACTTGAAACGCAAATTTTCAGGCATTTTCCATTGAAGTCTATGGGACCAAAAAGTGCTGTAATCTGCCAAAAAGTAGCTCATTTACGCTCAGGCGTGAACAGGGGCCATAGAAATAATTGGGACTCCTCGTCTTGAGTGTTTTGTCCTAGCCTGAGGACTTAGGGCTTGTTCGTACCACATTCATTGAAGGTGTTTTTTCCCCCCGAATTTCGTACGAATATCCAAATTTCCAATTCTAATGACCAGTATGGACAAAGATGACCAGTATGGACTAAGATGACCAATATGGATTAAGATGAGCAGTACGGACTAAGATGACCAGTACAGACTAAGATGACCAGTATGGACTAAGATGACCAGTACGGACTAAGATGACCAGTACGGACTAAGATGACCAGTATGGACTAAAATGACCAGTACAGACTAAAATGACCAGTATGGACTAAGATGACCAGTACAGACTAAAATGGCCAGTAGGGACTAAGATGACCAGTATGAACTAAGATGACCAGTATGGAGTAAAATGACCAGTACGGACTAAGATGACCAGTACGGACTAAAATGTTCAGTACAGACTAAGATGACCAGTATGGACTAAGATGACTAATACAGAATAAGATGACCGGTATGGACTAAAATGACCAGTACGGACTAAGATGACCAGTATGGACTGAGATGACCAATACAGACTAAGATAAGTAGTACGGACTAAAATGACCAATACGATCTAAGGCAGGGGTAGCCAAACTCCGGCCCTCCAGCTGTGGTGGAACTACAAATCCCATGAGGCATTGCAATATTCTCACAGCCTCAGACATGACTCCTGGAGAGAGATGCATCATGGGATCTGTAGTTTCACCACATCTGGAGGGCCGGAGTTTGGCTACCCCTGATCTAAGGTGACCAGTACGGACTAAAATGACGAGTACGGACTAAGGTGACCAGTACGGACTAAGATGACTAACCACCCCAAAAAAAATCAAGTTAATTTTTAAATAAAGAACCCCATCCAAATTCATCCTAACTGAAAATTAAAAGTTTGGACGAATCCGAAGTGAAAAAACAAAATAGCAGGCTAGTACTAGTAATCTGGGCGGCTGTAGAGCCAACCAGATCACTAGTATTTGTAGCAGCCGGCCCTGCTTGATGACATTGGTTGCTAGGACGCCAGCGGACTTAAGCGGATCCGTCCTGAAACACGCTATAAGTTATGTTGTGTTTCCAGCTTGTAATCATGATCAATTTCACCAGCCACGCCCTCAGGAGACCTGAATAGCTGACAGAAATGCCTGTGAGTGCAGTAGTTATATTAGCCAAATGTGTTTCTCATCTAAAATGTTGAATATAAATAGCAAACTCTAGGCAAAACTCCTCCTTGTGCTCCAGTGAAGTTGCATAGGGAAGAGAACCCAAGAGAGAAGTAGGGTTGCCTACAGGTAAGCTTGCTCTCAATTTTTCCATCATTACTATATATACTATATGGCCAAAAGTATATGAACACCCCTCGGAATGATTACATTCAGATGTTTCTAGTGCAGGGTACAGTGAGTGTTCCAGCATACAAAGACCTTTTAGATAATTGTGGTCTTCCAAACTTATGGCAACAGTTTTGGGAAGACTCTTTGCAGTTCCAGCATGAATGTGCCCCTTTGCACAATGCCAGCTCCATGGTTATTACCATCAACACTATCATGGATGCTTGCAGCAGGGCCGTCATTATAATGAGCAATAATTATATCATTATAATGAGCCTCAGGCAGCATCTCTTTGGGTCATGTGGGGAAGCATGGCCACTCTGCTGCACAATGTTTGGAGTGTGCCTGACGCCCCCTTTCCGGCCAGAGCGTCTCAGGGTGCTAAGAGCCGGGTGGAGAGATGTGTAAGGACCATAGACATCTCATCACTCAGTTCTTAGCAACCTAGCAACCAGGGATGTCACCTCAGGTGGCAAAAAGGCTAGCGGTCGTTGGTAAAGTACAAACCTGAAACCTAAACTTTCCATCTGGCCTTGCCTTTTGCCAGGTTAATGTTCTGCTTTACATCATGGCAGCCTGTCATTTCCTGGATGTCATCCATCCACCATGTTCTTCTTCTGCCTTTCCCTTCTTTTACCTTGCTCTCTTACACAATCTTTCTTAGCTCCTCTCCTGTTGAGTTTAAGTGGCCAAACAAATGGCATTTTCTATTCAATATTCCTCCCAACACATGTGGTTTTGCTTCAATCACTCACAGACATAGTTTGATAGTAAATTTTAAAAGCTGCCTTCTGGCCTGAGGAAGATCCCCTTACAAATACTGCAGAGGCAACTCTTGTCTCCTAAACCCTGCCAAGTCATAACATACATAATCCACAATCTGAAACTTATTGTTAATAAGGCATCAAGAGCAAAGCTCTTCCAGTCCTGGAATAACTACGCCCACTCATCCTTCTGTTTTAGGAATATAGTAACAGGACAGGACTACTGGGAACCATAGAGGGGCAGGGTATTGTAGTCCTTAGAACCACGTAACTTACAACAGTCACAACAAGGAGAGAGCACAGTAAGTGATCAGCACACAAGATTTCTGGCAGGATTTAGGTCACCTATAAAACATAACACATTCAATAGTATAGGTAACAGGCCAAAAAGGTGCAGATATGAGATGTTAACTGTAAACAGGGCTGTCCCTAAGGTATTCACTGTTGTCATTCTGGTTTGGGGGGGTGGTCACTAAGGAAGGGGGGGTTGCACGATTGTTGTGCTGATTTGTCATTAGGTGGGTGGGTCCCCGTCAGCGGCTCTGTCCCACGTCCTGCTAAGCTCACTGACATCACTGGTTGGCAGGAGCTCAGTAAGATGCGAGCCAGAGTGTCCTGCTCAGCTCCTGGCCACCGGTGACATTAGGGATCTGGGAGGAAAGCCAGACAGAGCATTACAGGTTGCTAAAAGCTCTTAGCAATCTGGAATACTGTGGCCATCCCCCTGCCTCTACCTTCCCCCTACCTTCCCAGCCACCCCTTAGTGAGATGCCACCTGAGGCAACCAAAAAAAATAAAAAAATTACGATCCCCACACACGTTACAACTGGATTGTATAATTTTCTTTAGCTCTACCAGCAAGTATGTAGTACAAGGGCCTGTTTAGTCGGATACAAATTGATTGAATAGATTAGGTAGGTCCTCATATTACATAGTTTTGGCACATCTGAAGTTGATTGTACAGACATTGTATGGTCAACCTGTAATGTGAATGGCAAGCCTAAGAGTCTACAATATATACCCTTCTAAAAACTCTGGATTTCTGTGCTCCCTGCAAAACCAAATCTTTGCTTCAGCCTATAATGAAAAGAATCATGACATTTCTGAGAACTGCTCTGCTATAAATTACCAGTGACAACATCTAATTGGCTGGAGGGGGTAATTCTAGTGTTCAGGAAAAAAAAAAATCCACCAACCGGATTCATTGGTTCAGAATAGTTCAAGTCACAACAAACAAGGCAGTACTCTTCAGTGGCTCCCCAGACAAGCCTGATACTTTGTTTTGATGCCTCAGGCAAATTGAGATAAAATGACTTGCCCAAGGTCACGATCCCCTCCCTCCCTCCATCCCACTACTCAGTGTTATTGTTTTCATTAACTTCCATTTCTCACCAACCTTCCAAACAATCTCCTGCAGCTCTCCGAAAAACATCCTGCCCAAGATGATGGATTCTGACAATATTTTATTTGTTATATTGAAACCAGAGCCGGGCAAATTTAAAGTGGAACGCCGGGCAAAATCACAAATGACATATATGGTGCCGTCTATCACTGGCATTAACACAGATTTTTTTTTTCCTGAGTTCCCCGTCACATTCTAATCCATTATTGTTCATTTCCTTTAACAAACCAGGCTGTCCAACAAGAGTAAAGCTGGTCATACACTGTTGGAATTGCGTTCGAAATCGCTGTTAGAGCATGCAATCTTGCCATCATTTAACCTCCGTTCACACCTAGGTGTTTTGTCACTTAAAGGTAAGTGCAGCAAAACGCTCAAGACATGGAGTTCCATTCATTTCTATGGCCCCTGTTCACACCTGAGTGTTTTATCACAAGCAGAAAAACGCTTGTCCCTGGAAAAAGTACATGAGCTACTTTTTGGTAGATTACAGTGCTTTTGGGTCCCATAGACTTCAACGGGAAACTTTGTGCAACAAAACGTGCTACAAAATGCGCAAAAACACTTGAAACGCAAATTTTCAGGCATTTTCCATTGAAGTCTATGGGACCAAAAAGTGCTGTAATCTGCCAAAAAGTAGCTCATTTACGCTCAGGCGTGAACAGGGGCCATAGAAATAATTGGGACTCCTCGTCTTGAGTGTTTTGTCCTAGCCTGAGGACTTAGGGCTTGTTCGTACCACATTCATTGAAGGTGTTTTTTCCCCCCGAATTTCGTACGAATATCCAAATTTCCAATTCTAATGACCAGTATGGACAAAGATGACCAGTATGGACTAAGATGACCAATATGGATTAAGATGAGCAGTACGGACTAAGATGACCAGTACAGACTAAGATGACCAGTATGGACTAAGATGACCAGTACGGACTAAGATGACCAGTACGGACTAAGATGACCAGTATGGACTAAAATGACCAGTACAGACTAAAATGACCAGTATGGACTAAGATGACCAGTACAGACTAAAATGGCCAGTAGGGACTAAGATGACCAGTATGAACTAAGATGACCAGTATGGAGTAAAATGACCAGTACGGACTAAGATGACCAGTACGGACTAAAATGTTCAGTACAGACTAAGATGACTAGTATGGACTAAGATGACTAATACAGAATAAGATGACCGGTATGGACTAAAATGACCAGTACGGACTAAGATGACCAGTATGGACTGAGATGACCAATACAGACTAAGATAAGTAGTACGGACTAAAATGACCAATACGATCTAAGGCAGGGGTAGCCAAACTCCGGCCCTCCAGCTGTGGTGGAACTACAAATCCCATGAGGCATTGCAATATTCTCACAGCCTCAGACATGACTCCTGGAGAGAGATGCATCATGGGATCTGTAGTTTCACCACAGCTGGAGGGCCGGAGTTTGGCTACCCCTGATCTAAGGTGACCAGTACGGACTAAAATGACGAGTACGGACTAAGGTGACCAGTACGGACTAAGATGACTAACCACCCCAAAAAAAATCAAGTTAATTTTTAAATAAAGAACCCCATCCAAATTCATCCTAACTGAAAATTAAAAGTTTGGACGAATCCGAAGTGAAAAAACAAAATAGCAGGCTAGTACTAGTAATCTGGGCGGCTGTAGAGCCAACCAGATCACTAGTATTTGTAGCAGCCGGCCCTGCTTGATGACATTGGTTGCTAGGACGCCAGCGGACTTAAGCGG
>NW_017306269.1:6893754-6908101 GCF_000935625.1 Nanorana parkeri
ATATGGTCAGCCAGCCATGACCCAGTGCAGGTCGGCATTAGCGTGTCTGAACCTCGGTCCACCATTTAGTGATGACCGATTTATACTTTAGCTTTCCTTGATTCTATATCTGGGAGTCTAGTTTAGAGAAATCGATGTTGATTTATCAAGTAGTCTGTTCACTTTGCAAATAGATTTTCCCTTAGCTTAGTAAATAAGATGAAGCTCTGCTGACTTACATCATGCAAACATGTGCAAGCAAAAATAAATTTTTTTAGTTGTTTTTTTTTAAATTTTATTTCCCTTGCTCATGATTGGGTATTGTTTACAAAGGAAATTTTCACCACATTCGCTAAACTAAGGGAAAATTCCCCTGCAAAGTGCAAAGTAAACAACCTATTTGCCTTTAGTAAATCAACCCCATTGATTTTATTACAATTTTTATCAATCTTATGCAGTTTCCTTTTTTAACAATTTTATTAGAGAAATTGACTTAAAAGCAGCCTTTTCTGCAGTCACTGGCAGTATAAAAAGAAGTAACAGTGCCAAGTTTGTAAGATCCCTCTGATTACATAACATATTATTACTGAGAGGTATTTACAGCGGTTTTGTGGTTTGACGTTGAACTTTTTTCTCTTCCAGATGGTTTAAAATAAAGATCTTGTGTCCATTATTTTTTAAGCCAAGAAAAAACATTAGAACGTAAACCGCGGAACTGCAGATGAATGCAAATGGCCTCCTTTTTTTTTTAAGCCCTGGCCATATATATCCAGAAGTACCAAATTCCTCTCTCAAAAAGCACATAGTATTCTCTAAGAGGCAGTGACATTTCACAGCTGGGTCAGTCGGATTCTGAAGATTTTTTTTTTTCTTTTTAGTTATTTAGTTTCAAAGGAAGAATCACCATGGCAACAAGCCAAAGGGGGCAGCCTATGTGAGTCTGTGAAATGTGAGGAGATGGATGCTTGGTGCTTTATTTCACCCAATCCTCCTTTCCTAAGTCTGCATTCCTAACTCTAAATTATGGGGTGTCACTGACCCTCAAAGGGTGTAAAGTCAAAGTTTGTTTAGTAGGAGGGGGAGTGGAGAGGAAGAAAGAAAGAAAACCCTTCAGTATTTCACAAAACCAGCACTTTTGTCTTTCTCAAGCATTTAGAAAGTTGAACAACATGCAGGTTTCTTTGCTTCATGCAAATCTAGTGTTAGGTTGACTGGCAAAAATATGGCATTGGTTTAGGCCCCATTCACACATGTCTTGGGTTGTTTTTTTCAGGCCTATTTATTTTTTCAAGCATTTTTTCAAGCATTTCAGACTTTAGCTTTATTTTAAAAATATTTTTAGCCAATGAAAAGCTAACAACTAGGCAAGAAAATGCATGAAAAATGGCATTACAAGTGTTTCTCACAAATTTTTTAGATGCTCCCATTGAAGTCAAATGGAACCAATGTGCATTTTTCTGCTCCAAAAGAAGCTCATGTACTTTTTTTGCGCATTGCTACAAGAGAAAGAACACTTAGGTGTGAACAGGGACTATTGAAAACAATGGGATTCCTCCTCCTGAGCGTTGTAGTGCTTAGGATTTCAAGCTACAAAATGCTTAGTGTTAATGGGGCATGAATGCTTGGGCAGTACATTGGCTTATTGGTTAGCACTTCTGCCTTGTAGCACTGGGGGTCCCTGGTTTGTATCCTGGTCAGGACACTATTTGCATGGAGTTTGCATGTTCTTTGTGTGCTAGTGTGGGTTTCCTCCAGGAACTCCAATTTCCTCCCACAGTACAAAAACATGCTGGAAGGTTTCTGTCAAATTGGTTTCTCATACAGAGGGACCTCATACAGAAAACAACTTAGAGGGAACCATTTAGGGCAAAGCAAGAGGTTCACTTTATTGATGGCCCCAACCAGCATTCCCTTACCTTTTAGTTTGTCACCGCTATGGAGTAAAGAAAAATACTTGGTACTGTTGGGTATGCAGGTGGTCATCTACTTTCTGTCTCATTCAAGCACCCCCCGAAGTGCCTAAAAGGGCAGTGGAATGGCACAAGTGCCTAGGAGTCTGGTGCACTGGAACTCGGGAGCACTGGTATTTGATGTGCAGGAGTACAAATGAGCCAATAATACACCTGGGATGCACCAGGTACACATAGGGACATAGTCAGGTCACAGGCTGGTCAGAAGTCCACGCTGAAGTCAATAATGGAGTATTGGAGGTAATCAGAAACCAATGGCAGACAAGAGGAATCCAAGGACAAGTCAGACAGAAACCCGGTCAGAAACAAACGGCAAGCATAATTTTACAATGAGAGACCATGGGTCTCAGGGAAATAGTCCATTCAGCAATGAGCCTACTCAGGACTCAGGTTCCAATAGCATCTCTGGCGTGGGATGGGACATTCAAGTGTTGGGGTTCTTTTCTTCACTCCCAGTGGGTGAAGGCAATGGCAAGAGAGCAAAGGGAAAGTATATGTGAAGCCATACCATTTCATGGCAAATGCTTTAGTGCAGGTACCAATAACCTACAAACTGCAAGCTTCACTTTGAAAAACCACAATAAATATTTTTTTAAAGCTTCAATCTGTGGTCATGTGACCACAATACCCTCCTCATCAGAAGTGCACATCTTGGATGTGGCTGGGATTGAAGCTGTAGCATCTGGCCACTACTGCTGA
Organism: Nanorana parkeri; assembly: GCF_000935625.1. Taxonomy (NCBI): domain Eukaryota; kingdom Metazoa; phylum Chordata; class Amphibia; order Anura; family Dicroglossidae; genus Nanorana; species Nanorana parkeri. The sequence goes on from NW_017306269.1 coordinate 6,896,403, forward strand.
GGCCACAGTCAGCTTCAGAATCAATCAGAACAGGGGTTCTGGCTGCCATCATATATACAGTATACAGAATTAATAGAAACTATGCATAGAAACAAGGTTTTCAAAACAAAAGTACACTCAGTAAAAGTATACCTAAGGCTGATTTATTTTACATGCGTATCTCGAAAATTACTAAATTATACATTCCCTTTACACAGCCCTAGCTTGTGTCCATGTGCATTGTAGCAATGCATGTTCCCAATACATGATACATTTCTGTGAACAGGTCACAGCATAGCCAAGTCATAATTTATCATGATCTCTCCCATTTGTGGGCCAAACTATTCTGGGGCCAGCAAAGATAAATTGGAGCAGATTTCTTTTCATTTTACAGCTGATGCAGTACTAAAAACATGCTAGGATTATCCATTGATATTCAGACCACACAGGATCTAGGCTCCAAGCCAGATTCTATTAGGCAACTGTAGTGTATTTTCCACTAAGATTGCACATAGCAGCTAAGGCTCATAACCCCCGTCTGAAACAAGTAAAACAGAAAGCATGCAATTATATTGGATAAATAATATTATTTTATAGAGCTCGGGGAAAAGTCTCAGATTTTGTGGTCTTCCATTCCTTTAATCCCATGCCACTCTTTCCTGTTGCCTTAATTTTGGCATGCACAAAAGCTTGCTGTTAGCCAGATGTAGAGTGTTACATTACTTTGTAACTTTATTAAGCTTTATTGATGTTTTATTGGTAACAATAGCCAGCCGTGCAACACTCTATAAATTGCCCAACCATCAAGGGTGTAATTGTAGCCACAGCAGACCATGTAAGTACTCCGGGGCCCTGCAGAATATGGACTCTGTGTTTTCTATGACTGTTCAGTGATTTAACCTGGTATCAGTGGAATCTTGGAATCAGAGTAAAATATATGTGGTCAAAGGAATGTGGACACCCCACCAAAATATTGAGTTCAGGTTCACAAGGCCAAGTCCCTTAAGATATGGTTTGACAAGTTTGGTGTGAAGGTGGGTATAGACTGGCCTGTATGGGCAGAGGGAGAGGGGTTGATGTCTCTGGTTGGCTCTACCTCCATTGCAAATTTGTAAATGAAATGTAAGTAATCTGCATCTAGCACTCATAAAAAGGGGCCAGTATACACATGTGCAGTTTATTTTACTCCTTTAAGGTAAGTTAAAAAAGTTGAAGCTTCTGGACTGTTCCATTTCCTATCCATGTGTAGTGTTTTCAGAAAACTCACTATCATCTTTACATAAAAAATGTGGTGAGAATTATCTGGGTACCTACATCATTTATAGTATTTTCCACCATGTGGCTGCTGGTGTTAAGATTCCTCTGGAGTGCAACCCCCATTGAATCAATTTCCACCATGCACACAGAGCTGTGATTGGAGTTTGACCCAAAAATCAGCAAAATGTCATGTTTGTTCATAACTAAGTAATAGAGAAATGAATAGCTGTAATCTCAATCATTAAATTTTATTTAGGTTTTAATATCTAATCTCCCTATGCCTCTCTAAGGTTTATGATATGGAAAAAAAACATACTTACTAGTCCATGGAGTCATTTGTTGTCATCTTTGCAATGTACTAGAGAAAAAGAGTGCAGACGGGTGTTTTACTACAGGAATTATGAGAGTGCAGATGACAGGGCAGTGTAAATATGGCCAGCAGGTGTGCAATTTTAATGAGCAAGGCTAGGCCCAAATTTACTAGAGACAAAAAGCACAGGCTGAGGCTTTACTACAACAGTTAAGATACTGCAGAGATTACAGCAGTATACAATTGGTGAGCAGCAGAGCAGTTATAATTAGGGATAATAGGCCTAACTGGTGTATGCCAAACTTTTATTTTATTATGGGGGGATGGGGAGGGGATGGGGGGTGCAGAGTGAGTGATATAATGTGAGGTTTTTCAGGTGCAATGCACTGTGAACAAAAGGCAGCTCCAATAACAGATGATCAGCAACAAGTGAATGCTGTACTTTGAGCACCGCAAACTTTAAAAAAGACGCCATTAAACTAAAATAAAATAAAAAATCCAACCAGAAGAAATTAAACCCCCAAAATAACATTCCCTAAAACTAATGCTCACCTTTTTTTTTTTCAGGGAAGCCTTGTAGCAAATATATATATAAATGGGTAAGCCGTATTAGTCCAGTAGACAAGATGTCAAAAAAGACAAAAACGCAGTATTGCAGTGTGCAATGATACCTTTCTTATTGGACTAACAAAATATATAAAAGACAAGCTTTCGAGAGTGAACCTCTCTTCTTCAAGTCCTGAAGTCCAATAAAAAAGGTATCATTGCACACTGCAATACTGCGTTTTTGTCTTTTTTCACATCATATACAGGTGAAACTCGAATAATTAGAATATCGTGCAAAGTTCATTTATTTCACTAATGCAACTTAAAAGGTGAAACTAATATATGAGATAGACTCATTACATGCAAAGCAAGATAATTCAAGCCGTGATTTGTCATAATTGTGATGACTATGGCTTACAGCTCATGAAAACCCCAAGAACCCCAAATCCACAACCTCAAAAAAGTAGATTATTACATGCAATCAATAAAACAAGGATTGTACATAGAACAATATCAGACCTCTGAAAAGTACAAGCATGCATATGTACTCAGTACTTGGTTTGGGCCCCTTTTGCAGCACTTACTGCAATTACTTTTGCACGATATTCTAATTATTTGAGTTTCACCTGTATATATATATAGTGCAATATAAATGGGTAAGCCGTATATATATCAACATACAATAATATCCCCATATTAAATGAAGATCTCAAGATAATATACTCCCTAAAACAAAAACTCACTTTTTTTAGCCTTGCTGTAAAACAAAAGCATTGATTCTAAAATAGAGGCCATATTAACATAAAATAATATATAATATACACCCAAAGTGAATGAACTCCCCCTCCCCCATATATTGCCAATGTTTTTAAGTGAAGTCTTGAAGCAAAATAGGAAAAGGAAGTTTGCTATGGACTGAACAGCAGACAAAAGAAAACACTGACCTCAAGAGAAAATTGTAGACAAAAAGCCACCAATTAAGAACAAAAAAGAGCAGCAAAGGGGTTGATTGCCCATAGAGCTAGCAATCAGATGTTTGCCAGCTTTCCCCATACATTCCCTACAGCAGCTTCCAATACACTGATACTATGTGAGAGAGCTGGCTTCATCAAATGCCCCTTTATTGGTCTAAGCCTGCAGGTCATAGTTCAAAGGTCATGCCATGCATTATAGTTTGAAAAAATACTCCTAGGTGAATCTTGAACACATGGTAGGTGCAAACCCAAACCTCACCCCGCTCAGCCCTAGTAAAAGAAAAAACTAAACATTTGGGAGAGAAACAGTGAACCAATTAAATGAGCAAGAAAATCTAGTTATGGGATGTACACAGCTTTGCTATACAGTACCGCCCTATCATTTTTCCCTGCTGCAGTTAGGCAACACTTAACAATCTTGTCCCTTGCATTCAAAACAACTATATTTATTGAGGCATTAATGAGTAAAACATTGCATTCATTTGTGTCATTTATTGCTGCTCAGAGTTTTGCTTTATTTTTTATAAAAAAACATGAAACTACAAAGCATTATTTTGCATTGAATGTGTTTTTTCTTTTTTTTTTTTTTAAAGTGTAATTTTTTCTTTAACAATGGGGGAAATTCCTAAAAACTGGAGCAGACATAATCCCATCTATCATGAATGCAGCTGCTAGATTCATTCACCTAACCAACCACTCAGTGTCTGGAACCCCCCTCTGCCGATCCCTCCACTGGCTTCCAATAGCCCAAAGGATAAAATACTAACAACCACTTACAAAGCCATCCACAACTCTGCCCCTGGGATATATCTCCAACCTTGTCTCAAAGTATCACCCTAACCGTCCCCTCCGCTCTTCCAAAGATCTTCTGCTTTCCAGCTCCCTCATCAACTCCTCCCATGCTCGCCCACCGGGACTTCTCTAGAGTCTCTCCCATCCTCTTAACTCTTTACCCCAACCTGTCTGTCTATCTCCCACTCTGACTGCCTTTAGGCGATCCCTTAAGACTCATCTCTTCAGGGTAGCCTATACCACCTCAACCTAACCACTGAACTATCACTTTCTCAAACAATTCATCCCCACAAAGCTACCTCCTCATGTATCACTTGCCCCTCCCTTTTAGATTGTAAGCCCTCAGGGGCAGGACTCTCCTTCCCATCTTGTCTTGAATTGTATTGTGATTGTAATGTCTTCCCAATATTGTAAAGCGCTGCGCAAACTGTTGGCGCCATATTAATCCTGTATAATAATAATAATAATAATAATAATCTGGAGCAGTTGTCCAAAGCAACCAATTAGCCTCTCTGTTTCGTTTTCAAAGCTTAACCAAACAAACTGAAAAAAGACTCTGATTGGCTACTATGAGCCTCTGCTCCAGATTCTGTCTGCTGCAGTTTTTAGGAATTTTCCCCAATATGTACATTGCAAAGTAATAGTTTTGGCAATTTTGTATTGTTTTAAATTAGAGTGGCGTACCCTGGAATTTCTCTGTGATTTCTGTACAAATGTTGTGTAACTTACCAGCTGTTAAGAATCCTCAGGTCGCAGAATGCTCTTGCAGGGCACGCTGACACTTGTAGCTCCTCAACAGCTGGAGGGCACAGGTTGGCCTTGCCTGGCTTCTAGTAAAGTCTGAAAGCATGTGCCAAGCTGACACTTCGGAGGGCTTATGTTTCGCATTAATCATCAGAACAGGTGCAGAACAGCCAGTGGTTATAGACTGGTTCTCACGGACTGAGATGCCCATTCAAATGGAAGGTATTTCCTGTAAAAGTGCTGCACAGCTGTGCGCGGATTTCACGATGTCCCCCCTGCTTACGTAAACAATCTGCAAACTTTCGACACTGATGGAACCTCTACTACGCTCTTACTATTCCTCCTGCTGTATAGGATCACTAGGATTTGTTTAAGCTGTGTAAAATAATTCTGTTTACACTTTCCTGTACTTAGAAACTGTTCTTAAAGCAGAACTCCGGGTATTTTTTTTAACCCTTGCAGTGGGACTACCACCGCTCTGCAAGAGTTAAGTGCTAATTTTTCTCTAGGTTCAAAAATAACAAAGTTATACTCATCTGATCCCCTGAGATGGTTTGCTCTTAGACTGGTCCCTGGAGCCTCTCTCCCACTACACTGCAGTGGGTTAAGGTCCTTGAGTCATCACATTTTGTACACAGTATATAGGGTGTGAGGACACCGAGGGACAGGGACGGAGAGACAGGCTGGAAGGAGCGCTGTCACGGCTCACCGGCTCGGAAGACATTATTTTTGGCAAAAGTGAGCACATAACCCTTGCAGTGCAGGGGTAGCCCCAGTGCAAGGGTTAAGAAAATGTTTGCCCAGAGTTGTTTTTTAACGTGGAACTTAAAGTAACGTAAAAGGGTACATGCAAAGTACCTGACAAGTCACAATATATGGCAGAAGTAACATTTTTCAAAAACTCTACCTTTTATTACTAAGAAGTTATCCGTGAGCTCCAGGTCAGTGACTTTTCCTAGGCTGGGAGGAGGAAGCATTTCCTCCGTCTCCATTACCCCCACAGTGATCAGACTGCTACATTGTAACTGTGTAATAAGGAAGAGACAGCAGCAGAGGCAGATCTGAGTCACACGGCCAAGAACTCCACAGGCACCAGGATTTACATGATTGTTAGACATGTTCACAGCATAAACATTTGTTTTGGATGAAATAAATGAAAAGGGAAAAACTTTTTTTATTCGTTTGGTTTAATGAAACAAATAATTATGCTGTTGGCAACGAACCTCCGAATTGGGAAGGTTGCAATTTTCAAAAAAGGCGTGACATCATACACATTATTATTATTATTATTATACAGGATTTATATAGCGCCAATAGTTTGCACAGCGCTTTACAATATAAGGAAGACATTACAGTCACAATACAATTTAAGACAAGATGGTAAGGAGGGCCCTGCCCGTGATGGCTTACAATCTATGGAAGCTACCATCTTGGACACAGCAAGATGGTGGTGCCCATACCAAATGAATTAATATATACCCCAATATATTTTTTGTATGTTCGGGCATATAATAATTTGTCATTTTGTGATTCGTCCGAATCTGAATGCACATGTCTAATGACTGTGTCACATCTGAGCCGGCATCTCAGTTACCGAGTAGGTTAAAGGAGAACTATGAGATGAGTGATTTCCACTCACCTCATAGTTCTAAGATCGTCTTCGTATACCGCGAGCTGTAGCTCGTGGTATACTGAGCTTAAGGTAACGGGAGGACGCTAGTTTGTGAACTATGGGGAAAAACACTGACCCCATAGTTCTCCTTTAACAACAAACACACATTTAGAAATGTTAATAATGACAATCTACAAACACATTCTTCCAGATAATTGCCGGCTTTGTATTCTCTGCATTCCTTATTTCTCTTTTCCTTCCCAGTCTTCTGACAGTGGCCATGTTTACTAAAGGGCAGATTACTAGCTCTCCTTCTACTTCCTGGATTTCTGGCACATGTGACTAGACATGTGACCATGCACATCATCTGAGGGGAGGAAAATGCATTTCCCTGAGATCACGTGAGATTACAGATGAGATTTCCCAGCAATGCTCTGCTGATGACAAAGAGATTCTGCATAGCCCACCTGAGACTCAGGTGGGCTAGCCTGGATCGTGGGGATCCCTTTCCCTGTACCTTCTCCCAACAGAATAAGCGACGCGCTGGACTCAGAAAAACAGTGGACTTAGCAGTAAAAACAGAAGAACACTAAGGCCTTGTTCACACCGAAAGTGTTGCGTTCCAGAGCGGTAGCTCTGGAACGCACCGCAATCTCTCTCAAAACCTCCCCCTGCGTTCAGGTGCGGGAGGGGGCGTGGTGGTGCATTGAATTCAATGGCACCGCTTCCATGTCATTCCCCCCCGCCCACAGTGCGAACGGATGCGCGGCAAAACTTTGCCTACATTCCATTCCACTGCAAACGCAAAACATGGGGCCTGCCCTGCGAAGTGGGGGCGGGGTGGGGGGGAGCGTGGAAGTGGTGCCATTGAGTTCAATGCACCCCTCCCGCCCCAGAACGCAAGGGGAAGATCATGATGCGTTCCAGCAGCTAACGCTCTGGAGCGCACCGCTTTCGGTTTGAACAAGCCCTTATGATAAACCCTCCCCAGGCCCACCTACCTGCTTGTTGCTGTCGCCCTAGTTGGTGCAGCCTCAGCCTGGTCAGATGCCCTGCTCCTGCATAGCCCCCACTGGATGAGCAGGAAAGTGCCGCTCGCTGTCCACAGTGACAGCCCTGGAGCCTCCATGCTGCCCGGTGCTGCAGCATCTACCTTGATCGATCTGCCCTGTCAGCTTGCTTGGGGCGGCCACGGAAATGATTTTTGAGTGTAAAGGTCCACTTTAAGGGCCTGTTCACACCAAAATCCTACCGAAAACAAAACTCAACGGTGGTCCAGTGACTTGCAATTTTAACCTCCATTGACCTCCTTTCAATTGATTTTTTTTTTTTTTGACAATTTTTATTTAGTGCACAAACTTTAATGTACTATTATTCTTGCATTCTGTTCCATTCCTACTTTTTTCTATGCACTGCAATGCAACGCAATGCAGTAGTGTGAACTGGTCCCTTTCCCGCCCAATCATTTTTTGGGTTACCTTCCATTGGCATTCGTTGAAAATCAGATGCTAATGGATGCGGTGTGAATGGGGTCTAAAACAAATCTGTGCGTTGCCCATTCAAGTCAAAATAAGAGCTTTGATTTAATCTCCATCTTCAACAACATATTTTTCTTATGCTCCCCAACACTTCATTCAGTGACAGGAGCTAGAGGAAATACCCGGTAATCTCTGGTATATAGGGGCATGTAACTCATGTTGGCCAATCAGCCCTGGAACGTGGGGGTCTAGAGTGCTGTGTGAGCTATGGCTCCAGTAACTGATAACCTACACAGGACTTTCTTTCACTCCCGGCAGCTATAGAGAGCATTGCTGAAGTGAAAGGAGTTAGGTGTATGCTGATGGGGTAGGTAAAAGTAAAGTAAATTTGTTGCTTTGCCTTGCGTAAGCAAAGCATAGGTTCACTTTAAGTTTTAAGGCAAGGACCTCTAGAGCTCACATTTAAAACAGATACAAAGAGGCCATAAGATTTTATTATGTAAGATTACTAATGATTTTGTCATGACTAAGGCTCTATTTTAAAATGTGTCTGCTGGGAGAGTGACATATAGGAAAAGTTCCCGTCAACCAGCTTTTGGTTACGGCTTTCGGCAAACTGGTGGATTTCTAGCTAGACTGTCTCCATCTGCTCCTCACTATATATCACAGAGTTCTAGATGCTGTGACATGTTGCGTTCAATCCAAACATAATAGGCCGTGTTCTTAATCCTTCTCAGGAAACATTCACACTTCGGTGAGACTGCCTCCCAGTTGATGGTCTATGAGTGGTTATACAATTTAAAGCTCACTTCCCAGAAAACAGTAACCCTAGATGACATAATGATGGTTTTGACTGTTGACTCTATGTTTGGCCTTCAGACGGCGTTTCCATGTGATTCTTAGGAACTCTGTCAAGAAAGTGCATAGGGATTCCTCTTAGTCATGGTGCAATCTGAGGAGCCATTAAGGGCAGGCTTAAGCTCCATCTGACAAGTTCTCAGCTTAGTTGTGGTCACTAAGGACATCACCACATGTTCAGAAAACAATGGTGTCTGAGCCTAATGAAGGTTAAATTGCAGCTTTTGGGGATGTAACCGAAAACTCCCGGGCCAGAACACAGCTGTGTATCAGACTCAGGGATCTTTTCTTACTGAAATAAACCTGTATCAGATTCACTTGGAATATACACAAATAATTCCCAAACATCTTGAGCCCTGTTTTCTAAACTGTGCAAATTGGCTTAAAATCTGTCACAGTTAATTGTTAACGTCGCCTGACTAGCCATTTAAAGTTATACAAATGCAGTATGGGTTCTACATGTGTTCTGATTTAAAGAGAGAATAAACATATATGACATTATTTGAATAAGCTTTTTGGCCTAAAATATTTCTAGTCGCACATAGATTTATAAAAGATGTATTTAAAACAGAACTAAAGATAATACCCCTTCCACACATACACCATTTGCCGCACAAATTTTGTTCTTTAAAAACCCTCAGACCTGTAAAAAAAAAAAAAAAAAAATCAGGGAATACTTGCCTTTACTGATATCCGCTGTGCCAAACTTCTCTCTAGTCATTAAAACTGGTCCTCTAAGCTGAGCCTGAGCTATGAAAAACCAACATCACATCTGGGAGTGAAGGTCTCCATGGTCCTTAGCAGCTCTCATTGGTTCGTCTCACTGACCTTGCATCACTGAAAGAGAGAATGGTGACTTGAGGTCAGAAGAATGAACCAATGAGAGATGCAGGGAACCAAGGAGATTGACATCCCTGGAATTGTCGGCTTCCCAGCAGACTTCAGGAGACCAGTTCTCGTGGCCACAGTGGAGTATGGTGTTGCGTAAAGGTGACTTGTTATTGTCCTCCATTACTGGCAGGGCCGCCATCAGGGGGGGGGTACAGCTGATACTCATGTAAGGGGCCCAGGTAGCCTGGGGGGCCCGTCCGGGACCCTTAAATGAGTATCGGCTGAGGCCCCATCAGTGACGCTGCTCATCTGATGTCGGAGTGGCCGGAAGTGACGTCACATTAGTAACGTCACTTCCGGCCAGTCTGGCGGCAGAGGAGGCCTGGTGTGCACTGTGCAGGTATGAGGAGCTGGGAGGGAGGGGGATGCAGCATTGACCAGCTCACCTGAAACCCCTTCAGAGCCCACCATAGACAGTCTCAGATGGGCTGTGCAGCAGCTATGGTGGGCTCTGCAGGGTCACTCAGGTGGGTCCTGTGTCTAGCGCATCAAAGGCCCTTTTATACAGTATACCTAAATCCATAATCAGTCCATAATCACTTGATGCACGGTGCCACATCTTCTATCTTCTTTACTGCAGAGGAGAAGAATCCTTCTTCAGATATCCACGTTGCTGCTTGTGGGACGTGGACACTTCCAATTGAATGTCCAGCGGCAGGTAGCTTTTAGGTATTAAGTACATTTTTAAACATGTGATCATACCCCAAAGAAAATTCTGTACTCTTCTGTGTTGAGCTACAGCACATTGCTTAAATGTAAACAGTCACAATAGACTAACATGGAAATCTGAGTTTCCAGCGTTGAAGTGCTTCTGGAAATCGCTCATGTGTGCATGGGAGCTCATACTGTATACTGTAAATGCATTACAAGCAGAGGGCAGTTATTTACACTGCAAGCAATAAAAATGTGAGAGTCCAAAATGCAGTTCAGCTCCAGGCCGGCCAACAAATACTAACCTAATGGGTTCCAGCCCAGCTTGTGCCTGGTAAATGCAGCAGAAATGACCAAGAGCGGCACTCCAATATCAATTGCGGCTTCTATTTATAATGCAAAACAAATGGCAAACGCACGTATCACCAGCTTTAAAGCAAGGTGCACATGGAAGGGCTTTAAACAATACAACAGCAAAAAGTTTCCCAGCACACTCACCAGCCAGCATGCAAAAAAACTTGTCCTACAGCTAAGGTTAAAAACAGAGGTTTTAGATACACGTCTTCTGCAGAATATGTGAAAGCCGCACTGCCTCGTCAATGCACCTCTATGCAGTGCGGTCCTAACTCTAACCTATGAGAGTCTCCACATGGTTGATGGAGCCCATGATGGCTGGGGAGTGTGCTGGGAAACGTTTTGCTGTTGTTCTATTTATAATGCTCTATGATTAAATGCAAGTTTGATAATAATTTCAAGCCTGATAAAGGGGACCTTGTGTGGCCCTGAAATGTTGCATTTATGAATGACAATATGCGTCAATAAATACTGTAGATGTTGTCTTCACTTCACTATGGTGTGCTGGTGACTTCCCTCATAAGTTCTGATGTGAAGTGGGACTCCTGATTTAAAAGGGAGAATCTTATGGGAAGGGTCTTTGCATGTGGTCCCCTCTAAAATCCATACTTCTGCTATCTAGGATAAAGGTCTAATATGGATTAGGAGGCGACACACACCATTTTTATTATTTTTACATTTCCATTTTTTTGATTTTAGACTGGGGTGACTCAAGATTTTACATACTTTTAAAGGGAATTGCAAAAAAAGGTTGAGAAACACTGCTTTAGTGTACAAGCCCTGCAGTGGTTGCCAGGACCTCCATTGGCACTCTTACTAGACATGTGCGATTCGTTTCGTTCCGAAACGAAATTCGGACAAATTTTTGGAAGTTCGGAGATTTGGATGCATCCGAATTCCGAATTACAGCTAAAACGAATGCAAACGAATCAGAATTCCCGATTTCCCAAAATTCGTTAGCTGTAGTCCGGTCGAAATTTAGTTTATTGGACGAAATTATCCTGCCGCACGACGACCACCCAAACCCGATGAAAACTCGCTGCAAAATGACATTCAGCCCGAATGTCAACAGATGGGCGGAGCGACCCAAGCAAGGCGTGACGTCACGGCTCGCTCCGCCCATCTGTTGTCATTCGGGCTGAATGTAATTTTACGGCGTGTTTTCGTCGGGGTTCGGGTGGTCGTCGTGCGGCGGAACTTTTTTTATTTTGGCGGATCGGCGGGGGGTGGTCATCGTGCTGGACGCTGGGTTT
>NW_017306269.1:6908226-6920481 GCF_000935625.1 Nanorana parkeri
TCCCCCCCTTTCCTGCCCTGCCAGGCCAGTGCTTGGATCAAGGGCCTGGTAGGACTGTTAGGGGGGACCCCACTTTTTCCCCCCATTTTTGGGGGCTGGGGTTCCCCCTTTAGGTCTGGTATGGATTTTGGGGGGAACCCCACGCACTTTTTTTTGTTTTAACTTGGGGGAGGGTCCCTCCTAACATTCCTACCAGACCTAAAGGATCTGGTATGAATTGGGGGGAACCTCATGCTTTTTTTTTTTTTCATCTTCTGCAGACTGTAAAATGAAAAAAAATTCTGTCACTTTGCTGCTAACGAAATTTCGTCCAATAAACGAAATTTCGACCGGACTACCGCTAACGCATTTCATCCAAATCCCGCAACGAATTAAAGTGCGGACCCGAATACGAAAAATGAAATATGCAAAATCCAAATCAAAACGAAACTAAACTAAACAATGTTTTTGCTGGTGCACATGTCTACTACCAGTCAGATATACAGTAGACATGGCCCAAGCTCACGTTAATAATAACACAAAAATTTTTAACTACAGCTTTTTGTGAGAGGAGGCATAGCGGACCCAATAATATATCACCCCTATCGTAACTAAATTCTGCTTTTTTTTCATTAGTAAGTCTAGTGTGACTAAACCCTTGAGACCAAGCGCATAGTTCCAAAATATATATTTTCACAAAAACATGTGACTGTATTGTGACGAACATTTTCCATTCATGTCTGAATGAGAAAACTGAAGAACATAAGCGGTAGCGAAGTTTCTTCCTATGTGGTGTATGGTGACTGAAATGTAAAATGATGTAATGACATACAAGGCCAAATAATACTCCCACCAAAACTAATTGTCTGTGATGTCACCCGTAATTCTGTCTGTTGGGAGATGAATCAGTGCCGTGTTTAATGCTCGGAGATTGGACCGTAATCACACCAATTAAAGTGTACTGGTCATCCATACACAGCGGAGGCAGAAATTTTTTGAACTGAGCAATGTTCAGGTCGCTACTGAACAATTACAAGGCACATTGTAGTCAGTACAAGTCTATTGGGTGCTGATGACTGACTTGTACTGAAATAAAGATGTGTCAAGCACACTTGCGGCACTGCACTGGGGGAAAAACATTCATATAGCTGCCCACACATAGAAAATAGAAATTTAAACATAGAAATTCAAAACTGCTAATTAAAGTAGATGCAAACCCTAACTGAATGAGATTTAGTTTGCTAAAGGACTGTGCATTATAAACTGACATTTTTATTTTTGACGAAATACATGTTTTTGTCTTGTTTCATTCATTGTTTTATCTTGGTGCTGCTGATCTCATGCAACCTTTTTACAGCCACTTCCTGGCTACATACATTCTTGAGATGGCATTTTCCAAGGCAGGTTTCTTATTGGTGACAACAGAGGACCATGACTGTACCATGGGTGTTAATGAAACGGCCACTTGTAGCCTCCACTGGAAGCTATGCAGGGGTTGCTTTGGGAGACAGAGACAGAACGTTGTCACTCCATAACAGGAAGAGCCTGAATAGGGTCTTTCCTTGCAGGATCACCAGGTAACATTTTAATGAAAGTTGAACATGTAACCCCCTTCCCGCTGGGTGTAGGCATACATGTGGCAGCACGGAAGTAGACTTAGGTTTTGTGCAGGGAGAGTGCTCAATCGTGCGCCTCTAGCACTGACTGTGCTGTCACCGACAGCTCCTGGTCACACAGTGAAGGTCATAAGCCAGTTGTATGGGTTCCTGATTGTAAGACTATACACCTGGCCGTTTGGGTGTTTCTGCGCATGTGGGTGGCCCTGTCTTCCGCATTTGCGGGACACATGCGCACGCAACGGAATGTACACGCAAAGACGCGCTAATGTAGCGCACAGGATATGACGCAACTCATATGATATTGATAGATGGCTCTATTTAAACCTGACTGTTTTGTGGATCATTGCTGAATGGTCTTTCAGCTTGTGTGTGTAATCCTGTGATTTAACCTGTTCCTGTGTTCTGCTGCCTTGACCCGAATCTCCATTGACTACTCCTGATTGCTGCCTGCCCCTGACCTCTGCTTGTTCCTGGACTATTCTTCTGTCTGCCGTTCTTGTACTTTGCTGCCCGATTGGTGTTGACCCTGGCATTTCTGACTTCCTCCTGCTCCCGCAGTGTGTCCTTCTGGCTGTGTCCTTGACTGCTTCCTTGGAGAACAGTTTCTGGACTTCCCCAGGCACAGTGCCCTACACCCCCTGGCACCGGTGCTGCTCTCCGTTCTCTCACTCCCTGTCTCCACTCTCAGGGGTGTGGGACAATAGTTGCAAAGGAGGCCTCACTACTCGGTCCTCTACCAGGTACGTGATACCGATCGCTGTGACAGCCAATCACAGTGCTCTAATGACCTGGAAGCCTATATAATGCCACTGACATTACAATGTCTTACAGGGCCAGCTTATGTGGACAGTAAGAGGTTACAATTACTTGAAATATTATTATTATAGTTAATTCTATAGCGCCGACGAGTTATGCAGTGCACATCAGTCCCTGCCCTCGAGGAGCTTACAATCTAAGGTCCCTATCTCACATGCACACATACAGGGCCAATTAACCTTCCAGCATGTCTTTGGAGTGTGTGAGGAAACCCTTGTAAGCACAGGGAGAGCATATAAATTCCTCACAGATAGTGTTCTGACCAGGATTAGAACCAGGGACCCCCAGCTAACCACTGAGCCACTGTGCTGCTCACTAAGCCATGAAATAGTGTTAACATGTTAGAGTTTATATGAGATTTTAGCAATTTGGTTTATATATACTTTAATGATATGACTTGAAGCAATGGAAAAAAACATATCAATAAAAACAAAGTTCTACCAAATATGTGCATACCAGCATAAAATTGTGTTTATAGTATTGTACTTTTTGCCTGTGGTAAAGGAACATTGGTGCAATCCTTTTAAAATCGGCCTATGGCCCAGAACTTTTCTTCACTTGATACAGGGTGGTGGTACACCATTTTAAGGTAGTTACATTATTACTTATGTTTAGATTCTTTTTTTGCTCTTTTCTACATAATATTGACTTTAGTATACACAGTGATCTATCACGCCTCTTTTATCCTTATCTTTAACCTTTCAGATACCCAATACACAGAGATAAGAATATTTGATGGTTTGAACATCAAATGAAAACAGACCTCAGAGACCTTAAGATAAGTGCAGGAAGAATGCCAGTCACACCATTGGCACTTCTTAAACACTGTGGGATTAGCTTCCAATGGTAGCGCGTTAAGGACGCATCCACTCACTGCAATCTTCATTCAAGGGCTTCCTTGCCCACTTTTATTAAATGAAAGTTCACAAAACAGAACAATTACCCTCGCAGGGGTTCTTTAGCATCTCATGGCAGCACATGCCCATCCAGCCTCCTGGCTTTGCATTTGCAGCACCGCTGCTCCGGCCTCAGCCCACTGTCTGTTCCTCCAGACAGCCTCAGTCATGTGCTAACCTGCACACTGGGGGATTCTTCCCAATCCGCAGCACCCTGCTGCACTGGACTCCACTCTGACTCCTGGGGTGGGGCCTTCCTGTCTCCCAGGTGGAGTCTTGAACCCTTCCCAACAACTTTAATTTAAAGGCTGTGCACACCTGTGCCATCAGCATGCGCTGGCCACTCAGATTCTGGACACAGGAATGGAGATAACGCAGTGGCATTGCCATGCACTGCCACAACACATATAATGCAGGATCACAGGGGTGTGCACCGGAGCACAGGCATGGTCAGCTCACTCAGTTTTCTTTTAACGGGGGCAAGAGAAGGCAGACGTTGCTGGTGTTACATAGTATGTCAGGGAAAACAATAGCGATGGGGATGCGGTTTCTAACAGGTCCACTATCCTCAGCTGGTGTGCATATGCCTGCCACCATACACATGGAATCGTTTAGTATGCATTCACCATACATCCACTTTGCACTCCCACTGACTTAATACTGAGCTCCAGGCAGATATAAAAGTAACAAATTAATGCCACCCTATAATCATTTATGCTGGCCATCAGTCTGAGGACATCTAATGATAGACAAATGTACTGCATAGGAAATCTAGATTGAAGCTGAATATTCTTTTTTCCAGTAGTTTTCAGAAGTCTGTCCACAGCTGGTGCCGGTCTCTGATCCAGCGCTGACTGCTGTGTCTTCTGTGTCCAACGGTGTCTGTCCGCGGTGCACGCTCCCACCTGTGTGCATTCACCTCCACTGTCTCTCCTCTTCCTCTGGCCGTAGATCTCTACTTCGCATGTGCCTGCCCCATGATCCTTCACAGCCACTGGAGAATCTTCAGATCTTCGGACAGGAGCGAGCAGCGGAGACACAGGTAAGTAATAACCTGTTCGGTTACTTTATTTTAAAAAAAAATGTTTTTGCATATGCCTACTGCTTGCTAGCAGTAGATATATGCAAAAAAATATTTCTACATTAACAGCAATGTTCAGTTAAGATTTGAAAATGAAAGAGAGAGGCTGATTGGTTGCCATGCACAGCTGCTCCAGAATTTGTCTGCTCCAGTTTTGATAAATTTCCGTCAATATATCTTACTTGTGTATCATTCAGCTGTAGATCCTCAAATCATCTCTGAATTGGTGTTCACATTGTCCTTCCTTTTGGACGGTGGCTACTTTTGTTCCCCGTGGTCCCTGTGTGTGTTGTAAAGTAGTCACCGCTCCGAGCTCACTCCCATGATGGACTACAATCTCATGTTTAGTTTACTAATTTATATTGTGATTGTAGACTATCACAGAAGTGAACTTGGAGCGGTGACTACTTTACAACACACACAGGGACCAAGGGGAACAAAAGTAGCCACCCTCCAGAAGGAAGGACAGTGTCAGCACCAATTAAGAGATGATTTGAGGATCTACAGCCTAATGATACACAAATAAGATACATTTTTGTTAATAGTTAAGGTACTTCAATGTATTTTAAAGATTTAACTCCTGAGTTTAGTGTCACTTTAATTTTTGTCGTCTACCAATGCAATGTGTTTTGTAGCACAGGCTGACCTGCTGAACCAGGAACTGGCAGTGATATAATTGGCTGTACTTTCTGTGTGCTACACAACAATTTACATGAGCTGTCTCACATCTTCATGCTCTGATTTTTTTTTTTCAGTTACGATTGTTCCATTTCTATTTTAGGCACAGCATAGTACTGGCAGTTCAGGAAATTCCCAAAAGCACAAATGTTTATTTATAATTGAGTGAAAAGTAGAGCGTTACATTGAGTTGCCGCTCCACTTTGCACAACATTAAAATATTACAGGTAGAGTCAATGTGCTGTTTACTTTTTGCTGAAGTGTGAATCAGCTATCTTTAAAAGAGAACTATGGGCAGGGCCATCTTTAATACAGATTGGACCCTGGGCAAACATTTTCTTGGGCCCCCCACTACTCCCCATCCTGACCCCCTAATCAACGCCCCCCGACCACAAAACACCCCCTACCTGCCTGTGCCATGCAATT
Organism: Nanorana parkeri; assembly: GCF_000935625.1. Classification (NCBI taxonomy): domain Eukaryota; kingdom Metazoa; phylum Chordata; class Amphibia; order Anura; family Dicroglossidae; genus Nanorana; species Nanorana parkeri. The sequence goes on from NW_017306269.1 coordinate 6,913,722, forward strand.
TTGTCCATGCATATGCCTATACGACAGGGCCGGAGCAACACTATGCAATATCGATCGCACAGTAAACAGAAGAGTGGCGCGGGTGTATCTTTTGCGGGCTCAGGGGCAGGGCCGGTGCAATGATTTTTGTGTACACAGGTGAAGGTGCATTTTTCAATCCCTCCAGGTCATAGCAGAGCACACACATCCACGCAGGACGGAGGGCATCCATCAAGCTCTTCTCTCTGTGTCACCCGCTCTGCTTTGCGATCATACAGCGCTCTGCTGTCGGTGCTGAGATGCAGGGCCAGTGGTAGGAGTTTTGCAGCAGAGGACCTGCTCAAGGGGCACCTGCTTTGGGCCCCACAACAATGACTGGGCCCTGGGCAGCTGCCCCATTTGCCCTGTGCTAAAGACAGCCCTGACTATGGGGTAAGTGTTTTTCCCGATAGTTCTCTTTAGGGTCATGGGAGGACATATACTAGCGTCCTCCCGTGACCCAAAGCTCAGTATATAGCGAGCTACAGCTCGCGGTATACTGAGACCTCGGCAGCCAGGATGGATCCCGACAATACTGTTGAGATCCACCCAGCTGCGTGAATGACAGCTGGCTCTGCCTATCTAGAGGCAGAGCCAGCTGTATCATCCCCCTCCCCCATCCGTTCCTGCAGTCAAGCGCTAGAGGATCGGAGAGGGGAGGGGGGGAATCCCTGTGGGGAGCGGTGACTGACATTCACAGCTCTCTGCAGGGAGATGATCGAGAAGTGAGCGAGCGACGGTATGTGTTCGCTCACTTCCCGATCTATTGAGACGACGTGTGACAGTTTCATTGTCACACTTCTGCTCGAACTATGAGGATGAATGTAAGTTACTCACCTCATAGTTCTCCTTTAAGGCTCCATTCACACCTACAAGCGTATTGTTGCACATCAATCAGCCTGACAAAACGCTCGACCCCAGGAGTCCCATTCAGTTCTATGGCCCCTGTTCACACCTGGGCGTTTTGTCGCAAGTAGACATATACCTGTCGCATGAAATACTACATGAGCTACTTTGGGGCAGATTCAGCACATTTAGTCCCCATTCACTCAATAGAAAACACTTGAAAAATGCGCGTTGCAATTATTTTTGAGCAGATTCAGCGCATTTTGCCTATGCACATGAATATGCCACAATCTGCTCGCAATCTGCTCAATATGCCACAATCTATTGTAAAAACGCACACAAAAAACACATTTAAGATGCGCTTAATAGGTGTCGCTTAGGTGTGAATGAAGCCTTAGGCTGGGTTCACACCTAGGCGACAGAGTTTTTTGAGCGTTTCTACAAGCATTTTTTAAGCACTTTTTTGTGCAACTTTTTTTATGCGCATAAATCAAACTGTGCATTTTTGTGAGCGGATTGTAGCTCATTGATGTTCATTTGTAGGCAAATTAGCTATGATTTCGCGCTGAAGTTGCTAGAGGGCCAGGCCATTACAACTCTCGGCCTCGTAGATGTCTGTGGGTGAAAGTGATCAAATGTTTCCGCTCTTCAAAAATCCCCTGAAGTGAAGATATGTAGAAGATGTGAAGAGCCCTTCATACGACGTTATACTTCATATAAATCTGCTGCTGTTGTTGTCATGGGTTATTAAAGGTAATGAAGGAAAACTGGGTCATCAATGTAAAAATATACAGCGGGGGGTAAAAAAGGCGATAGACAGATATATCAGCGCCATTTAAAATGTCACATCTACGGTGAATCTTCAACAAAACAACATCCTCATAGAAAATGATTCATAATATACGGACGATGCAGGAAAGAGAGAAAGCCTCCTTACAGCTGAACTCCAGCTCAATACACAGATGAAATATGTATATGGGGGATGTTTTCCCTGCCATATGATTTGTACTTCTGCCCATCCAGTTCTGCAATTTACACAGGTCTGCCATACAGAACAGAGAGGAGGATACCTGATTTCTCTCTGCTGCAGATAAAGCATATAATCTATAAACCCAAGTGCAGAAATTTAATATATTGCAGCTATATATATTGCAGACTATTCCTCCAAGTCCAGGTCAACACAGAGGTCCATAGAGACCTTCAGTTATTGGGCTGGACGATTTAATCAAGGGACTATAAGTACAGTGACAACGGTAGTCTCCAAAATAGAAAATGAAGCTGGGTACACACTGATCTGATTCAGTGGCAATTGGCTCTGTGGTTGGTCCTCCTCAACAGAAGCTGATCAATAGATTTGTTGAAGGGACATGCTGGAAAATTGTCGGGTGAGCAATTGGCTGCAGGCTTTGTTCGGGAGTTCTGACAGCAGCAGGCACCACTTTTAGAATACAATGTACACACGGGAGAGTCAATGTTAGTGTGGATGGAGGAATCTGTTGATTTTTTTTCCTTTAGCCTCGCAGGCTGAACAAAAAATAAAATCTCTCAGTGTATACCTGTGTGCACCCAAGTGATGATCTTCCCCCTGGGAGAAACCTGGCAGAGATTCTAACTTCGACACTCCATCCAAGATAACAAATATAGTATTGGATGGAGATCAACTTTTCATTTGGTGTTATTACCTCTTTTATTCGTCTTCCAATCCTATGGAAAAATTATACTCCAGAGTCGGAGTATGTGTTCTTTATAGAACTGAATGGACATTAGACATGTGCGATTTGTTTCGTTCCGAATCGAAATTCGGACGAATTTTCAGAAATTCGGACATTCGGAAGTATCCGAATTCCGAATTAACGAATCCTGAAAAACGAAATAACACAAATCCGAATTTAAAACGAAACGAAACTAAACAAATTTTTTGGCAGTGCACATGTCTAATGGACATTGCAGAGTTCATGCAGGGACCTGGCTCTACACAGGCTATGCCCCTTCAGTCTATCATGAATGCAGCTGCTAGACTCATTCACCTAACCAACCGCTCAGTGTCTGGAACCCCCCTCTGCCAATCCCTGCAGGGGACACATGAGTTAAAGACTGTAATGAGGGATCGAGGGAATGGGGGGTCAACTACTTTAAACCCTGGTGAAACATTTGCATCTAGATTTTGTTTACTGTCTCCTTCCAGGCTTCCGTTTCATATGACAGTTGTCTGTACAGGTTAGGAGATCTGAGACGTTCCTATTTATTTACTTGTACCTGAGAGGCCTTTGGCACAGCACTGCCAATTCCTCATCTTCCACGTAGTGATCTATAAGGATAAAACATCTCTGGATCGTTTCCAAGAGTGTAAATGTAAAACCTTTGCAGGAGCTGTGGAGAGGAGATCCGGCCAGAGTCTGGGCAAGTTGGCTTTCCATTAGACTCATGGGATCAAGGTCTGTTTGTCAACAGATTTTGAATAACCTCAGCTTCCAGTGTAACCGGAGAGGGCTGGAAGAAAACATGTCAGGGCTTGGGAGCAAAACATCTGACCAGAAATAACAGAGGAGAGTGCACAGCATTCATAGCTAGTCAAGTTGCAGGGATAAATTCAGCCGTAGCACTCACCCTTGTAAACCGATCTCTTTCCACTGGCATGCCGGAGTCAGGATGAGTACAAGCCATAGGAGATCTATTTGTCAAAATGTTTGAAAGAAAAATGTCCGTAACTATGGTGAAAAATTACATATACATACATCCCAAACTTCTGAGATGAAAAAGAGGGCCACTTTAGCCCAAAGTATGGAGCAAAGGGTCACCTATCATCCCCCAGCTCCACAGACCATAGGTAAACCCAAAATGTGCTTCTTTTGAGTCATTATTTAGTTTATACTGGGCTTACAAAAGAAACAATGTAGAGGTTAGTGATGTATAACGTTTTTGCCAGTTGAGCAGTTTTTTATAATGTTCCATACGTCAAACCAGAACGGGGAAGATGAAGAGGTAAGAGGGACAGAGACATTTGATTTAAAAAAACAGGGACAGTCCCTCCAAATAGCACACATTTTGGAGTTACGCATATACTCCAAAAGACATGCTGGAAGGTTGATTGGTTCCTGTCTAAATTGGCCCATGTATGTTTGAATGTGAGATAGGGACCTTAGATTGTAAGCTCCTTGAGAGCAGGGATTGATGTGAATGTGCTCTATGTAAAGTGCTGTATAAATAATTGTCGGCGCTATATAAATACCTGTAATAATAATAAAAATATCATACAGTTTGCCAATAACATTAGCAGTTCCCCCCCCCTTTCACCCGTAACATAGTTTTATTAGCTGTTGATCCTGCCTGTAAATCTGTTATTTTTCCACTTCCTGCAACAGGCCAAGCTATCCAGCAAAAGTAGCAGTTACATTGAGCTGTCAATCAGCAAGGGGCATTGGCTGCATCGGATTGGATGAAAGCACTGCTGCTTGTAATTTACACAGGAGGGTGACCGCCGTCTGCAGAACTTGGAGCTGGTGGTCACCCTATTAAAGAAGAGAGCGAAATAATGGAGGATCAACAGGTATTTATTAAACGTTTACTTACACTAACTTAAAAAAAAAAAATCCTTGCACAAGTACATTTACAAGGCAAAAAAAAGGAGTTATTTACATTTGATTTTTAGACTGCCCTGGAAACAATAAGAGTTGATTGATTGCTACTGGATGACTCAAACAACCCTGTTCAATGAAAGTTTACCAACCAGAGATGCACATGGGCAGGCCCGGCGTTACTGCAAGGCAAGCAGTAGGCAAAAATCCTAGCACCGGCCCTGCACGTGGGGGATTTTATGTAAACATTCAATACATACTCATAGAAATACATTGCTGCACATACACAACACACACATCGACATGTGGTAAAACAGAAGTAAAGTCAGGAAAATAATAACTGGCTGGGCGGTAGGGATTTTTGGCAGAAGAGACATGCAAACTCCCTTTATGCCAAAATAATTCTTCCTCTCTCCTCCAGCGATTTTTGATTGTCTGTGTACACTGTACAGCGCATACATTGTGCAGTGTACACATCTCGTCTCTAACATGCCATGAATGGGACGGGTGCTGGGGAGAATGTAAATTGTGTGCATAAGCGCAGGAATTACATCATCAGTGGCCAGACAATGGTTGAAGAGGTTTCCGAGAACGTGTCAGCGGTGGGGATGGCAGAAACGAGGACAGCGATGGGGGCCGAAAATCAATCCAACAGTGCTGGGGAAGGGCACACATGAAAGGTAAGTGTGCCCTAATGTGCAAGTATGCACAGTATACTTGCACATCGGGCAGGGCCGAATTTACACTCTCTGCTGTCCCAAGGCCAGGTTCCTCAATGTGACCCCCTCCCCCCCATAATGGCGAATGGCAACCAGATGGTGGGGGGGAAGGTTCTCTTTATTGATTGGGACAGCCCTGCAGGCATATTACAAGTGATCTCAGCGGCATTGGTAAAAGAAGCTGCGGGAACTGGTCTAGCACCCAGGTGGTGACTGAGGATCAGGTGAGTATATTTTCTTTATTTTGGTCCCTAGACCAAAACTAGCAGTTAACCCTTCCAGTGCCAGGGTAGCCCAACGGCAAGGGTTTAATTTTAATCAATCCTGAAGTTCTTTTTTTTACATAAGATGAAAACCCCTAAATGAATGACATTTTTAATTTTCTAAAGCACTGAGTATAACAACTGTCATTTTTCTTTACCTTTTTTTTAATTCTTTGTAGCATTTCAGTGCTGTTGATCTCCTGCTCCCACTTCCTGTCTACATGCACACCAGCCTTGGCTGCTTGGCATTTCTCAAGGTAGGATTCCTAATGGTGACAACAGTGGACCATGTCTGTGTAATGTGCCTCAAAAAGGCATCCACAACTCAGTAAAACAGTATGGGGGAAATTCATACAAAACTGGAGCAGGCAGAATCTGGAGCAGTCACCTATGGCAACCAATCAGCTTCTCTGTTTTACTTTAAAATCTTAACTGAACAAACAGAAGAGAGACTCTGATTGACTGCTATGGGCAGCTGCTCCAGATTCTGTCTGCTCTTTGGGTCCGGAGCAGGCTTCAGTTCCTGCTATAGGCCCAAAGATTTAAGCAGAATGTCTGTTAGCTTATTTATGACGGCACTTTGTGTTTTATCCGGAGATTCTCTTCCCAATATTTTCTACAGAGAGTAAAGCACTGCAGTGCATTAGTCTCCCACCCAAATAGTACCTAAAATTAAAGAAGGCAACTGATATTTCACTAATCTCCAAGGACAGCATGTCGCACCAGCTCTAGCTTCTTTCTATTACAGCTCGGATCATTTGACGCATTTAAAAGGATTATCTAAAATAGCAATGTTAATTTAGTGTTTATATTATCAATTATCCAGCTGCGTGGAATGAGACTCTCACGTCCCTTGTACAAAGTACAAATCCGTGATTCATCAAAGGCTTGATTAACCGGGTCTCCTGGTTCCTGAACAAGTGCTCCGGGTGTTGAGTGACACCAATTTGCCAAACGATTCGCCTCTCTGTAACATGTGCGCTGCTTCCCACGACCTGGCCTTGTTTACCTACCATGGCTGCAGCAGCTGTCGCCACCGTGAAAACATCTGGAATCCTGGGTAATGTCTTTCAGTGTCTGTAGCACCCTCTCCTACAGAAGACATGTTAAATGATCTTTGCATCATTACCTGCACTGTCTCTACTCTTGTGTTTGTTGTCATTGTCAAGCTGAAAGAAATGGAACATGTGCTGGATGGGGATCGGATGGGACTCTCTTGGGAAATGAAAGAAAAATATTTTTTTATTAATTTTATTATTTTTTTATTAATTTTATTTAATAATATTTTATTTAGATTTTTTTTAATTTCTTAATATGAACAAAATACCATAGCTAAAGA
>NW_017306269.1:6920631-6957674 GCF_000935625.1 Nanorana parkeri
CAGTCATACATATAGTTACATTGATTGTCTTAGTATATAAATCCAGACATTAATAACATAATTCAATAAGGCACTTTTCTGGCATATTAGAGAGTCCTGCGCCAAATTAATACTATTTCCTCCTTGTGAGATCGTTCCTTCACCAATGAGGCCATACCTAGGGTTTCCACCCGAACACTCTAGTGCCGTGCGCTGCAATTTTTGTTTTTGAGAATATGGAGGAGAGAGCGAGGAGAGCCAGCCAGGGGAGGAAGTAAGGAGACCAGCTATAGAGAATTTCAAATCCCAGCAATACATTATACAGCAATACAAAACAATATGAAGCGGCATATTCTGTGTTGTTCTCGGTTGGTGCCCTAATGTCTTCAGGTGGTCTGTGTGGTCTCTCAGATGGGCTGTGCGGGATCTCAGGTGGGCTGTGCGACTCTCAGGTGGATTGTGCGACTCTCAATGCTGTCTGGGCTATGGTATCCCACCAGGGGTCTAAAGGCGGGCATCACAGTGTCAGGGAGCCAGAGGAGGAGGAGCAATCACAGATGCGGCTCCCGAGGTCCTCAGCAAGTGTGATCTCGTGCAGCCGCATCTGCCTGAAACCCGGATCGTCCTCTGAGCTGCGGGCACCTGTAAACAGGCACAGGCTGTCTGCAGCTCAGAGGAAGATCCGGTTTCAAACCGATGCAGCTGCCCGAGATCGCGTTTGCCAAGGACCTCGGCAGCCGCATCTGTTAAAAAATTTTATGTGCCAGTGTCGGCACTAAGTGTCTTGTGTCCAGGTGCCCGCTGGCTGAACACCTAGACACAAGACTCCAAAACCGGACTGTCCGGGTGAAAAAAGGACAGGTGGCAACCCTAGTCATACCGCACACTCTGGTTCTATTTTTTTTTTCAAGCATTGATCGAGGAATCCACTGCTGTTTCTATTGTATTAGGACAGTGACCCCTGTCAGATTACCTGAATGAAGCATGCAGCAAATCGATCATGGTCTGACAGCCTAATAGTTGCACAAAAGAGGAGGGGACACGGCTTCATACATTATCCTACCGGGTCAACGTTTCTTCCTCCCTCTGCTGGCATCCATCACTAAGATGGTCGCCAGCAGGTAACTGTGCGTGACATCATGTGCACGCGATGATGTCACGGGCATGCATGATGACGTTACGACGGGGTGTCATCCGGTGGCCGCTCCAGGTGACACTACGCCTTGGGACATCCCTGGCCGGGCAGAAGGGTGCCAACAGCGACACCCACGGTGCAAATTTTGGCCAGTTCATCAAGAAACGGCTGAAATTTTATGCATGTATATCTTACTTAAGGCTGAGCCTGATAAAAATAACGGGATCAACATTACTGAGCTTCCCTTCCTGCCTGCTCACGGCACACATTCGCCCTGCACATATTCAGCCCTTGGACCGTACAGCTTCATTGGCGGTTATGATCACCAATGACGCTGTGCAGCTCAGCCACTTACGTCCTTGCAATCAGGATCCCAGTCCACACAAAGTCATTGGTTGCTAGGATGCATGTGCCCACAGAGTGTCCTGGCAACCAATGAAGGGGGGGGGGGGGGCAAAAACAAAAATGCCCACCTTGGACAATATCTGCCCCCAGCACCACCCCTGTACGGCAAATTCAGGTAGTTCTAAAGTGAAACACTTTTACATTTTTGGTGCAATGGCTGCAACAAGTTCATAAAGAAATACTGCCATATGGGTAATAAGAAAAGTGGAGGTAAAAGGGCTTCTTCCATGGTGGTATTTATTGTTATGTATGTATAAGCATAAGAATCTGTCTGAGACAATTCTGCAACAGATTCATATATCCTCTTCCGACAGTAGAATGAAACTGTTGCGCCATTTCGTGCTCCAACACTCTTTGACAATTCCAGGGAACGTTTTATGGCCGCATAGGTAGAAAAAGTGTCTAAACCCTAACAATGGACTTCCATTATTTAATAATAATGCACATTTTTTTTTCTTTTATGAATATATGTGCATTTATTACTTTTTAAAAGATGGACTTTTACTTTAAGGCAAGGGGGTCCCACTATTATAGAGTTTCCAGCACATAAAAGAAGCCAGGGGATGACTCCGAGGATGGTTCAGCCTATCAGGCTTCACCTAATACTAGCACTTTCACTTTTTAGTGAACTAGGAGATTTTATACAGTAATTCCTCCTAATTACAGGCAGCACAGTGGCTTAGCACTTCTGCCTTGCAGCACTAGTGGTCTCTAGTTCGAATCCCGGTAAGGACACTGCAAGGAGTTTGGATGTTCTTCCTGTCCTTGCGTGGGTTTCCACCCCGCACTCCGAAGACATGCTGGAAGGTTGTTATTTGCAATAGGGACCTAAACGATTTGAGGTGCTGTGTAAATTGTCAGTGCAATATAAATACCTGTAATAAATCATTTGTAATGACTTGCTGTGTCTTGGGGTAGGTAAATTCATCCAGTATCAGTTATCTCTGCAGGTTTTGTACTGATGGTATAGAACAGTCTGTTTTCCTCTTCTGAGATTTTGGCCACAAGCAGAATATTTCTAAAGAGTGGAAAACCCCTTTAAGTAGTCTGTTGGCTTTGGCCAAGAACAGAAATAACTGAGTTACACTGTTTAGACAAGAACTTCAAACATGATAAAGTGCTTGATTGCTTGGAAGGTTCTCCAGGTACATGATTATGTATGGCGTGAACTATTCACCTTTCTAAAAAAAAGTTTGGTTTCCCTAGAAGTAAAATCATGATGCGCTAATCAACAGCAGCTCAGCAGCTAGGCCATTAATCTTTTTTAGCTTTGTTCAATTATGGCCTCCTCCTGTTTATTATGTCTCTGAACAATCGCTGAGCACAGCTGGTGGTCACTTAATAGTCAATCCATGACAAACACATTTTAACATTAGTATTTGAGATTGTAGAATTAAACATTGGCCATGGACACTAGAGGGTGAGCATACATTCAAGAACTATGGAAATGTCAACTGTGCCAGCCAATGAGTCCCTATATGTAAATGATGAGAAAACAAGATGTCACCACCACACCGAACAGATGTATCCAAAGAGAATGCCTCTTATTGATGCATAGACATATCTATGCAAGGATGGCAATGTTTCCTGGCCGAGCATCAGGTTCAATATATAGACATATTGTCCTTGCACCAATAAAAGAAGTTCTGTTTGGACACATCTCCTCAGTGTGCTGGTGACATCCTGTTTTCTCATTGATCTGAGTGGCGCTGTCCACAGTCGTTATAGTACCCATCTTCACCGGTCAGGAGTGCGGTGGGATACATATTGGCCTATATGCAAACCGTCACACTGGGCAACTGGGATGAATGGTGAAAGGCAGGGATGGGAGGAAATGTGCAGGATAGGTTAGTTGAGGTAGGAAGGGTTTTTAAATTGACTGAAAATTGTCATGTGTATGGCCATCTTTACTTGTTCTGATGCCTCCTATATGCTCATTGGACAATATTATACAAATGCTGATTCACTGTCCCCACGGAAGGAGAAGAAGTAATTCTAGAAACTGCAATGCTGCACCAGGAAGTACTGGCTATGCAGTGTATTTTCCAAAGTGTTATTTTGCACTAAAACCTTTATCTTATCTCTCTTAATTATCTTGTTTGCTAGTATAAAGGAAAGGCAATGGTGAAAAAAACAAATTCTGGGTTTAACCAATTATTTTTGGCATATTGTTTCGTAATGGTCTGCATAAATGGGGGTGTTGCAGAGATGTTTCCATTGCCTAGATACATTGTGCTGGAAGGTGTCTCTCTTTCTTATCTCGTTGGGAGCAATGTGTGACAGTGCTAGCGGTTGGCTGCTAAACCCAAGTAATGCCACATGGGAGAAAGTTACATACTGCCCCATACACAGATTATTGTCGTTGTTGGCTGCCGAGGAGGAAGACGCGGTGGCGGAGTGCTGGTATGTTAAGTATAATGGGGTCAGGGAGGGGCCTTTTTCAGATACACTGCATCGGAAGATGACAGCGTCTCTTTTTTTTCTTTCAAGTATTTATATAGTACTGACACAGCGTTTTACATACTGCGCATTTACATCAGTCCCTGCCCTCAAGGAGCTTACAATCTAAGGTCCATATCTGACATGCATACATACCAGGGCCAATTTAGAGAGGAGCCAATTAACTTTCTAGCGTGTCTTTGGAGTGTGGGAGGAAACAGGCGTCCATGTCCACTCCCCCAGTTATGTAACTATACCTCCTAGCTGTCCTTCATTTGGAACCACATCCCTCTATCCCTCTTTCCTCCTCATTTGTCCTTGTTTTTTGGTCAAAAGGGGGGTTCCCCTTGCAAGCACAGGGAGAATATGCAAACTCCTTGCAGATAGATGTCCTGACCAGGATTCGAATCAGGGACCCCCGTGCTGCAAGGCAGAAGAGCTAACCACTAAGCCACTGTTCTGTCTCTTTAAGAAAAGTTTTGCATTTAAGATTATCATTGCAATTTTACCCAAATCTCTAGCACTATCTTCAAAGCTTGCAGACATCATCAATAGTTAATTAACATTACTGCTGTGTCTGCAGTTTTTTGACTTTGTAAGTGAACCTTTGTTCCCCTCCGGTGGATCAGAAGCACTAATCTAATAAACATCTAACCGTATCAAAATGAAATGTCATTTTGCAAATTGATGCAAATGATTGCTTTGCCCTTAAGTAAATAAAGCACAAGTAAATTTGTGTATATATCACATTAAAAAACGAGCCTCGATTGTTAATACACGTTTGAAATGCATGTTCTGCTTTTGGGCATTCTGCATGTAAGCACATAAATCATCTAGTTAGTGAGACCACAAACGATCCCAACAGAAATACTTGTCATTTTATCAACAGCTTGTTAGCATAACTGCTGAAAAACAAGTACTACTTGCACAATTTCCTTGTTTATCAACACCGACAAGAGCAAGCTCCCACAAGTGTAGTATATAGTGCAGTCGAATATATAGTATTCTATGCATGTGAAGGATTATTTAAAGGGATTTTCCACTATCCAAAAAAAGAGGACCTTTTATGCTTTTATGAAATGGAGCAGTCATTGGCTCTTTGGTTTTCTACCTAAGAAATTAGCCGGCTCTTTTAAGAAATAAAAAAACAGCTTTCACTGCAATCCTTGCCTTTACTCCAGCGCTGTACCCTACATACTTGCTGCCCCGTGATCCAGCACCAGACCTCTACTGGACTGAATGACGACCAGTTATGTTCAACTCACTTTCTATGAACCCAGGGCATCAAGGATATTGTTATGTGAGCATTCTCTGCAGCATTCAAGACCCCATCCAAAAGTGAACATTCTCTATAATTTAAATTATTAACCTCTAAGTGTATTTAAATCAGTAATTTGGGTTCTACAGTTGTCCAAATGCTTTAAATAGTGATGTGTGAATCTGTACTTGTTCAATTCACCAAGGGTTCGGTGAATCTTGTTTGAAATTTACAAGGTTTATTCACTAAGCTGCCGAAGGCAGCCGAGTGAATAACCGTCCAGAAGTGAAGGGAGCCAAACGCCGTTTGGCTATTCACTTCAGCCGAGTACGGCTGATTTCGGCCGTACATCAACTGACTTCTGCTCCCAGCTGTTCACTTTGAACTCCATTCTGCCCACTTCAGCTGTGTGTTCAGCTCAGCCAAGCCGAAGTATATGCGTTTGGCTTGGTTAAACACTTTCGGCTGCCTTTGGCTGAACCGGAGGGCTACCGCAGCTGAAGCGAGGCAAAGAATTAGCCGAAGCTTCGGTTTAATCCTTCAGCTCATTAGTAAATAACTCCCTTAGTGAATAGAAGAATAAGCCCATTGAAGTCTATGGGAAGCGGGGGTGAATATTGTTGTTAAAGGCTAAGTTCAACTTTAAGAGACACTGGCTCAAGGTTCCACATCAGTAGACCGTTTCTGTCCCCCAGGCAGACTAGCAGAAGTTGACATTCGCTCCTACAATTGCTGGAGCTTGCATGCTTCCTGTATCAAAGGCTCTGCATATGGAGTTAACACTCTCTACCTATCTCAACAGCAGCTGAGATGGGATAGGCGGAGAGAGCACACATGTGTGGCCTTTTATACAGGAAGCATGCTTGCACAGAACATGAGAAGCCTTGCAGAAAAAAATATTATGCTGTGGACTGGACAGCAGCTAAAAAGTGACCACTGACCTCAAAGTAACCAATAGTACGCACAAACAAAGTCAGCATAGGGGTTGATGGCACAATTGAATAGAATTAAATAGTTTGCCAAGTGACCCACATCTCTACCATGCAGTTTGTCAACTTTCCCTACAACAACTTTCAGTTCACTCAGTTCAGGGCTGAAATGCAGTGGGAATGTTTTTCGGGGATTGAGTTCATTTTCATGGCAAAGAGGGACTATGCAATTAAATGAAATTGATCTGATCTTTCTTCATAACATTCTGGAGTGTATGCAAATTGCCATCATCCAAACGGAACCAGCAGACTTTGTGAAAATTAATATTTGTGTCATTCTCACAACTTTTGGCCAGGACTGTACATTATGGATTCAAAAGTTACCCCAGTTGAACCTGCACATAAATTTGCTCAGACCTTGAATCTCGAACCTGCAGGATTCGCCTGAAACTCATGGTAGCAGCGAACCTGAACCTCATTCGTAAGTGTAAATGGATGTATTTGTCATCCCTGTATTCTGAAAGAACATGTTGACCCTTACTAAATGTCATCCTGTACTATATCACTGCATATCATGAACAAAATAGAAAAGATTCCATTTTCAATTGGGGGGGAGGTTGGCGGGGAAGGGGGCACATTGAGGTACCTGGCAGCTTGGGGCAGCAGAGAGAGTAAATCCGACCCTGTGCACAACATCTAGGTATGTGGTTAGGAGCATCCAGTACAAACTCCCATCTCACTTGAAATTCCTTTAAAATATTTATTTGTTAGGAACAACAGTTTCCTGTGCAAGTTGTTGGGAGGTATGATTATGATTGATAATAATGTATATATTAAAAGAAAACCTCATAAAAATAGTATTTATAAACTATGGGCTTAATATTCTCTCCCATAAATCACCTGCCCTTCATTATTCACATTTCTATGAAGCTGTTTATCATTGAGAGTATCTCAGTCACTTTGTAGGATTTACGTAGACAATTGATTTATTGTATGAGCAGTTATATAAAACCTGTCTATCGCTCAAGGAAGTCTGGCAAAAATATGAGTCAAGTTTGTGTTATGTCATCTGTTTCCTGGTGTACAAGGCTTCCTTCTCACGCTTAGTGGTAAGATGGGCAGAAGAAGAATGTCAACCATTTATATGTTATATCACACCAATTATAATGTATGAAGGCTGAACATTTCTGAGCTGACAAGATAAACCATTTTCATGCAAATGTTAGTTTATACAGGTGCACTCAGGTGAAATGCATTGTAGGCGTAGACTAACCAATACCTATTGATTAAAGTTTATCTTAAGCCCATTTTTGTTTAAATTTTTGGATAGAGAGAAAAAGAGTAAAAACTAGAGGTGCACCTAAATGAAAATTTCAAAACCAAAACGAAACCAAATGTTTTTGTTTTTTTTAATAAACTTTTTAATTTTTTATATTTTCTTTTTATTTATTTATTTATTCATTTTTATTAAATATTATTATTTTTTACTTTACTTTTAGGGGCTTCTGGAAATATTGGGGTCTAAACAGACTCCTGATAGTTCCCTTTTAAAATAGAAAAAGAGATTGAGTACACAGAGTCCTCAATCCCTTTTTCACTGGTGTGAACTAGAGCCCAAAATACCATTGGAACACATTGGATGCATTTTTGATGCATTCTTAAACTACTCTGTTCTGCATCTGCTCTGCACTTGGTGTGAACTAGCCCTAAAGAAGGAGATTTTTTCCAGAACAGCTGAAACTGAAATAGTTGAATGTGTGAAATGAAGAATAGAGCTCCATCTAGTGGCCGGATAGAAGAGTGCATAATATTAATTTGCAACCATTTATATTTATCTAAGAAAAATAAAAAACATTTTTTAATGTTATTACTTAGTTGTAAACAAAGTAAATATGTACAAGACTGTTGTTCAGTTAACTAAGCAGACACTTAACCATTCAACACACACGTGTTAAAAAACTCATTCATTATCATATATAAAGTCTTGTAAGATAATGATTAATAGTCCCAACCGATTACTGCTGTAATGATGACATTTTCTGGTTATTTGTGTCACTATGGAAACTATTGTGACTAAAGACATATTGAGGTTTTAATGGTATGAGATAAACAAAGAGATAAACAGAATGCAATTGCTTATCGTGGGATAGACTCCCAGCATTGTCCCATCACTACGCTCAGTCAACTAAACTCCTCTCTCTGAATGGTGTTACCAGAGACAGAAATCAATCACGACCCATCAGTGTTTATCTACTTTAAAGCCTCAGAATACCGGCATCACCATTTGTTCAGGGATTTTGTGAACACAAAATAGTACTGGCTTTTTTTTTACTGTTAGCAAATGCCTTACAAAAGGCCTATCTGATAGAGGCTATTGTTCCCAGAGTGATTCATTCACTTTTTTAGGGGCCCAAACAGCAGACTGCAATGTGAACTGTCCCATTTGATGCAGTTAATTGTTATATTACTAAGTAAAACAAAGGCCATAAATACAAGTCAACAGGCGCTGAGTCATTGCTTTTACATTGCCTTTGTTGTACCTGTAAACGGTTCTATAATCTTAGGTGTTTAATGTAAAATTGGCCATGGATGCTGCGAGCTGGATTCCCTTGCTAAGTCTCCAAAATATAAAAAGCCTCAGGGTATTTTTGCAGACACCAATAACACATTTTCCTTTGGTAATATTGCAGCGTTAAGGAGGTGAATAGAAATATTGTTACATGTTTACCTGCAAAAATGTTTGCTAAAAGCATATTTTTTTTAATATAACATAAAATACCTTGCTGAAAATGGTGGTCCCATGTATATTCACACCCTGGTATGAGTACATTTGGAAGCTTTCAATGTACAGAAATTTCAGAAAAAATTGGGAAAATTGGGACATTTCATGGAACTTTTGGCATTTAGATGGCATGCATTGGATTTAATTAAAAGGGTAAGTCACCCGCACCTAGCTTTTTTTTTTTTTTTTTTAACTAATGTTTTTAAACCAATAATTACTCACCTGAATCTGCAATCATATGACCCTCACCAACATTTTTTATATGTTAGGTTGCATTTATGAGATACCTGTAGTTCAGAGCTCACAGGACCAGCAGTCAGTGACAGTGGCTGGGCATTATCTACCTATCTGCTAGACATGTGCGCCGGCAAAAATTAATTTTGTTTTGCTGTGGATGTTTCCTTATTTCATTTTTCGGGATTCGGGTTTGAAAGTCAATTCGTCTTGGCATTCGTAATCTGAATTATCATTAATTTTGGATGAGCTAATTGAGGATTACGAAGGAAAATTTGTGACAGAAAAGTGACATTAAATGTTTACTTTTTAACTTTTGGAAGTTCACAGAAACAATAACAAAAAAACAGCATGGGGTTCCCCTCCCCTATTCATACCAGACCCTTTAGGTCTGGTAGGAATGTTTGGGGGGACCCCGATGTAAAAAAACTTAAAAAGCATGCGTTTCTCCTGACAATTAAAAAGCCCATGGGGACAAGGGCCTCTTCCCAACAACCCTGGCCCTGTAGCTGTGGGGGTCTGCAGGCAGGGGACTTATCTGCATCCACCCCCCCCCCCCGAGAATGAGTAAGAGGTACTTGTTCTCCTACTCATTCACTAAAGGGTTCAATAAAATGTAAATAAACACACAGCACCTTAGAAAAAAATTAATTTATTTGAACAAAAAACACAAAAACAAGTTTTTGACAAAAAATGTCCCACAATGTCAATCCAGCAATGATCAGGTCCTCCAGCATTGTAATCCAAAGCCGCCGACCGAAGAAAAAAAACACTACAGAAAAAAAACAATAGCCGCTCTCTGCCCGATGCAATGTTTACATCGGGCAGGGGGCTGAAATAAACAAAGTTTTCTATTGACTATTTCAAACTGAAATAGCCAAGAGCAGGCTGGCGAATGCTCCGCCCACTTCCTGATGTCAATCACAGAGAAGCGAACCTGAGAGAGAACTTTCTCTCTCTCGTGTGCTCTCCACTGCGGGAGCAATAGCCATTCTGCTATTGGCTATTTTAAATTGCAATAGCCAATAGCACGCTGGCTATTGCTCTGCCCCCTGCCTTCTGTAAATCAGCAGAGGAGCAGACCTGAGAGAGAACTTTCTTTCTCAGGCCTGCACCTCTGTGATTGACATCAGGCAGTGGGCGGAGCATTATCCAGCCTGCTATTGGCTATCTAATTTTTTTGGTGCTGGGGTTCCCTTTTAAAATTCCTACCAAACCTAAAGGGTCTGGTATGAATAGGGGAGAGAAACCCCACTGTGTTTTTTTTTATTATGGTTTATTTTATTAGTTAAACACTTTTCTGCATTCTATGACACCTGTCAGCTTCTTTGTTTACAATCCAGATACAATCCGAATGTAGCAAAGAAACAAAGAACTGTCACATAATAACACACAAATTTCAGCTTCTTTCTTTGTTTATGTTCCTTTATATAATTTTTGATACTTTGCTAACATTCAGGATACATCCAGAATGTCAGCAAAGTGCAGAGAAACCTGAGAGCTGTAAAATGACACATACATAGCGCTTCTCTGTTTTGTTCAGAATGACATTCATATGTATCTGAATTTCTTTATCAAACATTCGGATTCATTTTTTCTGTCATTTGGAAAGTCAAATGTCAATTCGTACAAATGTCAATTCGTGGATGAAATGAATCACACACTCTATTGTCTGCACCCTGTTCAGTTCTGTGGTCACAGTGCCTGGCACAGGGAAGTTTTTTTTAGCACCGACTTCTCTGAGATGTTATGCAACCCATTGTCAAGTGTAGCAGGGCTGGAGGAATGCAAAACTGTGAAATGTGTTGTGGTCATTTGTTAAAGGAAGGATACCTTGTCATGATGGTGTGGTATTTTATTTAGGTCTGTATCATTATCACAGAGTAGCAGTCATCTACTGCAGCTTATAAAATAATTCCCTAATACTTTCCCATTTACAATCCATCCCTTAAATTGCCCATGGTTAGCATCTAAGTATTGGGAAGAGTAAAATATACTCTTCCCAATACTTGGAGCCAGTGTGAGACACTGCAGCTGTAACATGCTGGCTGTATATAACGAGAGCTGAGCGATCATAAACCACTGATCACTCAGCTCATGGTCTCCTCCCTTCAGAGAGTAGGGACTGTAAGTCACTGCTCCCAGCAGGGATTGCTTTCTTCCCTCTCTGTTCCTCCTGCTCTCATTGGAGGGACAGACAGGGAGGGGGCAGGCACAGTTGTCTCTGGCTCTAGAGAGGTGCAGTCAACTGTTCATCGGGCAGCCAGGTGGATCCCGACAATATTGTCAGGATCCTTCCCAGCTGCAGTGTGGCTCTGCTCTGTCAGCATATAACAGGCAGTAGCCCACTATATGCTGACTTTGAGTCACAGTAGTTTATTATGAACTCGTGTCACCCAAAAGAGAAGTTAAGAAAAGTTTGACTTTACTTCCCTTTTAATGTATAAAAAGGGTTCAAATAAGCTACGTTCTTTAAGACAACACCCAACCACAACGCAAACTTTGTGCATGTACTTTTAGCCCACAGGAAACCAATCCTGCGATAAAAGGGCTGGGGGTTGTGTTTGCCACGCCGGCCAAAAGTTCTCGGTCGTGCCCATTGTAGCAGGACTTGGTAATGACTGTGTGAGGCCTATGTGAATATGTGTTTTCTAAGCACTAACCAATAGCCCAAGCTGTAATTAGCAGTGATGCTATGGTAAGTAAATCTTGCTATTGGAGATGAGGATTGCTTCCCTCAACGTGGGGTAACCTGTCTTGGGCCTCTCTACTGGCACTTCTCAAAGTGTTAGCAGTCTGTTAAGAGAGAAAAACAGTGCACCCAACAATAAAATACTTCAGGGCTGTCCCAGTTCAGGAAAGTTTGTACCTATCCTTTCTACTTTGTCTTGTTGTAGCTGAGCAAGGAAACCTCCCATTCCAACCTATGGCTCCAAATAGGAAGCCAAGGAGAGGCCACATATAGGAAATAAAAATCAACTTGTCTTGCCATTTAAAGTAACAGGACACCATGAACAATATTGTCACAGAACAAAGTACAGATTTAGAATTATTTAAGTTTATGCTAATCTGATCATTTTATATACAAACAAGGCCTTCATACTTTTAAATCCCAGATGCAATAAATATATAAAGAAAGTACATTTGTGGGCACAGAAACACTTGGCATTGTAGCTCCAGCTGGTGATACTGACCACAGTAAGAATTTTCAGTTGGAGCACCTGGGATGCTTGAGAAAGAGACTGAAATTATATCACACTCAAACAGCTTACCCGTAACCTGATCATAATCCATTATATGAAGACCCAGATCTTCTGCCATCAGATAAAAAAATTTAATTACATGGCACATGGTAAAATTCCTCTTTTTGCTAATCATTTACTTTATGGCAATAGTATCCATGAAAAGAGGAAACGGTCTGATTCAGCATAAAAGAGCATTGAAATGGA
The DNA here is from genome assembly GCF_000935625.1 of Nanorana parkeri. Lineage (NCBI taxonomy): Eukaryota > Metazoa > Chordata > Amphibia > Anura > Dicroglossidae > Nanorana > Nanorana parkeri. The sequence goes on from NW_017306269.1 coordinate 6,933,242, forward strand.
TTAATTTCTTAGATAATAAGGCCATGGTGTCTACCTGAGCCAGCCTTGTGTTAAAGGGGGTTTTCCAAAATTGATATAAAGCTTTGGTGTCAAGCCCTACCACAAAATATAGAGAGTTTAGCCTCAGTTTCAAGAAGCGCTGTTTATTTTTTTAATAACGGAAGCCATAAATAAATACTATGTTGTATGTAATGACATACCTCCAGAGACCTAATCTGTGTAGATAGGAGGACAACTTGCTGATTTGGCAGAATCCACAATCAGCCTTCTATTTAACCCCTTCGTGACTGACGACGTACAGTGTACGTCGCCAGCATCGGGGCTGTTTAAACAGACTCCCGGCGACTTTTGCCGCCGGGACTCTGTTTAAACTTGTAGAGCCGACTGTCGGCTTTACAACAGAAGCGATCCTGGCGACTTACCTGTCGCCAGATCGCTTCTGACATGAAGGGGTTAATAAGACACAGGAGTTGAATCCATCTTATTTTTACTTCAGATAGGTGCAATGCAAAGGATGTTTTAGGGTTTTGTAAAGTGAAAGAAGACAATGATTTTCCTAATCTCTGTCTCTGCCTAGAAAGTGAATCTAATCTGAGCAGTAAAATGAAAGGCAGGGAAAGTAAAGCTAGGGTCTGTAATAACCAGGAACCAGCAGAAGGGGGAACAGGGAAACACTGGGCAAAAAATAAACAGGCTGCTGTGGCAGAACACTCCCTACTTGGTATCAGTAGCTACCACCACAATACTAATTCAATACATTGCAACAGCAATAAACATCAAGTCAATAAATGTAGATGAAACTGTCCTCTGGACCTGAAATACATGAACAGAAACACATACCCAAAACGGTATAGGCAAACAAAACCAAACATTTAAGATTTTATATACAACTTTTATATACAACTTCCTCGATATCATTAGCAATTTATTAGATTATTGTTTGTTTAACAGATTTGATATTTATTTATTAGAAATATATATATGCAAAATGTTGCCATTTTTAATAACTAAAAACATTGAAATCAAAGGTGGTTTATGGTGAGTATTAACTGTGCAATGGGTTTTAAGCATCTCCTAAAGATTATGAAACTAATGGAAATACAAATTTAGGTGACATAAATTATGACTAAATACACAACGAAAGAGAAAAAAACACTACAACAAATAATACTAAGGGAAATAAACTAAAATATCCTAAATATAACCTCCCCCCCACCCCCATAAAAAATACACTCTCTGAATAAAGAAAAAACTTTAGGTTTTTTTCTAACAATTTAGTTTCATTTAGTCAGTTTTTACCTATACTTTTCCATCATTGGAGTCCAGGGCACAAGTTTATTAAGACACTTTTGCTTAAGTGATTGGTAAGACAGCTCTCTTATTCATTCATAGCAAAATAACAGGTTTACTTCAATCCCCCACCTCTCCCAGCATATACTCACCTTTCCTTTTCTCCCCCGCCTCTCCATTTAGAAAGAAGAGATTACCCAGTACTTCTCGGTATGGAGAATGCCACTTACTCCATGTGACAGTGCTGGGCTAATTGGTGCTGTTACATTAGAGGTTCACGGCCCTGTGTAAGTTGCAACTTCGGTAACTTGTATTTTCCTTCACTTGGGTCAAGCTCAATGGACAGTCTGGGCCTGGTGGCTCTGGAGACAGCACAGTTGCTTTGCAGCACTGAGGTTCTCAGTTCAATTCCTTACAGTTTTTTTTCCTGCAGTGGGCACACTTTTAACATTTGGAGGCACCTATTACTTCAGAGACATATAGAGACTGGACAATCTCCCTGTGAGCAAACCCAATCTATTCCTCTGAACTTTAGAATGGATCAGATCTGCTGACAGATTCCTGACTGAAGAATGCAATAAGAACATAAAGCAATTAAATATGTCCCAAGATGGACACTGTATGCATGTGTGCTGCAGTCACTGTTTGGGAAGCATTGTGGTAACTCCTGACACTCATTTTATTTTTTTGCACAAGCAGCAGATATCTCTCCACCTATCTTTGTAAATTAGATATGTGCCCCTCTATAGCCAACCTTATAGGGTTACTTGGGTCAAAAACGGTGTTCAGTGAATGTCACATGTGTTGTAATTCCCGTTCATGCTCTCATTCTCAATCTGTAGACTGTGAGGGATGTTGTCAGGTTTTTAATGTATCTAAAGGTGCTAAACAATAAACTGAAAAGTTTTTTTGTTTTTTTTGCATAATTGTATTACAAAAAGGATTGTTCAGGAATTATATATGCTATATCGATTTTCTTAACAAAAGCAGAAGTAGATGTAACCCTACATGAATGACATTTAGTGGGTTATTCACAAAGCTGCCCTGCCACGTTATTCACAAAGCTGCCGAAGGCAGCCGAGGGAATAACCCAGCCGAAGTGAAGTGAGCCGAACACTGTTCGGCTATTCACTTTGTTCTTGTACGGCTGATTTCAGCCGTACATCAGCTAAAATCAGCCGTGCATCGGCTGCCTGCGGTCAGCTGAACATGCTCTGCATGTTCGGCTGAGCCGAAGTGCAGAAGGACTTAAACTCAGCCGATCCAACATCTGGATCGGGTGAGCCGAACCTCCAGCAGCTCACTAGCTGCCGTTTGCCCATATTCACATAGCGGCCGAACGGCAGTGAGTGAATAGCGGCATTCCGCTCCGCTATTCTGCTCGGTACCTCCCGACCAGTGAATAATAACTGGGCAGAGCTGGCTGTGAAGAGCTGGCTGTGATGTCATGGCCGTCTCCGCCCAGTTTTTATTGTTTAATGACAGGTCATTTGGGGACACTGATCTGTCATTACAACTGGGCGGAGCCAGCCATGAGATCATGGCTGGCTCCACTCAGCTGTCATTTGCGTGGAGATTGTGCCGGCTTCAGCCGACCTTTCTTCACGCTTCGGCTGCCACTTCTGCTCAGTCAAGCCGAAGCAATGCCTTCGACTCGGCTGAGCCGCTCGGCTGCTGTACGGGCTATTGTGAATAGCCCGGAGAGGAGCCCTTCCAGTTCAGTTGGCCAAAGAGAGCCGAAGGATCAGCCAAAGCTATAGCTGGATCCTTTGGCTCTTTAGTGAATAACCCCCTTGGTTTGCTGTGTATCATAAACAATAGGCATTTTTCTTAATAAAATACTAATTTTCACCTTTTTTTAATTAATGTGCTCCATCTACATGCTGCTAATCTCTTGCAGCATATTTGCAACCACTTCCTGTGTACCTATACTTCATCAAAGGCTGCATGGCATTTCTCAGAATGGGTTTGCTGATGGTAACAACAGTGGAACCTACCTGTGCAATGCACATTGGCACAGCTACTTATAGCCTTCATTGGGAAAGCGTATGAGAGAGTGACAACATAGGAGAACAATTTGGAGAAAGGGACAGAGTGCTGTAATTCTTTGACAGTTCCTGTACAAAGACCTTCATTGCAGGGTCACCGGGTATTATTTTAATAAAAACTATTGTAGATGGCTTTTTAAATTCCAATAACATGTTAAAGCTTATATGAGATTTTAGTGATTGAGTTTACATATACTTTAAGCTGTTTGGATGGCATTACCTGCAAATACTGAGCTGCCAGTTACAGGTTCGTCGTTTTCTCCCAAGCAGTGACAAGTCTAAAATGGCTGATTCATTCCTGAAGATCACTGGATCGTAGAAGGAAGAGCGAGGTCAGTCAGTTCATGATTCATTCATCCAATGAAAGGGAGATGAAATCAGGCCATACTGAATTATTAGGTAATTCTGGAGATGTCATGCTCTGATGCAGTACAGTCTTTGCAGAGTACATTTATCTATCACTGGAGGATTACTGGTGAACAAAAACTTTTAGCCTAAAAGTCTTCCAGGCACAATGTCAAAATAAATAAACTTTTGTATGTCTGGAAGATTATTCTGTCGCTGTAGCTTTTGCGACCCATGTAAAGGTGCTTGCTGACAAAAGAGGAAAAACATTAAATCCTGATAAAGATTTCTGATGGTTCTGTTCAAAGTCATGTTTTGTGTTCCAGATTTGCTGGTACAAAGTCTGATGTTTCAATGATTTGTCCCTGGAAAGGCATGTCTTGGTCATCCCTGTGCTCTTAAAAAAAAAGACCATTGCTTGCTTCTGTATACATAAAGCCTTCTCAGTCTTCTCACCATAACCTTTTGGTTATACTTTTTCACTGGGTTCCATGCCCAACTTCATAGAAGCCAACGTTTCTATAAACTGCCCTGATGATGGCTAAATGGCTTGAAAATGTTGGATGCAGTTGGGAATAAATGGCATTATAATATTAAAGTGACACTAACCTTATGAGTTAAATCTTAAAAATGCATTCAAGTACCCTAACTATTAACACAAATATAACTTACATGTGTATCACTCAGCTGTAGATCCTCTGGCACTGTCCTTCCTTCTGGAGGGTGGCTACTTTTGTTCCCCATGGTCCCTGTGTGTGTGTGTTGTAAAGTAATCACCGCTCCAAGCTCACTCCCATGATGGACTACAATCTCAATACAAATGAGTAAACTAAACGTGAGATTGTAGTCCATGACGGGAGCAATCTTGGAGAGGTGGCTATTTTACAACACACACGGGGACCATGGGGAACAAAAGTAGCCACCCTCCAGAAGGAAGAACAGTGTCAGCACAAATTTAGAGGTGATTTGAGTGTGAAGGCAGGCAAAATAACCCAGGCTCACACCCTGAGAAGCAGTAAGGATACCAAAATCTCAAAGAACACCCTATGCTCTGACACTGACACAGTGTAAAGGGCTGATTTTTTTGTTTGTGACCTTGTCATGTGACAGAAACATGCTTGTGCTGCAGTTCTATGTTTCAGGAAGCAAACAATGAGGAGTTACCCCTGAACAAGTGAGCCTAGTGATAGATGCTGGCATAGGAGCCAGCAATAAGATGGAAGCCACGCGTTTCCTAAAAAGTGTGTTATAATCTGTGAAATCTTCCTAAAAAGGTACAAATATGACCTTACATGGCCACCAGTGAAGTGCTGACTACAAAATATTAGCACACAGTTTATCTTCTACACCAAATACACTTACACACAGAATGCACAATGAGTTCCAGATCCTTGGATGGGACTACAGTGTGTGATGAAGAGACGATGTCCAAACTGAAACTCTGCCTGGGATGTGACTTGCTCGGATCACCAGCTGGTGAGAAGACACTGCCAAGTAAGTCAAGGGGGAGATAACATAGGAGCTACAAGTCCAGCTCTCTCATCTCTGGGCTGTATTGTGTTGGACTCTGTGAAAGTTCAGTACAAACATCCTTGTATAGATGACCATTGTTCTTAGTTTGCTGCATGAAGACACAGTTGGATCTTTGCTAAAGAGGCAAAAGGATCAAATGGAACCTTCTGACATCAGTACAAATTTTTATCTCCTCAGAGATTTCGGGACAAAGGGTACATTGATGTTATGGCTGGTCTGCTCATAGCTGATACTTTCGTGGACTTTTTAATGTTGTACACAGTACTCTATCTATTATAAGACACTGTGAGAATCTTTTCTCAGATCCCATTTAGGGTTAGTATGGTATACCTTACCTTTTGGCCCCAGCTACTTCCAGATTAGAGAGATAATTTGCAGAATATGTGTACTATTCTTCCTTCATGTATAAGAAACAAACACAGCCACAAGTGTAAATTGTAAGGTGGAATACCTTATGTTAAAGAGAAACTGTGAACAATTGGGTCCATTTTATCTTTTTAAAGCCTAACATCAGTCATTTTTCTTGGCTACAGTGGGGAGCAGTTAAAGTATATGTAAACTCCCCCAAAAAAGTCCTGTCAACTTACCCTCCTTTGATTGCATTAAGGAAATAGTTTTATCACATTTTGCATCTTTTAAGCTTTATATCTTTCTTATCTTCATTTTACCTGTTGGTCCTACGAGTAAGCAATTTCCCGTCCTATGGTGATGGTATTTATATTCCCTTTTCAGGATTTTCAGGAACAGCATTGACACCCTAGGACATTCAGACATGAAACCACCCTAGGACATGTGTGAAACCAGCCTACTGCACGGTTGCCAGCTTCTGTATTACCCATTACTATGACGGCATGGTTTAATAGTTAGAGGGTGGGGGACAAAGGTGAAGTATATATTATGTTGTGCTCTGTTTTCTATTTGCTTAAAAGTGAGTTTTAAAAAACCCCATAAAAAATTATATATAAATATATATATATAGAGAGAGAGAGAGAGAGAGAGAGAGAGAGAGAGAGAGAGAGAGAGATCTCTACAAGATGTAAAAAAAAACAAAAAAACGCAGTACTGCAGTGTGCAATGATACCTTTCTTTTCGGACAAACAAAATATATAAAAGACAAGCTTTCGAGAGGGAACCTCTCTTCTTCAGGTCAGAAGCAATTCACAATATACATAATACATATTAAACACAGTTGTTTCATATCTGCTGTTTATGGTAACTCATAATAATTATAGTGATGCAGTGAGCCTTGTAGGTAAAGTTAAGTGTTGGGTAAAAAAGAATAATAAAGAAATATAAAAAGGGAGAAACTGAAATTGTTTACAAGGCATTCAATGAGGCAATTCAAGCTCTCATTGTCCAAGGGATTTCAAATCTGCCAGATCAGCACAAATGTGCTAGATCATGATAACCATGTTCTTGGATGGCCAAGGAATCAATCTCATGGACCTTTTGGATGATATGCAACACTCAACAGTGAAACCTGCACTGGTGCATTTCAAGAGCCTACAAAAATACATCCATGCCATACAGCTTCATCATGATAATGCATGCACCCACACCTCTTATGCCTCAGTCAGGTGATTGCCAAAATGGGCTGGTCATTGGTTCCAAATTTATAGGTTAACTGTTTGTATGTTCATTGGTTCCATCCTTGCATAATTTTTCTATATCTCAACGGCAGTTAGTTTTAGGGGGTGGGGTGGCTACAGCATCCCAGGTTGCTAAGAGCTCTTAGAAACCTATGACGCTCTGTTCGGCTTCCAGTCCAGCTTACTGACATCATCCTTGCCTGAGAGCTGAGAGGGATGCTCTGGCTGGTGTCCCACCAAGCTTCTGGTAACTAGTGATGTCAGTGAGCTGTGCGGGGCCAGACAGAGAGCCTCCCTCAGCACGTGCCCCACCTCCCCCAGCACTATCAGCAGCACGTGCCAAACCTCACCCAAACCCGCCACTACTGCCTCAGGCAATAAATATGGTAGGGACGGCCCTCCCCATGTCAACACTGGCAATCACCAGCAGCAACCAGTCAAGGGATTGACAGTGAACATGGCGCATTGAAGATCATCTGGCAGATGTAATCAACTCTGAGGGCAGACAGATTAGCTTTTTCTGATGATCTGTTGGAAATTCCTGATTGTGAGCAGAGGAGATACAAGCCAGCCAAACCGATGCAGGTAGAGGCGTCTTGTTATGTAAAGCTAGTTATCTGCAAAGTATGTGCTCCATCAGATGTTACTTATGTTGCCCCAGCCAATATACAGGAAGGAATGTTGCAGAGTAACGATCCATGTGCATATTATGGAAAATGCTTTGTTGTTCATAAAGAGGCCCAGAAGGATGTTCTGCAGGTAAGATGACCTGCAGGAATACAGAAAAGACCTTTGGCAGATGTTGCTGAGAACTGTCAGAGGAGTGGAAATTATTCTCTGCTAGATGCCATTAAAATGAGTGGTCCTTGCTTCTAGCTGTGATCAGGGAAGTGTTCTTGGTTGTGCCTGTGCAATGACTAAGATCATTTCTGACATTGACTGCATGGAGCATGGCATTCCTGTACTCCCTGCAACCTGGATACTGTTACTGAGCCAGTGTGAGCGGCAAAGAGCATCAATGATGTTGAGAGTTTGTGCGATGTTGGGGGGGCAATACCAGTTGGAGGCTGACAGCGTCACATCTCTGGCAGCTGAGAGATGTGAAGCTGCTGTTATCTGAGAATTTCCAGCTTCTGCCCTGCCACGGTTAGTGACTCTCAGCACATATGGAAAAAGAGAAGATTGTCTAGTAGAGCACTGGGGACTAAGACGTTTACAGTAGTGAATAAAGAAACTGTTACAAGCAATATATTAGATGTTTGTGTGACAGCTGACAATGAAAGGAATGTTTGTCCTGAAAAAAGATTATTCTGTGATAAGGGAATGTGAGGGGTTTAATAGGGATCATTTTCAGATCAACAGTGGAAAGATCTTTCCGTAGAGCAGGTAACTACTGAGCCCGAGAATAATGTGCAATCGTCTGCTTTGCAAGAATTATTAGGTGGTACTAAGAATGCAAATTTGTCTTTGCAGGGAAGGTTAGTGCTAGTTATTCTTCTGCTTTAAGGAGTACCAGGAGGGGCCATGGGTTAGATAGTCACAATATTAGTGGAGGGTTTGTTGGTGGGTTTAGGTGGTGGAGTGTAGTGCAGGTGAGGTGGGTGAGGGAGGAGGCTCCACTGGTGAGGGAGGGGGTTGTGGAACTCATTTTGGAGATGTCTCTGTTGTTTTTTCCATAATTTGTCCTGTGGGTAGTTTAGAATATGACCTGTCTTTTGTAAAACTTGAACATTTGGATTTCTTTTGGTATAGGAAATACAATGGTCTTCTGCAATGGGGTGACTTGGTACCTAAGGTAATTTCAAGGTAGCCTCTAATAAAAACCATGATTATACTGGTGCACAAATAATCCATCTTATTGGCTGATCTAATAGCATTGTTGCTCCGATATGGTGAGGTTCTCACCCCATTGTGAAAGGCTGAACATGGTATATGGACAGGAGCCTGGACAGTGTTGCTGATATTGGCGATGTAGGGTAACGTGATCCAGCAATTTTTCCTTCTCAGCTTTAGTTTGTAACAAATGTGGAGATAAAGGTCACTTTGCATTATCCTGCAACCTAAAAGAATGCTCACTGTGCCAGGGTTTAGGCCATTTGGCCAGAGATTGCACCCAGATTTGGTGTAATTTGTGCCAGCAGCTGGGTCACAGCAGTGCCTTGATATACTGCATAATCTGTCAGGTTTGGAGATTCAGTTGTGCAAGCTTGATAAAGAGGATGAAGCAGCTGAAGCTATCGAGGGTTGTTCCAAATTTTTTAGCATCTGTTTCTTCTGGTAATGTGGTTCCTGAGCCTATTACATCTGTTTTGTTATCCAACCCCATTGTGCATAGATCTTCCAGATTAACCAAGGCTGCAAGGGGGCGTGTTTTCTAGATCTTCCCCTCGGCCTGGTTCTTCCCCCATACCTCTACCTTGGTGGCCCAAATTTGGCCAAGAGAGTGTGGAGGGGTTGAATGGGGGGACTGGCTGAAGGAGGGCTATCCATATCCCATGTCTTACCCACTGCTGTAGGGGACTTGGCTGGTCAGGGGTGGGGGAGGAGGGCAAAAAGAGGGTTGACCATTTATTGCTTCAGTGTCCCTTATAGAGGTGTAAAAAAAGGGTGGGGAGGGCTCTAAGCAACCCTTTCCTTTATCGCAAGAGTTATGCAGATTGGGAGTATCGGGCATTCCTGACTCGCTCTGATTATGAATAAATTTTTTCTAGTTAAAGTAGTTGTCTGTTACTTTATCTTGAATGCACAGTGAAATCCACTTAGTCCTTGTGCATTAAAGTGCCAAGAAAGAAGTTTAGGCTAATTGCTAAAATTTTGAAAAGCAGTTTAAATGTCTATGTTGAGTAGCGAAAAAGGCCTATATTTATAAGGGTCCAAGGAGTCTTCCCAAATATCGGTATCATGACTACATGAGCCGATAGCGAGGAAGTATAGAGATCCGTGCGCATTTGTAGGTAGTTAAAGAGGCTGGCCAGATGAGAGGCTAAGATGGTGAATGGCTTTTTTCTTATGGTGTTTTTTGCACTCCCTGAGTTTTTTTTCTGCTGTATAGTATCTTCTTTTTGAAGGGCTGCATGCATAACTAGTGTGGGTTTGTTTCTTAAACTTGCTTGTCTCGATGTCTGGTGTAGTGGTGTGATTCTCAGTAAGATTTATTTTGCAGAATGTGCTGTAATTAAACTATTTTCTAATTTTTGCAAATATGTATATGTTTATTTGTGTTTTTCTTATATATTTTATGTCTATTGTTTTCAAGAATTAAAAAAGGGCCACGGTGGTCAAGAACAGTAGTGACCAGAAAGGGGTGAGTGGGAACAACAGTGCACACTGTATGAGGGGTCTGGGACAATAGTGCCCAGCAGGTGGTGGTGGGGAGCAACAATATTGCCCATTGGGGGCTAAGGGGAAAAATAGTGCCCACTTGGGGTAAACATTGGTGTCAGTGGATAAAACTTATCTTGTACAGAAGTCTGTGCATGTCCTACTGCACTCTCCTTCCTCCTCCTGCTACTGGGATTATATAGACTGTGTTGGGCAGGATGTCACTGTCGTCTCCGAAAAGCTGGAGTCTGGATCTGCAAGATGACGGGATTTTATTAAAATCCTGGGACAGTCCTGCGAAATCTGGAACAGGAAATAAGGGGAAATCTACAACAAAACAAAAAAAAATTGAAAACAGGTGTTCTATCCTTCTTATATTCTACTGAAGAAAATTATTTTTATTTCTTTCTGTGCTGCTGTTAGAGAGTTCCCCTCACTCCGTTTGGTTGATTGCAAGACAACAAGTAGTGATAAATCTCTATAATGGAACCCCTGCTAGCAATAAAAATCTGACAGGGATTCTGGCTTGTCAGCACAGCCACTTGTACTCTCCAACAGGTGCATATGTGCCAGCGTGACAATGCAGCAGCTCAACTTTGAGACAGTTGTCACCCCATAAAAGGAAGTACCTGAACAAGAATCTTTATTGCAGAATCACCAGTTATTTTTTTTAATGAACACTGCAAATTTGAGAAGATGGAAAACAACTTTTGAAATGACAATAACATGTTAAAGCAAATACGAGATTTTGGTGATTGGATTTAGATGTATTTTCAGAAAAGTATGGATAACCCTATTCAAAATATCTGCCATTCTGTTGCAGTCCTTTGCCATGCATCACATATGTATGCAGATAAACAATGTAGAGTGGCAAAGGGGACCTGGATGTGTTTTTTCAGTACGTGTTCTTCCACTGAACAGACTAGCCTGGCACAAATTCCTGTTCAACAGTTGGTTTCCACTAGTATAAAATGTATGACAACTGATCATTATATGTTTGTCTGTCAGGCCAGTGTTACCGAACAAACATCCAAGTTGATAACTTGCTATTATCTAAAAGGAATTCAGTAATCACCATGCAACAGCTGTTTTCCTGTCTTCAGTGACTTTGGCCAATTTTCAGGCTGATTACAAATTAAAGACAAAAGCAAAGTCTTGAACATTGTGCAGTCAGATTTCATGTGTGATCTCCTACGCTGCAGTTAGAGATTCCATTGGCGTGACATACCAACCACTTAGGAATACAACTGTTGAGATTTCCATCACATTTATATGATCCTTTAAAAACACTTATTAAAATAGTAGAACATGAACTCATTATTACATACAAGTCCAACAATTTGTAATGCAGTAACTAAGGGAGGAGAGGCGGAGGAGAAGGAGAGGGAATGAGCTGATGTGGATTTTCAAGACAAGAGGAACATGAAGAATGATCTATAGTGGTAAACTGGCTTCTTTCATTCCGCCACCATTCTCCACAATTCCTTACCAACGCCGCAGCTTCTCCAGTCCCAGCTCTCCTCCTGGACTCATCTCAACCACAAAATAGAACTATGTAAAGTGTTGAGGCCGCACTCTGGAAACCATCTTGTGATAATATTTTAGTGAATTATGAGTTTATGACCAACCCGTTTAGAATCTTTCCACGTTTTTACTCCATAATTAAACTCTGTGTATGTGAAATGCATCAACAGGAATTGGCCTATATGGGTTGTGCATGAACTCATAATTCAATAAAGTTTTACTATGGGATTGTTTACAGAGTGCGGCCTGTATTTTTTACAGATAGAACTCCTTTCCACATGAGTGAAGCAGAAGAAAAGAGATTATTATTATTATTATTATACAGAGCTTACAATCTAAAAGAGAGATCGCTCTATACTATCCCTGACAGCACGAGACAATGGCAGTATGGGGCAGCAACCTCCTAATTTGCAGCAAGTCCGCTAATAGGAATTATCCTGCAACATGCTATTTGCCTCCATTCCTTTATTCAGTACATTCACAGCACATCATGGTTACAAAGGAAAATTCTAGGGATGTTAAGATACCAAGTACCGTACTTGGTACAAGTACAAGTACATGTACAGATACTTTTCCAGCTCCAAGACTAGACTACACGGAGCACATGGAGCTCCTGGGATTTGTACATCCCTCTTTTAATGTGTGATTTTAAAAAATAAATATATATAAAGGAATGCACCGATACCATTTTTTCAAGTACAAGTACTGATACTTGTCCAAGTCCTCACAGATACGAGTACTGATACATTTCTGTTTAGTGTCATGTGACAGTTTTTCTAAAACAATACAGACTAATGATTTCAAGACAGTGGTGGAGCACCAGAGCTAGGGCCCAGCTCCAAGCGCTGCAACCTTGGCAGTTCTTGTGAAAATGCTAAGTATCGGCACTGGTATCTTAACATCCCTAGAAAATTCCTAACGCATTTTTGACTGCCAGACTTGTCTGTAGCCATATCTCCATATTCCCTTCCACTGCGCTTTCCTTCCACATGTTATACCATATATATAAGCCCACAATACAAGTAAACATGATAAAATGCCAGAGTACCAGATAACCTGTCCTGGTGTTACTTAAAAGAGAATAGATCTCTGAGAGCTGCCTTTGCTGACTTGTTTTTCTATTCGCATGTTGTAGTGCTTTCACGTTTTTTCTCCACCCAGCAAGCTACTGACCTAGAACAGGCATGTGATCAGAGATTTGTCAGGGCATATACATGTGTCAGATCAGAGACTTCATAGGCAGACAGATAGACGAAGATAAGAATGTCATCCATGGAGCATGCACCTTTGGGCCCTCTTCACGTTTTTCTGCTCCTTTGAGGTGATTTATCAACGCACATTGACATGCAGTATTTTACATATCAACGTGGCTTGCGTTAAGGCAGCCTCCCTAATTGAAATAGATTGCCAATGCACATTTTGTTCCTTTAACACAGCACACGATAAGGCACAGCAATGACAGCATGTCCAGGTTTCAGCATTTCAGGAAAATGAAAAAGAAATCTAATTGGTTGCTTGCGCAGAAATTTATTTTTTTATTTGTTTAAAATAAGCTACAAATTTTGGATTGTGAGAAAAAAACTGAAAACCTGAAACAAAAGTCTTTGAAGCACTTGTGGGGCATACAATATGCATGCCGATAGCATTCTTGGAGGGAACCCAAGACCTCAGCTCTGCAAGACAAGAGAGCTAACCTCTTAGCCACAAGCCTAAATTAGCTTGGATTTTTTTTTATATATTGGCGTTATTTTTTTGGTGGTTGCAACCCTGTAGTCAAGTGTTAAGTTAAACAAGTTAGTATTTTTTGGTTAATTATTGAGCAGTTTAAAAAAAAGCCAACGGCTGCTTTTAAATATACTAACCCTTATTCAGACATCCCAACTCTCCCGGACGCTCCAGGAGTCTCCCGCTATTAGATAGCGGCTCCCGGCCGCCCAGGAGATAAACACTTACCTGGGATTGTTTTTTTTTTTCTTTTCTGACATCGGGAGCCGCGGCCCGTCGTCAGTCAGAAAAGAAAAAAAAAGGCATACGAATGCATAGCTAGATTCCTATTGGCTATTGCACTTTGCAATAGCCAATAGCAAACTAGGTAATGCACCCGCCCACTGCTACTGTCAATCAGCAGAGTGGACCTGATTTTTTCTATCAGGTCCTCTTCTGGTGATTGAAAGCAGCAGAGGGCGGGTGCAATAGCTAGTTTGCTATTGGCTATTGCAAAGTGCAATAGCCAATAGGAATCTAGCTATGCATTCTTATGCCTTTTTTTTTTATTTATTCTGATGACTACAACTGTCAGAATACAAAAAAAAAATCAGAAAAAAAACCTAGCAGATAGCAAAGAAGCTATTGCTTTCTTTGCTATCTGCCATCATTTCAGGGGGGTGCTCTCTCCCAGCCCCCCCCCTAACCACCCCTCCGCGGATGGGGGGGGGGGGGGGGAAAGGGCACCTCCCTGAAATGAGAGGGACACCTCCCTGAAATTGCTTCTTTCAGGTTGGGAATCCCTGCTTATTTAATATCAATGTTTAAACAAAGTTGCAACTCTGAACATGACTGTTGTTCCGATCAATGCTCAGAGCAGAGCACAGGAAATGAACGTCCAAACGTGTAAAACCAAATTTAGGAGAAGTCAGCTTTGTGGCATACATTTTACAAGGGTTTGAGAAACATCACCTCAACTCAGAAAGTCACACTTGTTAGGTACAGAAAGACAGCCAAGCTTTTCTAATTTACTTCACTAACTTCAAAAGTCACTAAACTTCATTACCAGCCAATGTTTTAAAATTAGTTTTACATAGAGTGAAAAAGGTTAGACTATGTAGGTTTTTACTGCTCTCTGTGTCCCTGTAACATTTGTCCTTACTTCCTGTCATTGAGATATCATGTCCTACACAAGGAGTCATCTAATTAGGAAATAAATGTAGATCCCCAAAAGGGATATAAACAGTAATAAACCTGACAGAGACTGCAACTTTTCCTCACTCACTGTTTTTTTTTGGTTTTTGCTCTCTTTATGTTTTTGCTGGAATGAGCACAGGAAGTGAGGGCAAATCACACTGAAAAGGGTTTCTAATCTGTCTATAAAACCATAGCAATGTGAGTGGATAAGAATTAGCAGATACTTGGGTGGGCTTAAAAAATGGAAATAGTGGGTGTTGACTCCATTGTCTGAGCCAGATTACTGACATGGCAGGAGATTAGGATGTGGCTGATATTCAGGGGCCCCAACTACAACCTTGATGCTGATACTGTAAACCATTAAAAAGGGATGGTGCAATTGTAGGCAGTTGTATAATAGGATGGGATATGTCATTAAAGACAACACAAATGGGGAGCTCCTGAGTGGCTATTGCAGCCCTTCTCCATGTCAATCGAAGGATGGGGGAACCAAAGCTGCTACCTTGTCCTGGTCCCTATTGTGCCATTATCTATCTCTGACCATTGAGATCATGTTTACTTGAACAGGCAGTAGCGGAGGTGAAGTTGCAATGTTTGCCTCTTCATCCCATGCATCCATCTAGATGGGAAAGGGTGGCAGAATTACAAAGGTATTTACCTAGTAATAGAGGCAAATTGTTTGTTTACCTGCAAAAAGTCTGAAAAACATCCTCTGTTCACTTAAAGTGACACTAAACCTAAAAATGCTTCAATCTACCTTAGCTATTAACAAAAGCATAGCATATTTGTGTAGTAGCCACCTCTCTGAGCTCGCTCGCGTGAGAGGTGGCTACTTTACGACACATTTAGAGACAATGGGGAACAAAAGTAGCCACCCTCCAGAAGGAAGGACAGTGTCAGCACCAATTCAGAGGATCTCTAATTGTTGATATTTAAGGTGCTTGAATGCATTTTTAAGATTTAACTCCTGAGTTTAGTGTTACTTTAAAAGCTGGTATAAACTTTTTTTCTCTCCACTTATTGGGACTCTGTATTATGGTACTTTCAGAACATATTACTGCAAAATGTTAAATTCTTGGGTGATAAGGACAGTAGTAGAGGGACTGCCTATTTGCTTTCAACCTGTCCTCGCTCACTGTTTATGATAGTCCTCTTTCTTTAGATGCAATAAAAGGCCATATGATGTATACTCGATTACCATTGACAACCACCTGTATCTGAAATGTTGCTTGTACTGCATGGTCTCGGTATTGAACTTACTGTTCGGTGTTTTTGTATTTACTACTGGAAAATCTAATTAAAACTTTGAAATAGAAAAGCTTGTATAAACATTGGATTCTACTTATGTGTCTTCTTGGTGATTTATACTGCATGTGGATTTTGTCAAGTCAGCAAGTCACCATAATCTCCATACAGACAGGGTCTCAAGAGGTATTCTTATTGCATAAAGCAACATTTGTGGCAGAAAAGTGAACAAAACATATGTAAAAAGTAATAGTCACTTTCTATTAACCTCAGCATAACCCCCGACCTAACTTCTTGCCAGAGATAGATGCCAGACCATTCCGATGGGCAAAGTTTGGACACTTTTTGAAAGTATCAAAGCTCTCTTGCCCCTTCTTACCTGCTTAACATCCTACTGGACCCTGAAATGTATCCATCATTGTGATGACCCAATGGGAAGGAAGGTAGTGTTAAAGCTTGCTGCCACGATCCACCACACACTTTCCTATTGGTCCATCACTTTGAAATAGCAACTTAACTGGTCTGCATTTTTACGCATTGCATTTCACAGCACCACTCTATAGGTTGAACTCGACGATGGACATGTTTCTTTTTTTAGCCTGACTAACTACGTAACTATGTTACTATGTAACATGACACCATACTGCTGTGCAGAGTCTTCAATTAAGTGTCAGTTTGTGACACTTTAATAAAGTAACAATAAAGTAAACAGCTTGATGCATTGTAACTCTGCAACATATCGCTTCTCTTCGCCCTACACAATGGAGCCCACAGCCATGTCAGGAAGATTTGGGACGCCGCTGCAGGTATGTACACCTATAAATGCCTGCAATTAATACTGAGGTTTGCTCCCCTTTTCCCCGGTGACAGCACCTCTTCAAACCTAGAAGGAACCTATCAAGATAAAAATGTGGTCGCTGCCATTGCCAATATCTATTGTACTCTTCACTAGCCAGTGCACAGGTCCTGAAACAAATAATTTTTTTATATAGCACCAAATGAATGCTATCAAAACATCCCAAATGAAACAAACCCACCTCTCAGAAACATTCCCCATCTGTACAGTGCTATGCTACAGGTCATTGCATAAAGATGACAATGACAACACTGCTTATATATAGCTCTGTATTAAGTCCCATTATGTTTATTATGTGCCAGTATTGTGATGCACACTGACTAAACCCCTTATAGCGAAAATACACTAATTATAGACACTGAAGGAAGCATGCCTTTGTTAGGGAACACAATGTTTTTCTCAGTTTCAAAATGCCTCATGGGGACATTTAAGACAAATAAATGATTAGAACAATGTTAAACTGGTGCTGCATTCTGGGCAGAGATTGGCTATTTGAAGGATGATAATTTAATCATTGTAGCTTAAAAATAACCATTGTTTTGCATTTGAACAAATGTGTACAGAACTGAATAATTTTGTGCTGAATAAAACATAACAGAAGTTAAATTGGTTCTTTATTACAGTGTCTGTATTTCTAATTTGACAGTAAGTTTGAAGGGAAGGCGTTGAGCTTGATTTTTCACTGATGAGCCTTTTAATTTGTTTTGGAAAAAGGAAGTCTGAGTGCCTGTATTTATCTGCAGCAGCTTTCATTGCCCCCTCTACTCCGGAATGCTGGACCTTTCTTGAGCAGGCAAAGTTTAGACACTTCTGGTTAGTGTCGGAGCTTGGCCACTGCCTCTGCACATTCATTCCCGCCTATTACTATAATGGGCTGCCTCAAAGGCCATTAGGAATGAGTGTAAGAGCAATCAGTAAGTTTCGGTACCACAGAGGTGACAGTATTAGTTGATGTAGGTATACATAGCCAACTCTATATGCTTGTACTTTATACCTGCTAGAAGTTTTATATATTTTTATGTTACTTTAAGCTTTTCATTCTGTAAGAAATAGCCACAAATTTCATACCAATGAGGCATCTTTGGCTTAGGCTATGGAAATGTTAATCTCTCATTCCTTCAGTTATTGATCAATTTTTGAATGGATTTACCCTTTAATAAATTGAGCTGCACCCTAAATGTAACACCCATGCCATGCAACTGCTGATGACATGGTTTTTTTTTTTAAACTATTATATTTTTATTGAAAAGCATAAGGATGGCAGTCATATAAAACTATACTTTGTACAGATTCACATATATTGCATAGAGTATAGCAGTACAAAGTTATTGCTAAATTTCTGACAATATATTGAGTGCTAATCAAAAAGCTCTAAGGAGGTACAACAAATGAGCCAGAAATGGGGTCCCTTGATTGCTTTCGGGGGGATAGTTGTTGGGATGGCAAACAAGATAGGCATATGTGGAGTGTTTAGAGTTTGGCTTCCCGCTGGGGAAAGAAAAAGGCTTCACGTTAGCAAGTTCAAGGGGGATCCCGCCATCAAGGTGGGCTGCAATGCATCCCAAAATCGCTGAGGTAATGACATGGTTTTTATAGACCAGACTACAGTGATAGTCCAGGATGTTTTGGACATTGCCTGAATCACCCACCAGTTTCTGTTAGGGAACCAAGAAACCAGACAGAAACGAAAGTTTAACAATAAAAGGAATTTATTGAAAATAATAATAAACAGAAATGGCAAAAAAAACAATGGAGGAAGTCCAGGACATCGTTGATGCCAAAGCGGGCAGTCAAAAAAGGGAAAACTGAGAGCCGAATGAATGGAAACAATAGTCAGGAGATTATTCAGCTAGAACCAGGGTCATACATGGAGAGCAGGAACAACAGCAGAGCACTTTGTAGATCTGAATACACACAAGGACAGAGACTAAATTGACAATCATGGTTAAATAGTGAACTGGTGTTGCATCATCACTCTGAGACAGGAATTTGACAGGAGTATGCTAATAGTTGTGCATAATGCATAAATATAATAGAATGATGATGTTTACAGGTTTGGTCATAAGAGGGCGCCAAAGAGGAACAAACAGTGTTAGACACACTAATGGCAGTCATATAAAACTATACTTTGTACAGATTCACATATATTGCATAGAGTATAGCAGTACAAAGTTATTGCTAAATTTCTGACAATATATTGAGTGCTAATCAAAAAGCTCTAAGGAGGTACAACAAATGAGCCAGAAATGGGGTCCCTTGATTGCTTTCGGGGGGATAGTTGTTGGGATGGCAAACAAGATAGGCATATGTGGAGTGTTTAGAGTTTGGCTTCCCGCTGGGGAAAGAAAAAGGCTTCACGTTAGCAAGTTCAAGGGGGATCCCGCCATCAAGGTGGGCTGCAATGCATCCCAAAATCGCTGAGGTAATGACATGGTTTTTATAGACCAGACTACAGTGATAGTCCAGGATGTTTTGGACATTGCCTGAATCACCCACCAGTTTCTGTTAGGGAACCAAGAAACCAGACAGAAACGAAAGTTTAACAATAAAAGGAATTTATTGAAAATAATAATAAACAGAAATGGCAAAAAAAACAATGGAGGAAGTCCAGGACATCGTTGATGCCAAAGCGGGCAGTCAAAAAAGGGAAAACTGAGAGCCGAATGAATGGAAACAATAGTCAGGAGATTATTCAGCTAGAACCAGGGTCATACATGGAGAGCAGGAACAACAGCAGAGCACTTTGTAGATCTGAATACACACAAGGACAGAGACTAAATTGACAATCATGGTTAAATAGTGAACTGGTGTTGCATCATCACTCTGAGACAGGAATTTGACAGGAGTATGCTAATAGTTGTGCATAATGCATAAATATAATAGAATGATGATGTTTACAGGTTTGGTCATAAGAGGGCGCCAAAGAGGAACAAACAGTGTTAGACACACTGCAACAGAAAACATGCTGAAGCTCAACTGGAAAAGGAAGAGTAAGAAACCCTGACAGTTTCTTAAAGTGGTCCTGAGACCATTGCCCAGCAGCTCTAACAAGGCCTATAGTTATCGGTTCTGCTCAGCCAAGATCTTCAATGTGGCTTGCTCAGCACCCGGCAGCTTCCTAGAATCCTGTACTAGGACGACCAGTATACATATATTTCATAAAAGGAATGGAGACCAAGGTGGCCAAAGCTGCTGGAGAAAAGAAACAAGCTATGTGATTCTTCAAGTTCTCCTACAATGCCCGCTGTAGATTCCTGCACGAAATTTCAGACCCATTAGTACTGGCCATAGCTGGGGGTTATTAATGTGACTCACTAGATGCGAGATAAAACATTTTTCAAAAGGGTGCCATGTAAAGAAATTAGGCTTTTAGGCCACGCCACCAATCTTTCCTCTCTCCCTCTGAAAAGCTTCTCCCTTTGATACATTTTCAGGTGCGTTAGTTGTCTGATTCCCTGCTGGCTCTATCCTCCAGCACTGTACATCTCTACTGTGTCCTGTGGTGATCTATGGGTTGGTAAATGGAACCAGGGGCGAACTGACCCATCGGGCAGTCGGGCACGGCCCGAGGGCCCACGACCAGCGTGGGGCCCGACACAGCTCATCCTGGGGGCGGCTTCTCTCCCCCTCACAGCTGAGCTGGCCATCCGATATGACAGCGTTCCCTCGTCTGCCCCCCCACACTTCAGGGGGGCGCAGGAGGGAGTGCTGCCTGCTGTCAGGATGGCGAAACGGTGAGGGGGAGAGAAGCCCCACCCGCAGCTGTCAGGATGGCCGAGCGAGGAGATCGGAGCCGCTGTCATCCGGTCAGTTTCAGGATGACAGCGGCTCTGTGCATGGCCGAGCGGGGGATCGGTAAATATCACTGATATTTACCAGTCCTCTGTGTGAGAAGGACAAACACTAGAGCGATCGTCTGATCACTCCAGTGTTTGTAAATAACTTGGGACACGTAGTACTATGTGTCCCCAGTTATGAATGAACAGGCTGTGATTTACATCACTGAGTGCTTCCCATTCATTGACTGCTGAGGCCGCAGAAAAAGAAATTGAGGATTTGGTGTCCTCAATTTCTTTTCTATTTTAAAAGGGAAATGTCAGGGGTCTGCTTAGACCCCTAATATTTCCCTGAAGCCCCCCCAACAGTACAAAATAAATAAATAATAAAAACATAAAAAATTATGGAAAAAAATAATTAAAAAATTATGGAAAAAAAGTGAAAACTTCCCCCCCCCACCACATATTATTAGACATGTGCGAAGACAAAAAATTAATTGCAGATGAAATGAACGAAAACTAAAAAAAGTTTTCATTTGATTCATCAAACAAAACACATTTTTATGCTATTTTGGATTCAGTCACGGCGTGTTCTGGAGGCAGGGCGCATGACATCATATAACACTGCACGTGTTGGGCGCCGCTATCTTGGTGTATATCTAGGTATACACCAAGATGGTGGGGCCAATATCGGCGTGTGACGTCACCTGACGCCACGCATGCATGGCGTCATGTAACGTCATGCTCCCTGCCTCTAAGATGGTGGCACGCATTCACAGAACACGACGGTGGCCAACATGGCCGCCGCACATTCTCAAACAAATTATTATGCGCCTGAATATATTTTTCGTATATTCGGACATATAGTAATTCCTTAATATAACATGTAGTCTGGGTTTTGTGTTTTCTATTTTTACTTTTATAGATATACTGACTTGAAAAAAAGGATCGGCATGACATCCTGACACTTTATTTGTATAGACTCTATTGTAGTTTGACATTTATTGTTTGCCTTCTGTTGTTTTATTTGATAAGAATACTTATATTGTGCCGACAAGTTTAATACCTTTGAATAAAATTTTTATTTTTATTACACTTTTTAATATGTTTCTTTGCGGCTTAACAAAATAGGAGTCTTTAAATGGTGCGGATATTGGGAAAAATGGGTGGTTACGGGGGTGTGTGTGTGTGGGGGGGGTGGTCATTAAAGGGTGTGGCCACTGAGGGGTGTGTGGTCACTGAGGGGCGCTGTAAAGCTTTCTCGCACAGGGCGCCTAAAGGCATAAGGCCGGCCCTGGCCGTACGTTGGTTTTGGACTGAGGTTTGCTGTGCGTTGATTTGTACAGCGATCATTCCTAAATTGTAGAGGATCTTTAAGGGTGGGCAAACTCTGGCTCCGTAACTGTGGTGGAGCTCCAAGACCCATGATGCATTGCAAGACTTTTGCATATACATGACGCCCACAGCCAGATGCATGATGGGATTTGTAGTTTTACCACAGCTAGATGAATGAAATCTGCCCACCCCTTGTAATAATGCATTGGGTGGATTTTATAAGGGTAAAGCCCAAGGGGGCCCCATAATCTCTTATTGCCCGGGGGCACCATATGTTGTCAGTCCACCCCTGAATGAAACCACAGAGTTCAAAGGGGAACCAGGTATCTGACACACTTGGATGCAGTAGATTCTTTAGTCACAATAGCTATGCAAGAGAATGTGGGTGACAGAACAGGTCACTATGATCCTTTTTTTTTACAAGGTTCCTTTTTTGTTACATCTTTCATCTTTATCACTTTAAGCCTACCACTACCAACCATGATTTACTCATAACTTAATATATTATTAAAGTGACTTTGGTTTTTACATATATCTACTGCTAGCGAGCAGTAGATACATGCAAAAACATAAAAAACATAAAAAAGTTACCAAATAGGTAAAAGCTTACCTGTGTCTCCACCGCTCGCTCCTGTCTGAAGATTCTCGAGTGGCCTTGCAGGATGATGGGGCAGGCACATGCGCAGATCTTCAGCAGGGAGAAGAGGAGAGACAGTGGAGGTGAATGCACACAGGTGGGAGCGTGCACATCGGACAGACACTGTGGGACACAGCAGTCAGCACTGGTCAGAGACCGGCACCAGCACTGGAGGGACTCCTGAAAACTACTGGAACAGAGAGACCCCCAAAACGGGGGGGGGGGGGGGGGGGGGGATTGTGACTTTAATGTCACTTTAACTTACTACTATTGTATAGACTAAAAGTGTAATTGTCTGATTTAGAGCTGTCATTTAAATGATGTTTCCCAATAAACAAATATATTTTGTGCCACCACAACTGCTTCACATGTTACATCTTATGTGGTTTGCCTACAAGTCACTATTCATAAATTATCATGATAAATGCTTATTAAAATATTATCTATGCAAGGAACTTGTGTTCCTATCACACATTGTAATCTAAGTAACCAAAAGTTACAAGCTGATGGTAGTTCCTGTTTTTCAACTTTTTTTTTGCATGAAAGGAAATGAGAATGAAAGAGCTGAAATTTGTACACAGCATAAATTACAACCCATAAACCAGAGCAATTGCAAAGGTGCGGACTGTGCTGTAAACCAAGACCAAAGGAGGTGTACAAGCACTTTATTTATTTTAGATTATAGATTACAAGAGGAGATGTACTGGTATTTTTACATGTGACAGAGCAGGAATGTTATTTTCTTAATTTTTATTGACTTAATAGAAGATTAATTCCACCTTTCATGCCATGTCTCTTGTTATACCCATATTTAGGGTGTAACATGGAACATGGTGCCATTCGCCAGCATCGCACTGTCAACCCCACCACCGCCACTTACCCGAATCACAGGGTGCTTCTCCCCACAGGCTTTTGTATATTTTTAAATTCAGCACACCTGTATGTGGCTTCACGCTCAAAGCTACGTCATTCACAGATCCATCCACAGGACCTGTGAATGAAAAAAAACTACAAATCCCATATGCTACCACAGTAGAGGGGATTTGAGCTCCCAATGGAGTACATGTGCGATGATAACGCTGTACTCGTAGTTAATTGATAACTTCTTTCAGCTCCATAACCCATGATCCATAACTTGGTTAAGGACCATGGGCTAGAGAAACACAGTCTATAGGGGCCTGAGCATTGCCCCTGCAATCCACTGATCGGGGTTGCAATGCTTTGTAGGCTTTAATGCAAAATTTTAATGATTGCACAATTTTTCTTATTGCGATATGCCTTTAAAGAAAAAGTAAACCTGACCACTATAATCCTATATCCGTTTTAAATAGTAATGTTATTTTAAAAATAATTTGTAATATTTTTTATTCTGCAGCTTTCATTAAAATAATACCTGGTGATCCTGCCATGAAGGATCATCTGCAAGTACATCCTCTAAATTTTCGGCACAGCCGTGATTTCTATCCTCCCCACTGGGTGCTGCTCTGTGTCCCAGCGTGGAGGAGAGAAAGTGACAGCCGGCCGAGCGCTGCGGGAGGAGACCGCCGTGAGGGGCCGGTGTCTCTCCTCCCACACCGCTCAGCGGCCTATCACAGTCCTGCAGAGCGGTGTGGGGGCGGAGACAGCTGAGCTCTCCTCCCTGCACCATTCGCTCAGCCTCCTGTGACAGCATGTGTCAGAGAGGGGAGCAAGTCCAAACACTCAGCGATCAGTGATCGTTGAGTGTTTGTAGATAGTTGAGTATATGGTATGGTTACTATCTCCTCAATTATGAATGAATGGGAGTGATCTACATCACCTCCTGTTCATTCATAATTGTAGTTATAGTAAACATACTATGTTATCAATGAACAGGAACACTCATAAAGGATTCAGAACAGGGGATACAGAAAAAGAGATTGACGACTGTGTTCTCAATCTCTTTTTCTATTTTAAAAGGGAAATACTAGGGGTCTGTTTAGACCCCTAATATTTCCCTGAAGCCCCTAAAAGTAAAGTAAAGTAAAAAAAAAACAACTAAATAACAAATAAAA
>NW_017306269.1:6958029-6976395 GCF_000935625.1 Nanorana parkeri
GGTACCGTTCCAGTGGATGTTTATATAATGGGGGGGGGGGCAAAAATAAATTTCTGCCCCGGGTGCCCATAACTCTGGTTATGCCACTGAATGTTACAATACTTGGGCCCTGTGTCCCAGTTATACTCTGGCAGACTACGAGTGGCCATTTCAGCACTCATTACACAGATTTGTTCCACTGTTGTCACCATCTGAGAACCAACCCTGAGTAATGCAATTCAACCATCACTGGAGTGGAGTAGACAACAGGAGTATTTGCTGTGTCCTTGCATTGAGCATGCATTAATCAATGGAGATCAACACAGCTAAATGCACTAGGAGTGAACGACTCCCCAACAACTGCATCACACTACCAAAGAAGCTGAGCTGACCTCATGTCTATAAAGCTTGCAGTAACAAACTTGCACATTACATTCCTCAAAAAACTGCAGAGTTGCAATACATAGCCCAGCAACATCCAATGGGGTACCAGGATATACCCAGTGGCCACATTTCTACAGTTCTTCTGCTTCCAAATGTTTAACCTACTTTCTATAAATACTGATTTGTCATGATGTAACCTCCCACTCTGAAAACTAGGGGTAGGGAGGGTAGGGAAATGGGAACCCTTTACTCCAGGCTTGGACTCAGCAGCCAGTTGAAAAAGATAAATGGAGTATTGAACATACAAACCACTCTCTGGAATTTAACACAGTTGACTAGATTGTAACTTTAATTTTAACAGCCAGTTTTCCGCTT
The DNA here is from genome assembly GCF_000935625.1 of Nanorana parkeri. Taxonomy (NCBI): domain Eukaryota; kingdom Metazoa; phylum Chordata; class Amphibia; order Anura; family Dicroglossidae; genus Nanorana; species Nanorana parkeri. The sequence goes on from NW_017306269.1 coordinate 6,958,768, forward strand.
CCCTTTTTGTTAATCCACTCATACCATAGTTACACAGTTCAAGCAGAAGACATGCAGGCACCAGAATAGACATAGTTCAGTAAAGAAACCCCTGGTGCATGCATAAATCTTTCACCCATAAAGATAAATAATGAGCGTAAGATAAAATCACGTTCTCGAATAAAGTTGCAGGATCCGTTTGTCTGCTTTCTCTTTCAATATTTCCAAAGCAGGAAGAAGGGCAACTGCAGAGCTTGTAGTTGGTGTTGTGTAACACAAGAGGAGGCATGCACTGTAAAATACTCAAAACTCAAGACATCTATTGCTGCATGGGAGCGGAGAGGTGCTGATATTACTGGATAGTTCCATATCCACTCTTTACTGTATACTATGGTACCACCATGAGTAGCAGAATCCCCACCATTTTATTCTGAGATTCTGGGAAATATTTCATAGGTAGTGTTTCCCAGACCGGGAATAAGATTTAGTACCGTACTTGTTCACGCCATGTGAGGTGACTGGTGTTTTTCTGCACCTGATTGACATGCTACATTTAATGCAATGCACTGCAGCTCACCCGAAATCACCATCTGCCTCTGCACTGCAGCTAAATGCATGTTTTTTTTTTTTGTTTTTTTTGGGGGGGGGGGAGGGGGGGTAGAGTTTTACATAGATGAATAAAAGCAGGAGGGGGGGTACATTTTTACATAGATGAATAAAAGCTGACCATTGTGAGCATCTCTGTCCCAACCATCTAACTGCCACTTTTACAGGGCAGCTTGGCCTGTTAAAGGAAGTTGAAAAATAACAGGTTTACTGGCCGGATTACCACGTGAAAATAAAGAAAACAAATGCAGAAATCTGCACAAAGGCCTTCACCAAAAATACAGCGAAAAAGGTAAGAAATATATTGAAAAAAAATATTTTTAGATGCAAAGTGTGAATGGGAACACCTATAGGTGGGTTTTCACAAACTTGACTGCAAAAGTGGAACTCCGCTTTAAGCAACATTTATGTGACCTGGAACTCAGCTTTTACCCTTTCGCTGCCAGGCTTTTTTTTTGCGTTTTTTGCACACATGTTATAATCCACATTTTAGGCCTGAAAGTTACTTAAACCTGGAAATATTATGTATTTTCTGAAGGCAAAGACCCTGCAGAATAAAATGGTGGGCGTTGCAAATTTTTATGTTGTACAATATTAAAGGCAGCTCTTTATCAAACCCAAAAATTTAGTAAAAAGAATGATTGCTCCCACTCTGGAGCATGCAGCAATACCTAATATGTATAGCGCGACCGTCGTTTTCGTATGTAGGCGCACCCGACGCGTGTTTTCGGCAATACGCATGCTCTTGTTGGGGCGGGGTACTTAAAAACATTTTTTACATTATTTTTACATTTATTTTATTTCATCTTTTATTTGTTTTTACTTTCTTTAATTGCTATCACATAAGGGGCCTTACAAGCCCCTTATGTGATAACACTTTAGAGGTGACAGGTACTCTTTAAAGTGACACTAGGGATCTAAAAGACCCCCAGTGTCACCTTTCCACTCCAAATAAGCTATTGCACTCCAATAGCTAATTGCCTGGCTTCTGCAGCCAAGGAATGACAGCTAAAGGTTCCATAGAGTGGGGACGAGATCTGTAAATGGATGTTCACCGGTATCCTCCCCGGCTTCCCCACAATACCTGACATGCCAGTCCTGGGCCTGCAGGAGGGGCAGCAAAGCCCGGGAAGCAAGGCAGGGGTCTCAGGCGAGGGGGGTGCACTTTACCAGGTCCTGGAAATTATCTGGCGGCAGCTCAGCCACCAGAATCGCTTCCACTGTAAACCTGACAGTCAGACAGTACAAACGTAAACAGTATTTACAAACGTATTCGTAAAGCTGTTGGGAGTCTGTTTATAGGGGCCCACTGCCACTGACGTATGAGATACATCTGTGGCAGCGAAAAGGTTAAATTGTATATCCACTTTTGCAAAATCCCTTTATATGTTTTTTATATGTTCCCATTCACACAGAATACTGATAAATAATAAAAAAAAAAAAATCTTACCTAAGCTTTGTTGCAGCAGGCGAAATGGATGTATCCAAGTTTTTCTGAGCACCTTTAAGGATTGTGTTTCTCTCATTAACATACAATGCAAACCCCTCACCCCCCAACATTACAAAGGAGGAGAAGCCAAGTAGAAACTTAAGAAGCCAAAAAAAAAAACTCTAACCAAAGTAAAAGCAACTTAAACTGCAAAAAGCACTTTTAATCTTTTTTTTTTTTTTTTTAGCGTATGCTATGTGAATAGGAACATGTAACAAAAATAGGTGTAATCTCAATCTGGCTGCAAAAGTGGAAATACACTTTAAGCAACATTTGTGTGACCTGAAGCTCAGCTTCAAGCCAGTAGCAAACCAACAGTATTAATAAAATAAGTTTATTACCAGAAAATTAAAAATGTAAAAAGCGGCAGATGAGCAGATAGATAAGTCCGGTAGATTTTAGAAGCTACTTTGAATAACAAACTGTTTTCAGTTAAGAGTTACAGTAATAAGTCACTGAAAATTCACAGCCTTTTCCCTTGCAGCTGATAGCGCTGTACTTCACAATGAAAGCTGAAATTACATTATTTGACTTGTAATATGCAAAAGTTAATTCATGATTATGAATCATTTCATAATATGTCATCTGATAAAAAAAATATCTACTTTGAGAAAATTAGAAATAACATGAAATTAGAATATCCGGCAGCTGTTTGTTTTTTTTGGTTTTGTGTGATCTTTAATCACCTTTAGTAAAAGAAGACGTTCGCTATAACAAAGGGGTCTATTCACGAAGCAGCTGAAGGATCTAGCCGTAGCTTCGGCTGATCCTTCGGCTAGCTTCGGCCCCAGGACCCCTTTGGTTGAGTAGAACCGAAGGGCTGCTGTACGGGCTATAGTGAATATAGTGAAAAGCTCCCGAACTTGGCCGAGCGGCTCAGTTGAGCCAAACGCATTTGCCTCGGCTCGGCTGAGCCGCGCTGAAAGCCAAAACTGGCCGAGCGGCCGGCCGACAGCCTGGTTCTGACAGCTGGGCGGAGCAATCCATGATGTTACGGCTGGCTCCAAACAGCCTAACTCTCCCTGGCGCTCCGGGAGTCTCCCGCTCCCGGCCGCCAAGGAAACACTGCTTTTTCTTTTTTTTCTTTATTCTGACACGGAGCCGTGCCAGAATAGAAAACAATAAAAATAAAATGTTTGGCCATATTTCAATTTGCAATAGCCAATAGCAAACTAGCATTGCACCCGCCCTCTGCTGCAGTTCTCCATCAGGTCCACCACTACTGATTGACAGAAGCAGAGGGCGGTGCAATGCTATTTGCTATTGGCTATTGCAAATTGAAATATGGCCAAACATTTTATTTTTATTGTTTTCTATTCTGGCACGGCTCCGTGTCAGAATAAAGAAAGAAAAAAAGAAAAAGCAGTGTTTCTCTCCTTGGTGGCCGGAAGCGGGAGACTACCGGAGCGCCCGGGAGAGTTTTTTTTTTTTGACGGCAGCAGAACCGCCGGCCAATAGAAAACTGTTGGGCGGAGCTAGCTGTCATTGCTAGCTCCGCACAATCGTTTTCTATTTATTTTTTTCTACTTTTTAAACTATTTTTCTGTTCTGCTTGGTACCACAGAGGGAGCGAGCAGAACAGCCAAGCCAAATAGCGCTCAGCGGCATTAGGCTATTCACTCACTGCTGTTCGGCATCTATAAGAATAGGCCGAACAGCAGCGAGTAGCCTGCCGGAGGTTCGGCTTAGCCAATCCAGATGTTGGATCTGCTGTGCATGTTCGGCCAACCCGAAGCCACCCGATGTACAGCTGATTTCAGCTGATATACGGCTGAAATCAGCCGTACCAGCCTGAAGTGAATAGTCGAACAGCGTTCGGCTCACTTCGCTTTAGGTCGGTCATTCACTCTGCTGCCTACGACAGCTTAGTGAATAGACCCCAAAGTGTTGCAAGGTGCCTTTCTTGATCACACACATAATGTACAATTCATAAACTAGACCAAAATGTAGAGTTGAAGTATATATATAGCCATAACTTTTTTTGTAACATTTTTGGTTAGAGTAAGGAAAGCCTCTGTCAGTATTTTTTGTTGGGGATTTTCCCCATCACTTCTTGAGAGACACTACATGAAGTGAGAAGAAATCTCTACAATGTGAGGGTAATTTACCACCAGTTGTTACAGAAACAGCTGTCCACATTGGAACGTTTGTGCTCATCACAGAACAACAAGTTATGAATTTCTCATCACCTTCTGGTGTAATAAGAAAAGTGTTTTGGCAATACATACATCTTAAAGAAAAACAGTGGAGGAAATAAATATCACATTTTAAAGCTATACCCATATCAGCCTCTTGATTTTGGAAGCATTGCCTATAAACATGCATGTGCATGGCTCAGTGTAAACATTGCTGACAGTTAGAAATAAACTTGTATGGCAATCTCCTTTGCCATAGAAAGCCTACCAATCAGCAATTTTTATGGGAGCGTTATGTCAACTGTAATAAGATGGTGAGGTGTTGGAGTACTGGACTCTATTATAAAGTATGTAGAATAAGTATGGGAATCCTTAAAATATACAGGCAGCTCTCTGACATGCCACAGCCATACACTAGATCCTCTAGGTTTAGCCAAACTAAAAATCAGAGCAGGTCATATACTTTCTTGCTACTTTATATTTTTAAGTATTTCCTCTTGTATGCAGATTCCCTCCATTTAGAAGTACCAAGTCCTGATGAGGGAGCCCTTTATATCTCCGAAACATACTCGCAAAGTACTTTGCAACCAATAAATTTCTGGATTGTTAAAAAATTGTTGTGCTGTCCTCTGTTTTGAAATATTTGTTAAGATAGCTTGGAAGCTGGCTCCATGAATTAATTTCCTTACATTTGAACTTGTCCCTGCCTGGGCAATACTAAAAGTCCAAATGTTGGTAATCACTGATTGCACAGTCACAAAGCTGTATTGTGCACCAACTATATTATTATTGGTTGCTGACGGGTTTATTAATTTGGTGTTAATTTAAGTTATGGAAACCCAGCAGGCATCCATAAACCTGGAACTTAACACCAAATACCATTGAAGTCTATCGGAGCTGAATCTTGCTATATTTTTCTGGCCTTTTGCAATGATAATAGGCAGGCTATTGTTGAATAGAGGCAATAGAGTTCCTGAATTACTGCCCCCTAATTGGTTTCCCCAAAAATAGGCAGCTATTGTATCAGTAGTCAGCCTTTTCACCCAGCAGCCGGCTCTAACATCAGGGAAAGTGAAGGAGAGATAACTGTGAGCATAAGTCATCCCCCATATACAAAAGCCTGCGCACAACTGAGACTAATAATGAGGTCTGGCTACCAGGTAAGATGTGGACCAAGGGTTGGAGGTATAGTCCCACCCAAAGCTTTAAAAAGCCAACAGCATACCTCTTAACTTTCGGAGATGAGAAAAGGGGACACCTTTCAGGAAAATATGGAGAATTGATCAGAATCTGGAGCAGTTGCCTATAGTAACCAATCAGCTTCTCTCTTTGGTTTGTTCACTTAAGCTTTGAAAATGATAGAAGCTGATTGGTTACCATGCACTGCTGCTCCAGATTCTGTCTGCTCCAGTTTTGATCTATTCCCCCAATGTGTTTATGCAATGAAGACATCCCTGCCACACCCCCAGTTATACAGACCATTATGAATGTATATGCCAAAAATGACTGGTTAAACCCAAAACTGTTTTACTTGTTTTTTTTAATTGGCTTTTCGAAATATCAAACAAGAAAATTAAGAGATAGGTTGAAGGTTTTAGTGCAGAATAACACCTTTGGTTACATGGAACCTTTTCATAGATATCTGTACATCTGGCCAAATAAAGAAGGACAACTGAGGAGAAAAGAGGGACAGAGGGATTTGGTTCAAAATGAGGGACAGTCTATCCAAATGAGGGACAGTTCAGAGGTATGACCTCCAGTCTCAAGGAATTAGGACAAAAACAAAATGTTTGTGTTCTCCATATCAGTCAGAAATCCTGGAGCCCTTCAACAGGTGTAGGTGAGAAACCTAGGTAACACAATCCTGCCAGACAGGGCCCCTGATGTATTATTTTAGGAAATAAAACAGATATATCATATAGCAATATATATATGGCAAATATATAATATAGACAGTTCAGTTTTAAGATGGTATTCGCTTAACATGAATGGCAACATTTAATTTATTATTACTTATTTTTGCATGCAAAACTAAATTTGTTGATCCAACAGAAAATTAAGGATCAATTCTGGTTAATCTAAGGATATTACTGAGTCATGCCCTGGTTGTTTTACTACTTTTTTTCATGGAATGGCAGTTGTATTGTGTGATCAGAAGCAATGCAAAGTGTTCAGAGGAGTTCTGCTGTAGTAGTTTGGAACACAAACAAACCCATTTTACTTTAGTACAGAGAACCATTCTGTGTGTTATCCAGTACACATTCTCCTATAACCCCACTCTACTCTGCTTCCAGGTTTGTATAACCAAAGGCATATTGTTGTCTGTAATGCCTGCTTAGAGAAAATTGGGAGCCATGTATCACTCAGCACAGTCTGGCCGTTTCCCGAAATCTCCTTACGTCAAACCAGGTGCAGACGGAGTGATGAAGCCTATTCTCAGAGGCGGACAAGACATAGGAGCAGGTGTCCAGCTGGCTATCACTGGAGGACAAGTCAAACTTTTTTCAAGCATAACAGGGCTGCTTAGTGAATATACTACATTCTATTTTAGCCGTACCAAAAATAAATAAATAAATAAAATCACAGAAACTACAAGTCCCAGCATGCCTGGCAGTTAAATGAGCATGTTTCAAATTGTACTTTCGCAGAACATGCAAAGGGTATTCCATGATATTGAGTGGAAATGCCCCTGGATTTAAACAGTAATCAATATTACAATTACATTTATAGATTTATAAAATGTAATAAATACATGACCTGTGTATAATTACTAGACTAATGTCAAGATACCCTGCAGTGAATGCCAATACAGATTTTGTTCCTTGCTACAGGCCAACAGCCTTATGAAACATTGATTCATATATTCCAAACATAAAGCGCGCACAGTTAAAGTAGTATAAAAGTCTAAATTTTGTAAAAATATATCTACTGCTAGCAAGCAGTAGATATATGACCCAACATTTAAAAAAATAAAAAAGTTGGCAAATAGGTAATAACTTACCTGTGTCTGTACCGCTCGCTCCCAGCTGCAGAACACAGCTTCCCGAACAACCATGCAGGGGGAAGTATGTGCGGGTGCTTGCTCACTCGATATCACCGGAGGGGAGAATAGGAGAGACAAAGTGTAAGGGGAATGCACGCAACCAGGAGCGTGCATGCAGGACAGACTCCGTGGGACACAGGAAGACATAGGAGTCTGTGCTGGATCAGAGAGCGGCACTAACACTGGAGGGACTGATGGAAACGAGTGGAAGGAAGAAGATGTTCGAATCAAGAGGCATCACATAAGGTAAGTACTTAAAGCAGCATTGGGGGGACATGACTTTAATGTCACTTTAAGTTGCTGTTTTTTTTTTACATATTTATATTTGAATTAGCATTGTGTCTGAAATTTCCCTTTTAACCAAACAATAACACAGTGTGTTATTCTAAAGAATTCCTCCTATAATATACTGCTGTTTGGTCAATAAGTTCTCTCTATATGTCTCAGTTTTTATTTGTATGATTGTACATGGAACAAACAACTTCAAATTTAAAAAAATAAGTATAAGAACCCTGTAAAGTGACTTCAGGGGACATTAGTGCTGCATAGACACAATTTCAGGTGAAGGAATGTGAAGCTTTCAGCAGAGGGAGTCATTGACACACAGACACACGGGCTGAGGTTAAGAAGACTTAATACAAGAAATGTTATGGCAATTTGAAATGATTTCCTCCATGCTGATATAACCGTGTCGGCTAAAGTGGTAATTATAGGGATCTGTGTGTAAATGTAACACAGTCCCAGGGAATTAACTGTACCAGACATATCAAAGACAAAAATTCCCATCAAAGACACAATTATTATCATTATTATTAGTATTATTATACATGTATGGCATTTGAATACTTTTATTAGTACTTTTATGTTACACTGCTGTACCCCTAAATATTTTAAACTAAAAATGCATCAGACTAATGGCTTGTTCATACTACATTGGGGTAACCCATGGTAAAATGCGTATGTTCCTGCAATGAGCAGTAGCGCACCTTGCAGATTAGTGCACTGCAGTGCCATTCATTTAAAATTAAATCAATGCACCTCCACAACACACACGCTTAACAATTCAGTGCACCACAGTGCACAATGTGCGTACATTACAGCCAATTAATTTTCAATTATCAGCCATGCCCCAACATGGGTCAACACACAAAAATACAGTGCATCCTGGTGTGAATGGGTCTTAAGATTAGACAGATGCACCAAAACCCAATCTTACTATGCCTTGTCATGTGTACATTACACATTACAACATTACACATTCGCCTTTTTTCAGTTCTGACCTCTTTAGAGATAAAAGTATAGAATAGCTCATCCAGGACAACTGAAAAATATAAACAAATATTATCTGTAAAAAAAATAAATCAAAGCAACTGGACTTGTATTTTTCCTGGAGGCGTTTCGCTGGTCATCCGACCAGCTTTCTTAATACAGAATTACTTGTACAAAAATTATCTGGGAATAAGAATTGTGAATATTGCTTCAATCAACATAAATTTATTAATCATAATTAAAACATTTAATTAATCATAACCAGCATGGGGTCAGAGATGTCATGGAGGTAAGGTGTGGATGCATTTGCATGATTGGAGCTAGCAGGTGTGAAAACAGCTTTGTTTGTGGCAGACTATAGAATTTTACACCTATTTTAGACCAGTCCTCCTACCTGTCTAGGATGGTTACTTGACTTGATTGTCTGCTACATACAGCACTGTTTTAACACCTCTCTCTGGGCGGGCTAAAACCACCTGCTAGCTTTACAATCAATGAACACACCTCAGCAGATTTCCAACAAAACCTTACAGTACAACCAGGGGCGTAACTAGAAATCACAGGGCCCCATAGCAAAATTTTGTATGGGGCCCCGTGATTGATGGGGCCTCCTCTGCTATCGACGGGCCCCGCCTCCTCTTACATCACTGGCCCCACTTGCTCTTATGTCTCTGGCCAGTGATGTAAGAGGATGCGGGGTTGCTCTTGGGCGGGCCCTGCCTCCTCCTTCTTTCCGAACCCCGCTCTCATCTGCCGCAGCGGCTGGCTGTCACGGAGGGAATATGCGCCGCGGCCGCTGCATAGCTGTGTCAGTGACAGCCAGCACCCTTACATGCCATAGCGACCCAGACGGCCCTGGCCGGGCCCCATAGCGGCCGCCTGGGTAGCTATGGCGATTGTTACCCCACTGAGTAGAACATGTATAACAGCGTCAACAAGTATCAAACCCAGTTACTATGCAATGCATAAGCTTCATAACATAAATAAAAAAGTTCCTTTACCTTTCCTGACTGTGTCAAACCACCCCTCATTTATGTCTCAGACGCTCCCCTTCCCAGACACTGCAGCTCACAGTGGGAGGTTTTCAGCAACAGAGGCAGTGCTGTTCATTCAAAAAGCTGTGGGCAGGCCTACCAGGTGCTGATTGACAATGCTGATAGCCACACGGCCTGCAACATTTTGTTCCACTGCAGTGTAAGCAAGCAGTGCCTACATGAGAATGGCAACTCTACTTTGAATTCAAGAGCAGTGCAGCACCAATGCCACGCCATCACAGGAAACTCCATTAGGAGGACTTCAATGGCAGGATCAACAGCGGTTTGTAGGACTTTGGAAAACTGTAAATGCAGATGCACTTATAATTAAGGGCGAGAAAACATGTATTTTAATGGGGGGGGGCATAGCTGTCATGTAACAAGTTTCACTCAAAGAAAAGCTTACTCATGTGGTACATGATGATTTGTAAACAAAATTGTGTGTGACTCTTGATAAACAGATAAGGGGAAACGATTAATAAAATAGTGTATTATGGTCTATTTTTAAACAATTATGAAATTGTTTGAGGATATGAGTCTATATACACTAGCAGTGAGGAAATGGGATCCAGAGTATAGATGCAACACCAAAGAAATCCAGGGGAAGTGAGGGAAAAAACATTTAATGGAGATTTCAGGTGGAATAAAAGTTGCTGGTGAAAACAGATAGAACAACCAGGTAACTCTATTTTTTATTGTAGATCTACACAAAGATGTGCCATATGCATTCAGAAGAACGAAATAGAGGCATATGGGTAGAAGATATTCTAACTTTTGGTGAGATTTTTAAGAAAAAGTATGAATTAAAGGGGTTCTAAATCCTCCCGGTTTTTTGCCTATATAGGCAAACAGTTTTTTTTGTTGTTTTTTTAAACCCGCTAAAACAGCGGTTTAATCTTACCTTTTTTTTTTTGCGCGCTCCCGCCCGAGAAAACGAAACTGTTCGGGCGGCCGCAAAGCATCTTGGAGTGTGCGCATGCGCAGTTCGGATTCTCTGCCGGGAGACGAGCAGAGACGCAAGGTAAGTATATGGATGTGTGCACCCGCATGCAGACACCGCTGGATCGGAGAGACAGAGCAGTCAGCGCTGGATCGGAGAGCCGCCGCACCGCTGGAGGGACGGATGAAAACATCAGGAAAGAAGAAGAAGATCGGAATAAGAGACATTATTTAAGGTAAGTGCTGACATTAACATGGGGGGATGGAATTTTTTTTTTAACTTTAATGTCACTTTAAATACACTGCCGTTAAAACCAAAGGCATAACTAGAAAACTTAGGACCCCGGTGCAAGACACCATGAAGGGCTGCCCCACCTTAGCAGTTACTGGGTCCTCTTCTTCCTTTCTGCCCCCCCAAGTGGCGGAACATCGCTGCGATCATGGTAGTTCCGCCAGTACTTTTTTCAGCTGAGCAGTGTTCGGCTTCTACTGTATTGATAAATTTGTCACACACAAGGAGGCACCCTCCTTCACACCAACACCACCTTACAACTTTGGCTTCCCGCTCTCCTCAGCTGTGACTTCACACCCTTATACAGCCCAGGCTCCTCTCCTCAGAGTTTCAGTGCCACATTCTCCACTGACATCAGCCATCTCGGCGGAGCAGCAGGCAGCGGTGGGAAGCGACTGTGTTCTCCTCACACAGAGCCGGCAGAGAAAGCGAGCCATGGGGAGAGCGTGGCCTAATGAGCGCAGAGCACGCCGTCAGATAGCCCTCCCCGTCTGTCTACTATTTCATAGGAGTCCCTTGGCACCTTGGTGGTTACCAGGCGCTGAGGCAGGGTGGACCAGTCCAACTTCTTTCTTTCCGGGCCCCCACAAGTGGCGGAACTCCAGGACCCGGTCGCATATGCGACTGCTATGACCCTGGTAGTACTGTCAGTGCATTATACAAGGTACAGACTATCTGTGTTGATATTCATGTTTTTTGTTAGTTTTACCTTTTTTTATTTCTGTGGTTTCACAGAAAACAAAGTTTTCTATATTATGTAACAAACCCACCCATACACAGAAATTTCCAGCCATACTCTTGCTCCATTTTATCAAAGTCTTTGGTATATTAGGGGTATACTTCCTCATGCTTTAACCTTGCCTGAGTGAACGCAGGACATCTTGGCTGCAAAAATAGAACATAAACACTAAAATATGTTTACCAAAGGTGAAAGACTAGAGTTTGCTCTAGGGCTTTTTCGGAAGCAAAAAAAAAAGAAAGAAACTGGAATTTGTGTGTGTGGGGCTTGCATGTCTATCAAGCTTACTGAATGGAATGATCTTTGGTATTCTGCCACCAGTTGACCTAAATTACCAACTCTGCAATCTACTGTATGTTTCTAGTTATGTTAAAGTTCTAGCGTGTTTCCCAACTACACAAAGTTTATTGCCTTCAAGATATACCATTATTCATTAATAGATAATACACAAAGGCCACTTGTTTAAAATGCCTCAGTCTCAAGAACAGATGCCTTTAGATGCCTTTTCTCTCCTTCAGTAATACCTGACAATACCAAACCTGGAGATCTCAATGTGCAGATTATGACTTCCTGCTCTCAAGTCAAGTATGTCCCTGCTGTTGGTTATGTGTTTAGATGAAGCACTGAGGAATTCTGAATTAAGTTTTACTTGCTTAGAAGAATATTACATTTGAATACAGCACTGTGAGAAAAACATATAGATAGAAAAAACAGCTTCCTGTGTATCATAGATAAGCATGCACTTAGAGAGTAACATTGCACTACAGCTCCATCTACAGCTCAAAAGACATATCAGTATATGTTGTTGCATTTCCAAAACCTGCATCCCTTAATACAATTATTATTATTATTCAGAATTTATATAGCGCCAACAATTTGTACAGCGCTTTACAATATAAGGAAGACATTACAATTCAAGACAAGATGGTAAGGACGGCCCTGCCCGTGAGAGCTTACAATCTAAAAGGGGAAGTGATAGTTGAGAAAGTAGCTGTGTGGGGATGAATTGTTTGAGAATGTGATGGTTCAGTGATTAGTTTGAGGTGGGATAGGCTTCCCTGAAGAGATGAGTCTTTAAGGATTGCCTAAAGCAAGGGTAGCCAAACTGCCACCGCCCAGTTGTGGTGAAACTACAAATACTATCATGCATTTGCCCCGGTAGGCCTTGCCTCTGGCTGTCTGAGTCTTGCAATGCCTAATGGGACTTGTAATTACATCACAGCGTGAAGGTCGCAGTTAGGCTACCCCTGGCCTAAAGGCAGTCAGAGTAGGAGAAAGACGGACAAGTTGGGGTAAAGAGTTCCAGAGGATGGGAGAGACTCTAGAAACTCTAGAGAAGACACCTGAAATTTCCCTTTTACAATAGAAAAAGAGATTGAGGACACAGAGTCATCAATCTCTTTTTCTGCATCCCTTGTTATGAATGAACAGGAATCCTCTATACTGAATGCTACTATCCATTCATACATTGTGGATATAGTATGAGTTACTAGGTCCACAATAATAAATGAATAGGAAGTGATGTAGCATCACTTTCTATTCATTCATCACTGATCGCTGAATGTTTGTATACCGTTCTTCAACCTGGATCGGCTGTCACAGGAGGCTGACCGGGTGGAGCGGTGAGGAGAGCCCGGTCTCATTTGACAGCTGACTCCGCCCCGACACCGCTGGCTCGGCCTCCTGTGACAGGGGACAGCTGTCTCCACCCATATACCGCTCTCCATCCTGATCGTTCACAGGATGCCCCTTTTGGCCTTCTGACAGTTTCTCTCTTCCCTGCTGGATGCTGAGTTGTGTCAGAAGGGACATAGTGCAGTGCCCAGCGGGGAGGGTAAAGTAGAGTGTTTTTCGTTAGTCAGCTCCTATACAAGAAAGGACCTCTGAGAGCAGCCTCGAGTGTGAACCAAATATTTAAAAGATCTAGAGCATCACCCCAAAAGTATTAAAGGAGAACTATGAGATGAGTGATTTCCACTCACCTCATAGTTCTAGCCGACCTGTGACAATGAGACTCTCACAGGTCGGCTCAGGGAGGTGAGCGAACACATACCAGGTTCGCTCACCTTCCGATCCTGTCACGGCTCTCTGCCGTGACAGGGGGAGGGGCTGGATTCCCCTCTCCCCGCTCCGATCTGCCAGCGCTGACTGGCGGAACGGATGGGGGAGGGGCCGGGTACAGCTGGCTCTGCCTCTAGATAGGCAGAGCCAGCTGTCACTCACGCAGCTGGGCGGATCCCGTCATCTACGTCGGGATCCGCTCCGGCTGCCGCGTCTCAGTATACCGTGAGCTGTAGCTCGCGGTATACTGAGCTTAGGGCAACGGGAGGACGCTAGTTTGTGTCCTCCCGTTGCCCTAAGGAGAACTATGGGGAAAAACACTGACCCCATAGTTCTCCTTTAAAAGATTCCAGAGTACACTCATGGCTTTATGAAAATAGAAAGGGAAAAGCCAACATGTTTTGTCTTCATCAGATCTTAACATCCTTGTTAACATGCAGGGGTAATGGTCACAAAAGGGAATAAAATCATCCAATGATAGAAGTTTTTGTGTTGTACACATGCCTCTCACAGCTTGTTCGGGCTAATATTTTGGAACACACAGAAAGTAAATCCAGTACTGGATGATCACTCTACGACCATTCCTCTCTTTATGCAGAAAAGAGAACAAAACATTTACTGAGCATGGGCTAAAAATCTGTATTCATAGCTTGGTGAAGGGGGACAGAGATCTCAGTGGATGTCAGCATTATGAAGATTCCAATGCAGATGGACAGATCAGTAAATGGAAGAGAGATTTGCTCACCTATAACCTAACATACACACAGTATTTAGATAGACGTTTACACAACTAAGAACAGGCTGACTGATAGATAGATAGATAGATAGATAGATAGATAGATAGATAGATAGATAGATAGATAGATAGATAGATAGATAGATAGATAGTCATATATATCTACCTTTTGTACAGGCCTTTGATGTATATTCATAGCCCAATGAGACATTACTATATTGTGCTGGTAGCTGGGTTATCTTCATGCAGTAGTCCACATTTACCTAAAGTTGACAATGGAAATAAATGGTCCCACAGACACAGCTGTATTTATGTGAACATTCCAATAGCAATTGTTAGGTATCTGCCACCTAGCATAATGGATACATGTGCAGACATGAAGAAAAAAGTTAGGAAATGAACACACTTTGCCAATTGCTTCTTACTGCTGTGCGTTACGATTCATTTTTTTGCCACTACAGAGAAAGGTAACAGGTAAAATGTCACTCTAGACGAGAAGCGGTCAACCAATTTAATTTTTGGGTTTTTTACTCAAAGGTCCTCCCAAAATATTCCTAATTTTAGGCTGGAAACAGCCTAGTTTTGTATATCTCAAGTGGTAAGATCTCTGCACCAGAGTTCCTGGTCCACTAATCTTTTATAACTATTACTAAGAGTTCACACACTCCTTGTTTGATTGTTTCTTATACATAATACAGAATGTAGCAGGAGCAATGAGAGTGCAGTAGTTGCAGTGAGAGTATACATCAGTGGAAGTGGATGGCAGATCCGGTAACTCTAGAGCAGGGATGGCGAACCTCGGCACTCCGGCTGTTTTGGAACTACAAGTCCCATGAGGCATTGCAAGGCTCTGACAGCCACAGACATAACTCCCAGAGGCAGATGCATGTTGGGATTTGTAGTTTTGGAACAGCTGGAGTGCCACGGTTCGCCACCACTGCTCTAGAGAGTTGATAAAATTGCTGGCATTTTCAAGAGACATAAGCAACCAGAGTTTGTTTTCATCCAACCAGCAACCACTCATAGCTATTAATATCTCCATCAATTTTCACAAATCAGAATGATTAACAGCAAGGGGATATATAATGTAGATACATGATCCACCAAACTATTAGATGTGCTTTTTGCTTTGCACTTTGTGAAGTTGTAAAAGTGTATTTGAACTACTTAAAAGTAATTTAGGGAGTCCTAGGCTGTAACCAACCTGATTACCTTTTTCCAGTCTCTGTGGGTCCTTAAACTCAGTGGGTTGAATGCTTCTGTCTGATACTGTAAATTAGGTTCCAGTTATTAGATTGGGAAGGACAATCACTGATCTAACTAATCTCTGGAGTCCTTATTCAAAGGCATGGGTTGAGATATGATAAATATTTAGGTCACCATTCCAGAGTGTTCTCTTTACCCATTGGCTTCTGTCGTGAAAAGATGTCTGTTTAGTAAGATCTATTCTTGTTCCTTGCCTCAGCTTAGGACCCAAGTACATAATCTACACTGCTGGAGTGGATATCTGGAGTTTTGACAAGCTTTGCTTGTCAAAACTCTTAGCAAGACTTGGGTGAAGGCTACTGCTGGACATTGCAAGAAGGATTAATTACCCATCAATCAAGGTATCTCTGACATTAATCAAAGGGTCAGATTTATAAGAGAGAGATCCATTGCAATTTAGCTAAGATGGTGACTGCTCTTACAGGGTCATAGATTTGTCTGGCTACTCTCACAAGGTCAGCAACTATACTGCAACCTTAAACTATCTCTCCTAAAATTTAGTTCAGCAATACTGGTAAAAAAAAGGCGAAAAATAGCACTGCGCTTCAACGAACTCAAAATATATTCCTAAAATGGGAAAAAATTGTGATAAAATGTGAAATGATCACAAAGTGATGAAACACTTATGTGTTATCCACAACACCTGTGTTGCACAAAACTTGTGCTAACATTTAAAAAAAACCCTTGGTCTAATGATCTAGACGGTCGCTAACTGGTGGTCCCTGGGCAACGGGCCCCTCTGATGCCGTGCACGCTGGGCCGTCATTGAAGCGGCACGGAGGCTCCGGGGGTGCCTCTCACTGACTCAAGCAGCGGCTGTCACAAAGAAATGCGCGACTCTCAGTAAAGTGCGGGCTCTGCAGGAGGCGGGGCATCCAGTCAGTACCGGGACTGAGCAGGCTGCGGGACATAGAAAAAGTGGGGAGAAGCCAGATAATAGTGGCTCAGTGTGGGGGAAGGGGAGGCACGGGGGGGGTTGGGGGCTTTTATAATCCACACCACCTCCGTGAATGCATAAACAGTTTGTGAATCAGTGCTCTCCACCGTGCTCATAGATAAGATCTTTCGGCACTTGCCGACTCCTATTGCTCACCATATTTCAGATGAACAATTATCGCTTTGTTGATATATGTAGAACCAAGTCCTCACTTTCTCATTTTCTCTCATTTTCTGATCCGACATGAAAATTGGGATATATTCTGCCAAACTATAGGTTATCTTTCAAAAATGTCTTATACTATTCCTCCATCTTCCACCTTCTCTTATACTCAGAGAGAGAAAAAAAAAGTGACTGGTACCCAACTTATTTTTCTCCCTCCCCCTCATACACCAAAGGGCAGAATGTGAGATGGAAAGGTTAGCTTGCCACACTACATAGCCATTCTGAACCACCACTAGCGAAGTGCTATATTTTGAATAGCAACAGTGTCCCTTTAAGAACCCACACCAAAAGTCTGTACTAAATAAAATGATCAGCTATTCAGCCATAGGGCTTCAGAATGAGCAGAGCTGCACTAGATAAAATGATGCAATACACAAAATATGCAAAATGTAGAAAATACAGTATTCTTCAGGAAATGAGAAGCACAAAGGAAATTCTCACTCTCTAGAGATAGGAAAATCAACTCAAAAATATCTAGCAAAAGTATGTTAGCTTCAATATTTTATAAAAGAGGAGGAAACTTCAGCATAGAGGTTGATAGGTGTTGTGGCTGCGCATTTCCTCTGCACTTAACGTGCTCAATACATCCTCTATCTATATTTACAGAATTTTGCAAGCTCATTTACATTGTGCTTCAAATACAGCACAACCACGGATATCATTACACATAGCTCAAAGTACAAGGTGTACTCACATGCCAGCTGCCAGAAGACATCAGATGCAGATGTCAAACCACAGATCCTCTATGCATGCCACCTCCATATTCATAGTTCACGCTGGAGGTTACCTGACGTAACTGTGAAATCAACCACAAGTGTACAGAAAGTCCTGAAGAGTACACAATGTCCCAATTAAATAAAAATTATATATGTATATAT
>NW_017306269.1:6976694-6983002 GCF_000935625.1 Nanorana parkeri
TATATATATATATATATATACACGTATATATACTGTATATATATCTTGAAACTCATGTGAATCAATAAGTGCTTGTAGCTAAACCGACAATGGGCATGGTTTACAAAGTATGAAGCGAGATGAAAGAAGGTAAAGTGAGGTGAAGCAAATTCATGTTATCTTCAAACATACAATCATGTGAGGAAGAAGCTTAAAGTGCATCTGTATGCAAAACTTTTTACTTTTAGTTTTGGATGTCGTGACAATGTGTTATAACTCCAGTCAATTTGTTTTTGCCACCTCAGTGAATCACCCTCTCTATTTGTCCTAGTAGTGACCATTGTCACTGTAGAAAAAAAATGATAGGAAATTAAAAATATTACAGTTATCACCAGAACAAGAGCTGAACGTCAATCTTCCAGTGGAGACAACTGCCTAAGAAGTAAATTCACCTCCCATTGGAAAGATTTCTCTCTGACATTGACCCCAGGAGAGGAAATAAAAGGAGATCACCCCAATGGGGCACAGGCAGCAGTAGTCTTTCCCTACTCTATTTAAAACTAAACAAAATATTTTGGGCTATGTATACACTTGATTTATTTATTAATTTATTTTAATTTTCCTGCACATGATTTGTGCACAATTCACCTCACTATCTACTTTACAGAAGAATAAAAATTAACCCCTGTAGTGGGTTTGCAGACCCCGCACTGCAAAGGTTAACTGCTCGTTTTTTTCTAGGGGACTGAATAAAGAAGATATACTCGCCTGAGCCTTGATCCTGTGGCATCTCTCCCCCTTCACTCTGGCGGTGGAATATCTCTCTGCATCCTGACGTCTAATACACTGTATTAAATGTGATAACTCAGGGGTCATTACACCGCCAGAGCCCAGGGAAGAGTAGGCTCTGGGGACCGGTCTAGCAACCAGGTAGAATCGAGGATCAGGTGAGTATATCTTCTTTATTTTAGACCCTAGACCAAAACGAGCAGTTATCCCTTGCAATGTGGGGACAGCCCCACTGCAAGGGTTAATTTTTTATTAATTACATTTGATTAATTTACCTTTGATCTTTTAGTAAAAGGCTATTAAAATAGTAGTTTGTGATTTCCATCCATTAGTTTAGCACTTTTTAGATTCCACCTATTTTTACATTCCTTCCAATTTACTTTCAA
This sequence comes from Nanorana parkeri, assembly GCF_000935625.1. NCBI lineage: Eukaryota > Metazoa > Chordata > Amphibia > Anura > Dicroglossidae > Nanorana > Nanorana parkeri. The sequence continues at coordinate 6,977,849 of NW_017306269.1, forward strand.
AATTTGCCACATTTATAAAGTTTAGAAGATGAATAAAAATGACAGGACACTATAACAATAATGCACATTATCAGTGGTAATACAAACATATCTTTTGTTTTGTACACAATTTTGGTTCTCATCAACCGATTTTGTTTGCATTATGTTTCTGATCTGGTTGAGCATTCTGCTGGGTATGTGGGAGTTCAAACAGATACCTATCAGTGCCATGGCTGCTTTTTTCACAATGGTACCTACACATATACCAGTGTCTATGCAGGGTAAAAGGAGGGGGGACAGCATTAAGATCTTTAAAACATTTACCAATTTAAATAACTGCTTTTGTGTTGTGTTTTTTTTCTTCAGACTACTTCTGGACATACATGGATACATTCAGCAAGTAAATGGAAAGAGGAAGGGGCATGCACCGTAACTCAGTAAGGCACTCATTACAGTGAAAGTGTAGTGGGTGGTGCCCATGTAATTGGAGGCAGGGTTTGGGCAAATTACTCAGGCAAGTGGTGGGGCCTGGGTGGAACGGCAGACTGTGGGCAGGGTTAGTGGTGGTCAGACCCCACCACTGCTACCATAATATGATGATGGCAGTCTCAGATCTTGCTGCTGCCACCAGAATGTAACGATTGCACTCTCAGGCTCACCCTGCACAGAGATTCCTTCACCGGGGTCGGATATCTCTGAAGCAGGAAGCGCTGAACCTGCTTCATTCATTACAGAGCAGATTGGGGGAAGGACATTCCTCAGTCTGCTCCCTCTTTCCATTCTGACACCCTCTGCCATGGTCTTGGGCCCCCCAGAGGAGCGGGGGACCTCAAAAACAACATATGCATAGCACTGGGTTATGGCTAGCAGAACATGCACTGGCCTCTGAGGCCGGTGTATCCACTGTCAGCCATAATCCAGTGCAGGTTAGCGATCGCAGTCCAGACAGAACTGCCACTCAGTATGTGCTCAGATCGCAGTCTGCCATTAAGTGACAGCTGCTCTAGAGGATGTTTCTCCCCTGCTATACATTATAGCACATATTTGGTATCAAACTGATTGTTATTCTCTTATACATTAGGGTTGCCACATTTTAGAATGATATCTCCTTTAAGGTGCAAATTATTAAATATGAAAAGATTTGACTGCTGCATATGTATGAAAAGGGAGTTTCAGGTCAAGTAAAAACCAGACTTACCAATATCTATTGCTGCTAGACTATTTAAAGATTATTTATGACAGCTATTAGCAGGATCTGGCTTATCGGACATCAGCTTATGATTTTATGCTTTAATGACACTGCTGCATTAGAACTTTAGTACTCAATTTCAATCCGGTCTGTTGTCTCCCAAAGTGGCCACCACTACCTTACAGACAGAAAATTAAAATCTGATTATTTTGTTGCTGACTGGGGACTGCGGCTGGAACTGTGTACAGCATGACTTACCCATTTTTCCCACTCAGTTTGGTGTTCAGCAGACCTCATTATTGTCAAACTGGCTGCTGCTTCTTTTTGGGGTTCAATGACACCCTGTGTTACCTAACCTACTTCCTGTGAGTCCAGGCTGTCAATGGCACACCCTGGAGGAAGGTAATCGAGCAGCCTGGGATTACAGTTCTCCTGGAATAAGCGGTGCTCACATGTCGTTATGTAAACACTGCTCAGTTCTGGAAGAAAGACATTGAATGGAAGGACCCATTACTATTATTATTAATATTATTATTATACAGGATTTATATAGCTCTAACAGTTTGTGCAGCGCTTTACAAGACTGAGGGAGACAATACAGTTAACAATACAACTTCAGTACAGGAGGTAGGAGGGCCCTGCTCGTGATAGCTTACAATCTAGTAGGAGAGGCAAGTGATACAAAAGTTAATAACTGTTTGGGAGGAATTAGTTGAAGAACTAAATGTACTGTTATATGGAGGTGGAATAGGCCCCCCTGAAGAGATGAGTTTTCAAGAATTGCCTAAAGGTGGATAGAGTAGGAGATAAGCGGACAGATTGAGGTAGGGAGTTCCAGAGGATGGGAGACACTTTGGAAAAATCCTGGAGGCGAGCATGCCAGGAGGTGACAAGAAAGCTGGAGAGCATAAGGTCTTGGGAGGAGCAAAGCGAGAGGTTTGGGTGATATTTTGAGATGAGATGGGTGATGTAGGTTGGGGTGGAGTTGATATTATATTATTGAACTGATTAGAAAGCTTCAGGATAAGTGATATGTACATGTTTGGTTTTTTTTTAATCCAGGGGGGCTTCAGAAAGGGGGGCAGGGTAAAACTTGAGTTCCTGACCTTAAAGCATTGTCAGCCAGCTAAAGAGTTGCCTGTCTGCCTTACTGTGGGCTTGGATTATGGGGATGAGTGTAATTCTCCTTTAATCTGCACTATAAAAAAAAAAGCCATAGTCTTGCCTTTTCCAATGTAACCTTAAAATTCAAACTGGGGTGGAGGTTGCAGGAGAGCCCTCACACTGAACTGTGTTCCTTTTATGCAAACACTTAAAAAAACAACTCTTGCCATCAATTAGACTCAATGACAAGTGCTAATACTATCCAGGGAACACTGCCACTGTGTTGAAGTAAAAATGTTCACTCAATTTATTAAAAACCCATTGCAGCCAAATTCACCAAGCTTTTCACAATGCTTCTGGGTATAGCCTCTTGTCACATTATCATATATATATATATATATATATATATATATATATACATACAGTATATTAGAGTTTTCTTCTCTCATGACTTGTCTTGGGAACACTTTAAGCAGCCAATAAAGGTAACTGTGTTTGTAATATCTGTAGAATAGAAATAATTAGCAAATGGCAACAATTAGACTTAATTTATTGCGCCCTAGGTGAGGAGCATTATCACACAGCCTGGGCTCACAATACTTCTGGATCACCACCGAGTTAGATTAAGACAATACTTCTGGATCACCACCGAGTTAGATTAAGACATTTCTGCAGCCTGAAGCCTGCAGAAAGATATACATAGGGTTTAACAAAGAAAACCTGAGGGGGCTTAAGGTGGTGGTGGTGATGGTGGTGAGTTTGGATTGATAAGCTGGAGCTAGAGTTTCACTTTAATGGAAAATCTTTCATAAAAGGAGGAAATTATGTGTGAATGTTTAATACACATTGCACAACTGCAACATATACATTGGAAAAGAGTCCCAAGATCAGTTGAGGGATCATGCAAACCCGCAAGTGTATTGTGCCATATAAATGAATCAATATTTCTCCTTGCCCTAGTGTAATTCCTTTTAGTATATCAGTCCATTGTTTCATGTTCAAAAATAACTTTACCCTCCACCCCCCCTATTTATTTTGTCCACCCCCTCTTACTTGCTATGCAGAGTTTTCGTCAGAAACCTTGTCTTGCTGCAATCCATTGCTCTGCTGCCACTGGCCAGGTCTCACACCACCATCTTCCCTTCCTACGTCATCATGTTGGTGTGTCTTACAGGTTCTTGCTGCTGGCCCCCTGATGACACACCACTAGGTCCAACCTCTAGCTTTAGTGTGTTTCGGCTCCTGTTGGCTCCTGCTATATGTGACTGGGAAATTTTAGGAGGCTGCAGGAGATCTCATTCAAGCCTATATGGGAATGTAGGCAAGGAGAGGGCTGAATATAAAAATAAATGTAAAAAAGTTAAACAAAAAAAAACAGGTTTTCTATATTGCGGAGGTAAGGAAGGATATGTAGGGAAGATAACTTCATTTTGGCAGTGAAGGCCTGCTTTTATCTTGATCATGGAGGCATAATTGCCATTTTCTGCATTTTCGAGAATTCCATTTTGCACATTTACATTTTTTCAGGTTAATAAATTATCTCTATTACTCATACTGTAAAAGCTAAAATGTTCTTTGATCATATCAGTGTTGAGATAATGTTGAAATGATTCATATTACAGTCTGATGTGGTTTTATGCCGTGACAGGACACAAAAGGGCTCATTTGTATATTAAATATTGGCAGAATTTGGATTGCAATCAATCACGCAAAAGATTTTAGATGGTGTTTTAAGTGCCAGTTAACTCTTGAAATTACATATAAAGTGAACCTGAGCAATTTTGAGGAGTGATAAAACATGCATAAGCTGATATTACCTTCAGTATTGTGTGTTAAAATCTAAAGAAAATCTAAAACCAACCACTAAAATATAATAAAAGCTTTAGCATGTTAATGTAATTCTAGAATTTGTACTGTTTTAAATCTGCAAAACACCTGATAAGCCTGCCATTAAAGTCCTTGTTCAGGTACTTACTGCTTTGGGGGGAAACTGTCTCCCAGTTGTGCTCCTATGTCAGGGGCATAACTAGAAATCACAAGGCCCCATAGCAAAATTTTGTCTGGGGCCCTGTAATTTCTAGTTATGCACCTTACAGAGCCCCCCGAGATCCCACACAGACCACCTGAAAGTGACCCTGCAGAGCCCACCATAGACTCTCTATAGTGGGCTCTGCAGGGTCTCAGGTGGGCTGGTCACACCTCTTACCTGTCAGCCCTGATTCGCTGCCAGCCTTCTGAATAGGGTTGCCACCCGTCCGGTTTTGACCCGTACAGTCCGGTTTTGGTGTGTTGTGTACGGGTGCCCGCTGGCTGGGCACCCGTACACAGGGCTCGGCAGGGTCTCAGGTGGGCTGGTCACACCTCTTACCTGTCAGCCCTGATTCGCTGCCAGCCTTCTGAATAGGGTTGCCACCCGTCCGGTTTTGACCCGTACAGTCCGGTTTTGGTGTGTTGTGTACGGGTACCCAGCCAGCGGGCACCCATACACTAGATACTTAGTGCCGACACCGGCACTTTAAATTTTCTGACAGGTGCGCCTGCCGAGGTCCTAGTCAAGCGGGATCTCGAGCAGCCAAATCTGCCTGAAACCCGGGTCTTCCTCCTAGCTGGGGGCAGCCTGTCTGTGCCTGCAGCTCAGAGAAAGAGTCGGGTTTCAGGCAGATGCGGCTGTTCGAGATCGCACTTGACTAGGACCTCGGCAGCCGCACATGTGACCTATCACATAGAGAAGAACGAGGAGACATTCCTCTATATGTCATAGATCACCAGAGTTAGAAGAGCGGCCGGGCTATGGATCCCCGTGCAGCTGAAGGGAAGGCATGAAGAGGCGGGGACACCGAAAATAGATGAGCTGCAGGGGGAACGAAGATTTACAGGAGAAG
>NW_017306269.1:6983062-6989839 GCF_000935625.1 Nanorana parkeri
CACAGCCCACCCGAGAGTCGCACAGCCCACCCGAGAGTTGTACAGCCCACCAGAGTGTCGCACAGCCCACCCGAGAGTTGTACAGCCCACCCGAGAGTCACACAGCCCACCCGAGAGTTGTACAGCCCACCAGAGTGTCGCACAGCCCGCACAAACTACCAGGCCACCTGAAGACATTACTCTCTCCTTTATATTCTCCCCCTAAACAAATTTGCCGCACGCGGCGCTAGAGTGTTCGGGTTTCACTTGAAGAAAAGGTGGCAACCCTACTTCTGAACCGCCGGGCCCCGCCTCCTCCTTGGCCGCCAACGGGCTCCGCCTCTTCCACCGTCGCCGAACCCTGCCTACTCCACTGTCGCCTCCTCCTACATTGCTGCCACCGGGCCCGGGCCTCTTCCCCTGAAAGCTGCTGGCTGTCAGTGATGTGAACATCAGGGCGTTCCCCCTCACAGCCGCCAGTGACAACCAGCAGCCAGCAATGCCATAGTGACCCAGGTGGCCCACACAGCATCTGGGAGACCCCTTTGTTCCTCATCCTGGCCGGGCCCCCTGTGCCCCATAGTGACCCCCTGGGTCGATATGGCGATAGTTCTGCCACTGTCCTATATCATCACCCTGTCACTCTGCTAGAAAATAAAAGTGGCTGTGCCAAACCTCATTGTGCAGGCATTGTCCAACATTTTGTATGTTTAAGAAGCCAAATGTTCAGCCAAAGATGGAGCCAGTGCTGTAACTATAGCCATAGTAGCCCAGGCAATTGCAATAGGGCCTGGAGCTGGAAGGGGGCCCCATTAGGTTTTTGAGGTAAATTAAACATAGAACATGTAAAGATCTAAAAGTATATACTGTATCATTAAGGGCTGGAACTTGGAGTGGTTGCAGTTGACAACAACTCTAATCCCCTGTAAAGTCTAAAGCGTAGACACGACTTCAGACGCAGAAGAGGAATCTTTGGGATCTTGGCATTGTTACTCATAGCTCAGAGAGAGGTCATCACGTTTTTGCTATGAGTACACCTTACTCATTCACAAGGGGGAGGGCATCTGGGGGCCCCTTGATGAAAGAGCATACCCAGATGCAGATGAGCCTCCCTGCCACAGACCCCCACAACCAATGGGCCAGGGTTGTGGGGAAGAGGCCTTTGGTCCCCCTCTGGAAAAGCACCCTTTTAATGCTGAGGGCATGTGGCCTGGTAGTGGAGGAAGAGGGGGGCACTCACTCGTCCCCCACCTTTCCTGCCCTGTCAGGCTGCTGCCCCGAATTAAGGGTCTGGTATGCGATTTTAGGGGGAACCCCACTTTTTTTTTCTTCATTTTTTTTACTTTGGGGCTTACTCTTAAAATTCCTACCAGACCTAAAGAGCCTAGTATGAATTGCCAGGGAACCACATGCTGTTTTTTTTTTTTTTTTAAAATTCCCCTTAACATTCCTACCAGGCCTGAAGGGCTTTTTTGTTTTCTTGTTTCTGTGGAGTGTCAAAAGTTAAAAAGAAACATTAATGATCAATGATGAGGTAAACATTTAATGTCACTTTTCTGCAATGACGTTTTGTTCGTAATTATCATTTAACTCATTAAAAATTAACGAAAATTCCGATTCATCCGATTCCGAATGCCAAAACGAATTGACTCTCAGACCCGAATCCGAAAAACGAAATAACGAAACATCCGAAACTAAACGAAACAATTTTTTTGCCGACACATGTCTAAATATTATCCTTCCGGCAAGGTTCTGGGGAATGCTGAATATCACAAATCTCACAATGTACTGTACTGGAGCATCTCGTAAGATTTGGGATACTCAAGGTTCCCAGGATTTTGCTGGAAGTATTGTGATGTCACCCTTGCCCAGGCACTGTGGGCAGAAGGCTGGGGGGCTAAGGTAAGTATGTTTTGCACCCCTCAGGTGTATCTTGTGCAGTGATTTTGGATCTATGTATTAAGTGGCCCTTGCATTTTAGTGCAAGGTCCGCTCTAATTTTTTCCAAGGTCTTAGCTCATGTCTTTTTGGACATGTCTAGGTACATTCAAGTTATAGGAAGCTGCTTCACACTTTTCATGGTGCTGTGTGAATGACTCTCATCCTTAATAAAACACATTAACCAATTGAAATAATGACTGAGGTTAAGCTAGGTTGATCGTAGAACAATTTTTTACTGATTACAAATGTACAAAGTTGCCTTTCTCTCCCACGGATTGGAGCGGAAACGCAGAAACTTTAGTCACCCCTGACTATTTTCTTGGCAAATCTATCGCACTCTCTCTTTGAATCTGAAAGGTTTCAACATAATGATTCAGCTTACACTGTATAGCATTTTCCTGGTAAATCTGACTCATTTGTTGTATAACAGCTGAACTGGTTCCAGGAGGGCATGCCATGTAGCAATTTGTCTTTGGTTTAGAAAATTATGTATGGCGCTGGTAGGCGATTTTCAGAAGGAGATTTCAATCTTCCGCTAGAATGTCTTGGCAGTGTTTATAAAAGATGTGGGTTTAACAGCCCTCGGGGAACACGTGGATTACGTTGCATTCTCTTGTCACCATTCGTCTAGGTCATTTTTGAATAAAGCATAACGTTGAAGGTGAGCTGGTTGATACGCCCTTGCAGATATGAAATACTGCCGTGTAATTTGTGTTTCCAGGATGAGCAGATGAGCCTGAATGAGATTTCCCTCCTGGGCAAATTTGAAATTGTAAGGCAGGGCTGCCTGAGTAATGCAGCCACCTTACTGTGCTGTGGTCGTGGATTCAGTTGTCACCGGGAGACGTCATCTACATGCAGCTTGTATTTTCCTACTATATGTGTTGGTATCAACCAGGTGTGCTGGTTCCCTTGAACAATCTAATTGCATATGTGTGAACCCTGTACTAAGCAGTAGTGTCCGCAGCCTAACTTTCATGCTGTTGGGCTGTAGTCAGCCTTATTGTGCTGTGGTAGTGTATTCAGTTGTCACCGGGAGACGTCATCTACATGGGGCTCATATTTTTCTACTATGTGTGTTGGTATCCGCAGGTGTGCTGGTTCCCTTGAACAATTTAATTGCATATGTATGAACCCTGCCCTAAGCAGTAGTGTCCCCAGCCTAACTTTAGTGCTATTGGGCTGTAGTCAGCCATAACATAGAGTGTCATAGTTCTGCTTTCCTTAGGGTTTCCCTCAGGGCCGGCCTTAGGGGTGTGCGAGCTGTGTGGCCGCACAGGGCGCCATGATCTCCGTCCCAATACTAAAAACCGATACCAGCACTTACATTTTTCAAATTGACTTAGGTGTCTTAGGTCCGGCTGGGGACCTTGCGGCCGCCTTCTTGGGTGCCATGCAATGCCTGCTTACAGCGCTTCTGCCACCCGCACATCTCCCCTTACTAAGACCCTCCCCACCCCTCCTGACAAGCTCTGCCCAAGACATTAGGCCAGAACCCCAGAGTAGAGCAGCAGCACAAGGTATGTGGCAAATATATATACTATTATTCTGCATTGCTCTATGTTTTGCTGGGATTTGTAGTCCTCTATAGCTGGTGGTATTATTCTGCATTACTGTATAATGTATTGCTGGGATTTGTAGTCCTCTATAGCTGGTGGTATTTTGCATTACTGTATAATGTATTGATGGGATTTGTAGTCCTCTATAGCTGGTGGTATTCTGCTTTTCTGTATAATGTATTGCTGCGGTTTGTAGTCCTCTATCGCTATAGGTGATTATTTATACAGCCCTGGTGTTTGCTGAAATTGAAAAGCTTTTGAGAGTTTTCCTCTTCCTCAAGTCTGAAGCAATACCTGAGGAAGAAAGAAAAACTCTTGAAAGCTCGTCTTCTAAGTATTAGGTTAGTACAATAAAAAGGTATCACCGCATTACTCTCGTATTTTGTAATCTTATTCATATATACTTCTTTAGTTTTTTTAGTGGTGAAAATTATTAGTGCCCCCCCATTTTGACTGTGGTATCTTATGTGCCCCCCCTATATATTGTTCCTAGAGTCGCCACTGAACGTCATGCTCCCCTCCTCCAAGATGGTGGCATGCATTCACAGAACACGCCGGTGGCCAACATGGCCGCCGCACATTCTCAAACAAATTATTATGTGCCGGAATACATTTTTCGTATATTTGGGCAAACAGTAATTAATTAATTTACACGTAGTCCGGGGTCTGTGTTCTGTTTTTTATTTTTACTTTTCTAGATATACTTACTTGAAAAAAGGGATCGGCATGACAACCTGACACTTTATTTTTATAGACTCTATTTTAGTTTGACATTTATTGTTTATCACTTGTTTGCCTTCTCTTGTTTTATTTGATAAGAATACTTATATTGTGCCTACAAATTTAATACCTTTGAATAAAAGTTTTATTTTTATCATACTTTTTAATATATTTTTGTTTGCGGCTTAACAAAATGGGAGTCTTTAAATGGTGCGGATATTGGGGGAAATGGGTGTGGTTACTGGGGGTGTGACCACTGAGGGGTGTGGTCACTGAGTGGCGCTGTAAAGCTTTCTCGCCCGGGGCGCCTAAAGGCCTAAGGCCGGCCCTGAATCCCCTAAACTCAGTTTTATTGTTTTGGGGAGTGTCTTTGGCTATAGTGAAAGGATACAATAATTCTGAGTTATGATTATTTATATTTCCCTGGCCAACCACTAGGACATTTATTGCTGGCGGTGCATGCTAAGGAGGGTTATAAATATTTGTGGTGACCTCACAGTAGCTCTCTTACCTCCTGGGCAGGATCTGTGGCCTGGAAGAGATGTGTTCCATCTTGCTGGAGCATCTGTGGAGTGAAGTGTCCATCTGAAGATTGCCCTGAAGATCTGGGTACAAACTGATGCCAGTGGACATTGCAGGGGGGTGTATGTCTACTTGTTCCAGAGGGTATGTGTACTGTATGAAGCTGAAGAAAATACTGTATATGAAGCTGCTCTACAGTCTGAAGAGTACAGAGTGCCACTTTCAGCTTAAAGGCCATTTCTTCAGTACTGACTGTGAGTAGATGCCTGGACTTTGCATTTTTGTTCGCTTTTGGGTACCCTGTGCCGTAACCCCTCTCTTCTTGAGTTTATTGTTCTTAACTCTGTAACTTCCTAACGTGACTGGCGCCCAATTCCTTCCACCACTTAAAGAACCAAATATTCTGCCCTGAGGTTTGAGATGCAAGCCTACAAAGTTCCCTGGGGGCCCCCCAATTACCTCCAAGGGGTAAGGGGTTGCTACACATATAGACAGTAAGGTAGCTGATTTCTGAACCAACTAACTCTATAATGCATATATGCTTGTGTGCCTGTATGACAGGGAAGGCAATGGGGTTGATTTACAAATGAGACTGTTCAATTTGTAGAATTAATTATAGTATATAAGGTGAAACTGTTTATTTTGAATACCCTTACATATGTTAAGCCAGGGGCGCCCACAATTTTTCGTCTGGAGATCTACTTTTCAATTGACAAGCTTAATGAGATCTACCAACGAAAAAGCACCTGCATTCAGGCCCGGGAGGGGGCATGCAGTGCTTTGAAGTCAATGGCACCGCAGCCACGCCCCCAATCGCCGCACCAGGAATGCAGGCACATTAGTGCCTGCGTTTCGGTCCAGCGCGATCTGCAAAAATGCTGCATTTTTTTATATTTTTGCAGATCACGCATTAATGTGCCTGCATTCCGGGTGCAGGCAATCACACTGAGGGCGGGGGCGTGGCTGTGGTGCCATTGACTGCCCCCTCCCGCCCCTGAACGCAGAGAGCCGGCCGGCTTGCGTTTCAATGCGGTCTAGAGGCCGAACGCAGACTTTGTGGTGTGAACCGGCCCTCTCTTCTCTCTCTCCTCACGCTCTCTCCCCTCTCTCTCCCCTGTTTCTATCTGCTGTCTCTTCTCTCACTTTCTCTGCTGTCTCTCTCCTGTCTGTCTTTTCTTACCTCCACTGCAGCAGCTTCAAGTCTCCTGTCCTCCCCGTCTGCGGTGTCTGATACATTCAGCCACACGAGCACCGCCGGAGGACAGGACACAGGTCAGTGAGCCGATCGCGATCTACCAGTGTTCGTTTTGCGATCTACCTAATGGGCACCCCTGTGTTAAACCATTAGAGAACAGGATGTTTGCTATCACGTGGTTGGTTAATTGAAGAGAACATATCTATAATCTTGTTCACTAATTGGAGTGAATATTTACTTTGCTAAGCTACCAGTCTCTTTTTCCATGAATAAATCAACCCCATTAGATTGTAGGCTCTACTAGTGCAGGGATTCATTTGAATTCCAAGTTCTCTAAAGTTTCAAAGTGTTGCATAATAGGTTATAATAATGAATACAAAAATATTATAGTGTATCTGACCCCAAGAACAAGAATGTAATACATTGCAATTTGCCACACCTTAGATGTCAATCTCCTGTGGCCCCTGCAGAATTCACTGCTTCCTGCTTTGGAATAGTTGGAGTTCTCCGAGGGAAAATCACATTCACTGTTAGAATTTCGTTCATTCTAGAAATTTTTTCCAACATGCTCCTTCGAATTCTTTTGTCACTGCAGTCAAAATTGATAATCAAATTCACTGCATCAATGATTAGAAAGATACATTGGGGTCTATTCACAAATCTGCCGAAGGATCTGGCCTTAGCTTCGGCCGATCCTTCGGCTAGCCTCGACCCCAGGACCCCTTCGGTTCAGGAGAACCGAGGGGGTGCTGTACGGGCTATTCACAATAGTCCGTACAGCTCCCGATCACGGCCGAGCGGCTCAGTCGAGCCGATCGCATATGCCTCGGCTCGGCTGAGCCGTGCTGAAAGCCGACGCTG
>NW_017306269.1:6991050-6997138 GCF_000935625.1 Nanorana parkeri
GCCGGACAATAGGAAACTATTGGGCGGAGCTAGCTGTCACTGCTAGCTCTGCACAATCGTTTTCTATTAACTTTTTTCTACTTTTTTCACTCTTTTTCTGTTCTGCTCGGTGCCTCTGAGGGACCGAGCAGAACAGCCGAGCCAAATGCTGCTCGGCGGCATTCGGCTATTCTCTCACTGCTGTTCGGGATCTTTCAGAATAGCCCGAACAGCAGTGTGAAGCCTGCCGGAGGTTCGGCTCAGCCGATCCAGATGTTGGATCGGCTGAGTCGAACTCCTTCTGCATTTCGGGTCAGCCGAACATACTGAGCATGTTCGGCTGATCCGAAGCCACACGAAGCAAGCCGATGTGCGGCTGATGAACAGTGTTCGGCTCACTTCACTTCTGATCGGTCATTCACTCGGCTGCCCTCGGCAGCTTTGTGAATAGACCCCATTGTATAGGATGTGATGACTCACTGGACCTCTACTCTACTGGACCTCTGCTGGACAATTTGTAGAGACTTACTCTCCCTTTTGGCTGGAGTCCTGCTTTAATTAATCTAGAAATGTCTTGAAAGGCAAGACAGGACACAGTACAAGAAACCAGAAGCTTTTCCAGAAACAGCAGATTGTGGGCCTGGTTCCATCTATTGTGGACAGACATGTGTTTCACCTAATCCATCATTTAGGGTGAAAGTCTAAGGTCAAAGGGCAGCGTATGGCAACAGCTAAAATATGTGGCAGTATATACTAGATGGATGGCTGGAACTGCTAACAGGATACCGGCATGTAGTTAAATGTTTGGTGTGAAACAGACAACTCACAAATAAGAAAGGTAACTGGCGAGTCGAATTTAATGATATTAGAGCAACGAAGAGCTAAACAATTTTATATTTATCCTCAAAAGCAGCAGATAAAAGATTTGTAAAGTCACGGCATGTAGTAACCTGTTATAACCTGTCAGCACTGTAATAGGAATACATACTGGAGTTGTATTTGATAATCCAATCAAAGCTTACTTGAAAAATTCCCTTTTATGTAGTGAGTGCTGGCTTCTGTCTGCCCATCACTTTCCACAACTTCCTGGATTCCCAGTGTGCTTTGCATCTCTTTCCCTGCAGCTTGATGTGATGCAATCTCCATTTCTCAAGATTACATATCCCATAATGCATTGCTTCCAGCAACCAATGATAATGTTACATTGTTCAGACAATGAGTCGTAGTTTAGAAGGCAGGCTCGGTGCTAATTATAACACAAGAATGCATATTCACAGGGCTGAGTGAAACTGTGTCAGTGCATTGAGGAAGTACATCCTATGGACATCTTCAATAAGTTAGTTTACAAGCTTCTAGATGGATATGGTTATAAGGAGTGGGAAAGAACTCATGGAAATTCAATATCGAAATACATATTTATTTTTAGTTTTTGACCATAGAGACCCTTTAAAGGAACATAATAATTTAAAGTGGAGCTATCATTGAAAATTGCATGGCTCAGTTGGACACATATCATCATTTCCAAAACACATATTTTTGACAACACTTCTTTGGTGCCAAAACAATTGCTGCTCTGAGTTTCATGATATTTGTGATGATGACAGGTATTTATATAGCACCAACAGTTCCCACAGCACATTCACATCAGTCCCTGCCCTCAAGGAGCTTACAATCTAAGGTCCCTATATCACAAACATACAGGGTCGGTTAACCTTCCAGCATGCCTTTGGAGTGTGGAAGGAAACCCACACAAGCTTCTTGTAGAGAGTGTCCTGACCAGGATTCAACCAGAGACACCAGTGCTACAAGGCAGACGTGCTAACTACTAAGCCATTGTGATCACAGCCTAAGCAAAGATGACTAGGTCTTTAATGACGAAGGGACGTGTGTGTATTTTACATCATTAGAGACTGCAGAGAATCTATTGTTTTCAGTCAGAAATATATTCTGCAGATATATGCTCTTAAGATTTCTAACAATAAAGTATATGCAAACTCTAACCATGAGCTTCTTTTATTTGCTTCCTTTTGGTCTGCTAAATATAACATTGAAATCATTTTGGTATATGTATGCAATAGCACTAAAATACCTGTTGATCCTGACAGAAACTCAGTGAGCCTTCAACTTATTGTAGTGTCATAACACTAAAATCTTAAACTGTTGTCAGCCTTGCCCAGTTTTCTATGTGGGCTACAGAACAATTCCCCCATTGGGTGGAACCCCTTCCAGAGGTGGGTGGGGAGATGATGCAAAGACCACACCCCTCAGCACACAGTACATGCTCTTGCCCAGTGATTCACAAAATCATGAAGCCAGGCCAGGCAACTAGAATTTTTTAATGGAAATCAACAATGGTAGGCTTTATAATTCTCTCAGTCTAGGTTTCTTTTAGGGCTAGTTCACACCACAAACAGTGGGTTCCGGCCCGATTTGCTGCCGGAATGCAATGGATCGCATCCTGGCCAGCTCCTTGCATTCAGGGGCAGGAGGGGGCATGGCGGTGCTTTGAAGTCAATGGCACCGCAGTCATGCCCTCCTGGCCGCAGCCGAAACGCGTGGCACATCAATGCCTGTGTTCCGGTCCGGTGTGGTCAGAAAAAATTGATGTGTCACGCATTCGGGTATAGATGATCCCACTGCGGCCAGGGGTGTGGCTGCGGTGCCATTGACTTCAATGCACTGCCATGCCCCCTCCCGCCCCTGAACGCAGGGAGCCGGCCGGGAATGCGATCCAGTGTGTTCTGGCACCAAATCGGGCCGGAACGCACTGTTTGTGGTGTGAACTAGCCCTTAAAGAAGAGCTTTACCAGAGCTAAAAATAAAAATAAAAAATAGCCCATTAAAAGATAACGTTTAAAAGCTTTTGCTACAATACTCACCTTCAATTTGGAGCTTTCCCTTGCAATACTTGTTTTTCGCCACTAGATGATGGCCAGCATCATTCAACCTACTTCCTCTGAGCTCATGCCATCATGAACCCACCCCTGGCATGTAACTGGGCACTGAAAGAGAAACAATATAGTGATGGGATCATCTCTGCTCTGTCATTCGGCTTTCTCCTCCTATCAGCATGGTCCTTGTCAGCACATCAACTGATTGGCTTCTTGTGCTGCTTCCTCCTCTCACACCCTGAGCTATGTGTACAGGACTGCAAAAGGCTGATAAGGGGTTACATTTACACATGTATACATCTAAAATTGTATTACCAAAAACAGAACTGCATTGACTTGCATATTTTCTATCTGCCTGGAGTTCAGCCTTAAGTCTTCAGATGCTTTACCTTGCTGCTGGTATTCATATTCTCTGGGAACAACAGTACCGGAACCTGCTAATCCAGGCCAGAAAGTCTTAGCTCCATCCATTGTAGGCTTCGGGCGTTAATTATAGAGAGGGCCCATTCACACCGGATCCATTGCATTGCGATCTGTTGCATGGCATTACTTTTTTCAATGGATGCAAGAGTGGCTATGCACAATTACAAATCCTCTGGCAGGTAAGACCTCTTTAATATCTGCGTTTTGTTCCATTTTGACGGCTCTGCTGATCTCTAAGGAGTTAAATTATTTTGCTATAGGCATGGGTTGATTTATATTTCAAATGTAAATCACTGGAAACATCTATTGCATGCCAAGTTTTCTATATAATCACTGTAAAAGAAAAATAATAATCCCATCTGTGTAATCTAGAAAGGTTGGGACTTGCTTATAAACCCTTCTGCGATGTAAACACATTCACCAGCCTTAATTCCTTACATTAGGTTCCCATGTCAAATTCAACTTTTCGAAAGACGTGGTGACAGCTTGGAGCGCAGCCAAGTGGCTTTAGAAATGCCTGTCTGAGCTTCGAGTGAAAATTGTGCTCTCACAATCAATTCCATCAAACTGGAGGATTCACTGAGGGCTCCAATTTAAACTCATGAGTCACATGAAAAAACTAACAGGAGAACCTAAACCGCACGGATGAGTTGAAGGTGCCGGTCAACATGTAAAAATGATGGATTTAAAGTGCACGTATAGCCAAAAGTTTTTAGTTTTAGTTTTAAATAGTGCAAGGGAAGGGATAGAATACCAGTCAGTTTATATTTTGCTGTCTGTGTTCTGTTTGGGAGCATACTCCTCACTTCCTGACTTGTAAATGCAACATGAAGTAGGAAGAAATCTTTACAGAGTCAGTGGAAATCCTCTCTTACACAGTTGTCACTAGAACAAGAGCTGTCCCTATTCGAAGATTGCTCCCATCTCTTGTTCTGGTGCTACCTATAATATTTCCATAACTTTCTGTCTCGGATCACTGGTCACTAGGAAAAAATGCATGTGGGGAAGCTTTGCAGGGACATAAGCAGCAATGAAAAGTTGACATGGGTTCTAATCCCTCCCCACTCTATACAGGGATATGCACACCAGGGTCTTCTCTATAATGAAGCAGCTGTTGTCTCAGGCGGCATTTCCTTGGTCACGTGGGCGTGTGGCAGGCAGTGTAGCATGGCTGCTCTGCTGCACTATACTTGCAGTGGGCTTGCTGTCCCCAATGCCAGATACTAGGTCCTAGGTTGCTAGGAGCAAGGGGAGATGTGTAAGGGCCAATAGATATCCCACCGCACTCCTGACCGGAAACCTCTTGTAAGTGGGTACTGAAATTACTGCGGAAGGCACTGCCGGGAACAATGTAGAAGCTAAATGTCACCAGCACACCAAGGATAACTGGTCAAATGAACGTCTTTAATTGATACATATTGTCACATTGATGGCGACGTTTTAGGGCCATGCAGGATCCCCTTTATCAGGCTCAGTATGACATACTGTGACCAGTATGTGGTCACAGTGGCGTAGTGTTTAGCGCTTCTGCCTTGCAGCACAGGGGGGGGCCTTGGTTGGTTTGAATCCTGGCCAAGTGACTATCTGCAAGGAGTTTGCATGTTCTCCCTGTGCTTGCGTGGGTTTGCTCCAGGTACTCTGGTTTCCTCCCACACTCCAAAGACATGCTGGTAGGTTAATTGGCTCCTCTCTAAGTTTGCCCTTTATGTGAGATAGGGACCTTAGATTGTAAGCTCCTTGAGGGTAGGGACTGATGTGAATGTGCAACTATGTAAAGTGCTGCAAAAATTGTCAGCCCTATATAAATACCAGTAATAATAATACAAACTCACATTGAAGCAATATGGAAACCTGCTGAATCTTGTTTCAGTACATTTACTGGACTTGACTGCAGTTTTAGTGATTTTTCAAAATGAGTTGTTTGGAATTGCTCTCCAGGCTCTCTAGGCTCTTAAACAACTCAAACATAATAAATGAACGGCACCTTTAGAAGGCTACGATGAAAGCACATACCCACTCTCAGAATTGTTCCCACCAGTCAGATTTCCATGTTTGTGTATTGGAAGAATATACACAATGCACTTGAAACTATTTTGTATAGTCTGAAGTCCATACTCTTCTTCTCACAGACTGGCCAGTAACTTGAAACCCCCTGTGGAGTGTTGGGACTCTTGGACACCTCACAGGAAACTCATTATTAGAAATGTAAGTCTCTTGGCTAATCTTTTTAAATGGACGTAACAATGTTTTGATTAACCATAGTTGATTGGGCTAATTTAATCATTTGGGAGGATATACTTGAATAGGTGAAGCAATAACTTCTAGTGCATCCATCTGGTCATGGCTTAAAGGCTGCCCTGTACTTTCTCAGAGTTTGATGAGAACGTCAATAGCTCTTGTTGACGGTAATGCTAGAAACACCATTAAGATCATTAACTGGAAACAGTTTGACACATCTGCTCAAGGCAGTGAATAGGATCTGTGGGCTAGGTCCCTGAAACTCCTCTTATGATCACAAATTGAACATTATTTACTGACCATTGTTTGATACCTGTTATTTCAACTAGGCCATATGGACTTTCACTGATACAGAGTATGAAGAGCATTTCAGCATTGAATTTATATGTTCTTTCCATGCTTACATAGATTTCCTCTTCGCACAGCCAAAAGCATTGTGGGTAAGTGGTGCAGAAGCTAATGGGTGACTGTATGACTGCGGTAGGGATTTTTAAAGTCCCTACCCTATGCTGCCTGAGGCCATAGAGAGGTGTATGCTGCTGATAGTGGTTTGGGGG
>NW_017306269.1:6997329-7018201 GCF_000935625.1 Nanorana parkeri
GTGGGGTGTGTGTGGGATTGTGTTGGGGGGGGGGGGGGGTTGTGCTGTGCTGATAGCAGTCTTGTCTTCTGGGGGGGTGGATGCGGTGAGATGGGTGGCTCTGTTAGAGCCATGCTGTCAGCAGCTCTCTGTCCGGTCCCACTCAGCCTGGCATCCAATGATGTCAGTGAGCTGAATGGGAAGCCAAACAGAGAGTCACAGGTTGCTAAGAGTTCTAAGCAACCTGAGATGCTGCGACCACCCCTCCCCACCACACCTGTCCCCACCCGCCTTCCCCACCAATGAGATTCCACCTAAGGCAACTCCCCTCGGGCTGCTTCATTATAGGGATAGCCCTTAGTGTATATAAGGTCAAAAGTTGTTTTCTTTTATAGAGCTAGATAATGTATTGAAGGGTTGAAACTACTATTCCATTAACGTTTGCTTTTTGCTTCTTACTGAAAAGATTTCCGCTCACTTCTTGTAGAGGAGACACAACAGGAAATGAGAAGAAATTTTTCCAAATCGAACAGCATTCCAACCTGATAGAGTTTTTTTTAGCAACTAGTAAACTCTTGGAGGATTTTCCCTCAGTTCTTATTCCGATGACAACTCAATTTTGTGGTCTATCCATCCCTTTCTGTCTCAAATAGAGGACCAAATTTTCCAAGCAACGAAAGAATCAACAATAAAACCCTGTTAAAGGGTCTAACCCTCCCCTATTCCAAAGCAAAAAAAATGCTTTTACATACTCTTTAACTGTAAGCTCCTCTGGTGTAGGAATTGCATGGCTCTACAAACTCTGAAGAGTAGTAAGTCACCGCTATATAACCATCACCTTGTTAAGCAGAAGACCTCAGATAGAATGTAAGGGCCTACACTGGGGGGAGCCAGAACTGTTCATTTGATGGTCATTGCTTTAGGAATTAGTTATTTACAAAATTTCTTGAGAACAAAAAGTTGTAATTTATTACGAAAGAAAGTATCTGTGACAGAATCTTCACAGGGGTTACAGGAGTTGTCACCCATCATCAAACATGGCCAAAGTAAGCTGGAACATGTTAACATAATCATGTAAAACATGATCATGTAAAAGTAGAGGAAGCAATGTGGCATTAGTAGTATGCCTGTGCCTACTCTGGGGTGGCATACACCAGAGGCAGAATTGTTCAATCAATTGTCAGGGGTGACAACCTTTATTGCTTCAACTCATCAGAAAAATTTCAGGTCACCTGAAAAGGTCACCAGCTTGGCTGTACAATCTGGCAGGGCTGTGTAAATCTCAGAAACGGATGACCAAATCTTTTGGAAGTTAAAACAGCTTTCATATATGTATTACAATATTAATATAAAAAAATAAGGAATGTTTTCCTTCTACTAATACTATACACCAAATGGTTAGCTTTCAAAGGGATAGTTTATATTGCACCTACACTTCATCAATAATCTGCCTCTGATAACTGCATACTATTTTTATATATGTTTTAAGCTGTTCAAATAATTCAATGAAAAGTTTTTATTGTTAACTGCTGATTCTTAAACACTAACACCACACCTCACCTATTTTATCAACCAATCAGAATCCATCTTATTCTAGTCTAGACTAGTAGAGCTCAGCAGAGTGAATTTTGATTGGTTGTTGTAAATCTTTATTGAATAAGATACTACATTTCAGTCTAATCCAAACATGCATTAGGACCCAATTCTGGGCTCTAGAGTCACAAACTCCCCACCCCGAATATTTTTTAAATTATTTAATACCTACCTTTGAGGTCTTCAGTCTGGTCACATGATACAGGGTCCACTTCCTCTTTGCCTTTTTTTCTGGCTCTGTGCCATCCATCATTATGCAGAGAGTGGTACTAACATGTTGACATCAGCGCCGTTTCCTGCAACATTGTTTGTCAATGCAAGGTGCCGTGGTAATGCCAAGGGGGCACATTCATGATGCCCTGTACTCACAGTATGTCCTTAGTCTTCTGGATTGAAAGACGCATACAATTATTCAACCTGGAACACTAAGGATATCTTATGGCTGAGATTGTTTCAATCATCTGAGATGGGGTACTGCAGGGAACATTGCTGAAGAGGAGGTGACTGAGTATTGCAGTTGGAGCTGTTTTTTTAAGTAGGCTGGTGGGCCCAATTTGAAAGAAAATAGCCTGAATTAGATTTTGAACAACACATATACTATTTGTAAAGTGCATATGAACCATGCTGAAACTTGAGTATGTAGCCATTTTGTTTTTATCTAAAAGGTGATTTGTGCATCCCTGTATAGTGGACAAACAGTGGTATATATACTGTATTGGGCCACTTAAACATCTGTGAACTGAGATGTGCAGATTTTTCCATCTCCCCGTGTAACACAATATGGTTCACATACTACATAATTCAGCATTTTTTAAACGGAAAATTTCCAGCTGTGATAACTCCATAATGGGAAAAAAATACTTTAAGGGATGTTTATATTCTCAAAGCCGCTATTAAAATAAAAAAACAACACATTGCTTCAGTTACTGAGGTCATCCTATGTGTAGTCATAAATTGCACTTCCCAAAAGTACATCCCAAAATTTTACTGCAATAGGCGACAAGCCAAATGTTTTTCCATTCAAGCAAAACCAGAATTATTACACATTACCAGGCCAAATTTCAATGCAGTAATACAGCAAGCTGTCCCATTGGCTGATATTTTAAACAAGGTCTAGCTTCTTGGATGCCAGTGTTTTGTAGGGCTCCAAAGCAAATGTATTGGTGATGGTTCTCTGTTGCCAAGATATTTGAGTCATTAACATAAAAACTGCGATCTTCCATTAGGTGTTATAGCAATGGCTAATTAAACATGTTTTTCCCTTAAGTGTATTACATGAGTAAAGCTTGGATGGAATTTTTTATTTCCGTGTCACTTCATGCTAATTTTGAATTTAAAAATGCCTATGTGTAAATGAATTCCAAGAAATAGAACAATAAGTGGAAATGTTTGTAGTGTTTGCTGAGATATTTAAACAGATTTGATATAAAGGTTTCAAAGCAAGGTTATTATGATGCAAGGTCTAATTCTATTGCATGGTTATTAAAGTGAATGTAAACCCAAAATGTAATTTACAGTGTGAGGGACATCATGTCTTTATGTGCAAAGTTTTCTGTAAAATAGTTTTTTGTGAATCTGTTGCAAAGTTTTTGCTTGAAGAGCCGGCCAGTAAAAGCATTTTCTGTTGCAGGGAGATCAGCGGTGTATTTAACTTTGGTGCTGCCCTAGGCAAGGCAGCAACGCCTATTTTTTAACTATTTTATTTTATTTATTTATTTACTTTACTGTTGGGGGCTCTAGATACATTTTGATTGTCTAAACAAATCCCTGATATTTCCTTTTTAAAATAGAAAAAGAGATTGGAGGACACTGAGTCCTCAATCTCTTTTTCTGCAGCCCCTGTTATGAATGAACAGGGATCCTCTATATTGAGTGTTCCTTTTCATTCATAACTTGTTGATATAGTGTATTTACTATTTCCACAATCATGTATGAATAGTAAGTGATATAGATCGCTTCCCATTCATTCATTCATAACTGGACATAGTAAGCACACTGGGGGGATTTATCAAAACTGGAGCAGACAAAATCTGGAGCAGTTGTGCATGGTAACCAATCAGCATCCACCTTTCATTTTCAAATCTTAACTGAACAAATTGAAGATAGAAGCTGATTCGTTGCCATGGGCAACTGCTCCAGATTTTATTTGTTCTAGTTTTGATAAATTCCCAATTCTCATTTTACAAACACTCACCGATCAGCTGATTGGTGAGTGTTTTATACCACTCTCTGTCCTGAATCGGCTGTCACAGGAGAGGGGTGGGCGGTGGGGAGGAGCGCTCTACCTCCTGTGACAGATCGCAGCACTCTCCTCCGCTTACTGCTCTTCATCCTGACACAGGAGTTGGAGTCCGGAGGTGTGGGAGTAGAGCTCTGCCTCCTGTGATAGATCACAGCTGTCAACGCCCCGCACCATTCTCCATCATGACACAGGAGGCCGAGCCGGTAGCTGTGGGAGGAGAGCTCGGCCTCCTGCAACAATGACAGCTGTCACCACCGAACCACTTGGCATCCTGAAAGCTTTTCTCCTCCCCGCTGGGTGCCCGCACTGCATCAGAAGGCACACAGGCCGTCGGCCAGCGGGCATAAGAGAAGCAATTGATACACTGAAATTTCGTCCGCCAAAAGTGCAATTTTTGGCTGAAATGTTTTGGCGGCTGAAATTTCAGTGCATCCCTAGTTTTAACCCTTCCCTACTCTATCCAAAACAAAAGAAGGTTTGCCTTCACACACTCACGCTATACACATACACTTAGGCCATACCCCAAAATTTATTATTATTTATGGATAGAGTAGGGAAGGGTTTTCTTGTCTGTGTTCCTGCTGAGGAGATGTATCCCTCTATTTGTTTTGGTGGCCATTATCAAAAGGACAAAAAGCCCTGGTAAATCCAAACATGTACAGTTGTGGCAGGAATAGAGGAGAAATCTTGCAATGGGGACACCTGTTCTAGTAACAACTGTCTAAGGGATTTCCTCTCACTTACTTACACACATTTGCATTTTATTATAGCACTTCTGCCTTGTAGCACTAGGGTCCCCAGTTCATATCTTGGTCAGCACACTATCTACTTGGAGTTTGCATGTTCTCCCTTTGCTTTTGTGGGTTTCCTCCAGGTACTCCAGTTTCCTCCTACACTCCACAGACATGCTGGTAGGTTAACTGTCTCCTACCCAAATTGGCCCTGTATGCATGTGACATAGGAACCTTAGACCGTAAGCTCCTTCAGGGCTTATGGATTATGTGAATGTACAGTATGTAGAGTGCTGTATAAATTCCTGTATTATTTAATTTAAAAAAATAACAAATAATCCATGTTAATGTTTTAATGATTTTTGCTTAAGAGAAACTCAACTTAAAGAGGAGCAGAATTATGGGGCCAAGGGGCTAGTCACCAGGGTTGCTTGGGGTCTCCCTACAGCTTTTCCCCCACTACTTACCATGCCTTTTCCATTGTGTCTCTATATCTCACATCTTTGGGACAGAAAGTGAAGGGCTTCAAACACTCTCAAATTTATCAAAAATTGCAAATAGTTATAGATACATTTTAAATCTGGTCAGTAGGCTGATGTGTTTTCCAATATACTTCTCCATATTGAGATATTCTTTACTTCAGATACATATGATAAGTAAAGGTGGAATATTATGACATGTGAGATAAATACCTATAAAGGTCAACTATGAAATCTAGAAATTCCTATTTGCCTCTCTCACCAAGCCACATCACAGTAGGTTCACATTATAGCATAGAAAAACTTGAGTTAAAATGGATTTTGTTCCTTCCATAGTCAAAGACAATTAGTCAGCCTATATCTGCCCAGACATCTTCACTCAACAATCAGTTAATTCATCTTTAATATAATGCAGACGTTTCCTAAACGGCAAAGTCTTTTTTTTCCCCCTTGAATAATTCTAAAATATAAGTGGGAATAAACAATCTGGCTAATGGATATTACGGATGATGTTATATAACTTTATGCAACACCAAAGAGCCGTCATTGATGTGGAACATATGTCTCGATGCCTGGCGTAGTCTAAAAACATATGTGCGGGATAATTACATTGCTGGTGCTCAGAAGTGTTCCACAGATTTCATTAAATCCTTACAAAAATACGAAAACATTCTCGGTTGTACAAATCTTCTAACTGGGCTGGTTTTTGAAATTCTGTTTTTGCTTTAATACAGTCAATGTGTGTAAAACACACAAAAGATTTTTTGTTTAAATAGCAATTGTTTAAAAGTGGGAACACATTTGCATTTTATTATAGCATTTCTGCCTTGTAGCACTGGCGTACCCAGTTCATATCCTGGTCAACACACTATCTACTTGGAGATTGCATGTTCTCCCTGTGCTTGTGTGGGTTTCCTCCAGGTACTCCAGTTTCCTCCTACACTCCACAGACATGCTGGCAGGTTAACTGGCTCCTATCCAAATTAGCCCTGTATGCATGTGAGTTGGGAACCTTAGACTGTAAGTCCCGGGGCTTGGATTATGTGTATGTGCAGTATGTAAAATTCCTGTATTATTAATTTAAAAAAAATAAGAAATAATCCATGTTAATGTTTTAATGATTTCTGCTTAAGAGAAACTCAACATAAAGAGGAGCAAAATTATGGGGCCAAATGGCTAGTCACTAGGTTTGCTTGGGGTCTCCCTACAGCTTTTTTTACCCACTACTTACCATGCCTTTTGCATTGTGTCTCTATGTCAAAGTGGCCATCTCTGTGGAGGAGCAGGGCTTTGCTCCTTCATGTCAGTGCTGCCCCCTGATGACTGGAGATCTGATGACTGATGGGGGAATACTCAAAAGGTACAAAGAGAGGTGCAAAAAACACAGATCAACAGAATTGGATGAGGTAGAAGCAGGGTGATCCTTGAACTGCAGGCCCTCACCTATAGTTTTCTCTCCAGCAAGGAGAACAGTGAAAAGCACAACAGTGGCATCACCAAATCACAATTCAAATCTAGTGAGACAGCAATGCCTCTCACACAACAGAGCTACAGCTATGAACCTCAAGGAACAGGAATGTCTTGGCACACTCACATGCCACGAAGTGCACTAATATTTTTTAGGAGGAATTCAAGAAAAAAGCAAAATATTTCTGTGTACTGCTAAGGCACCAAAACAATTTAGAGACATTTCCTATAAGATAGTACATTCTTATTTCTTGAGTTCAGGTCCGCTAAAATGGACCCCTAGTTTTATGGAATCTCATTTTGAACCTTGAACCTTTTACATTAAGACAGAAAAAAAGGTTTTGGCTAAAGATACGCTTTAAAATTGGGAGAACAAAATTCTCCCAGTTTTACTTAACTTTCAGTCCCTAACTCATTAAGGTTCTCCATTTTCATTATTGGAGTGAGCATCTTGGATGTTTTCCACCCAGTGATAGAGTAGTTAATTTGGTAATTTCCACAAATCAGCCCTATCTTGGTTAGATCTAAAAAAAAACACAGATTTATTTACCTAACACTAATCACAGGAAAGTCTGAGAAATGCCCCATCTTTCCTAAACCGAGCAAGATATATTTATTTAATGTTTTATAGACCGGTCCAGAACTTCCTAGTTGAATGCACTAAGCTTGGACACATTCTTACCACTTTTGACAAAAGAAGTTTGATGGACTTCATACCAGTGCCCACCCAAACCTGAAATTGTACTTTTGTAGTTTTGTATTTTAATGTGAAAGTTATTTCCAGTATGTAAAAAGAACCAATATAGCATAGTAATAGATCAATTCACATTTCTCCTTCACATCTGAAAAAGTTCAAAATCTTATTCCCTTACCACATTTACACAATGTAGGGGCAAATTGGGAACAGAACCTACCAGTTTGTTTATGGACTGTGGGAGTAAACATATACAAACTCCATGCACATAGTATCCTAGATGGAAGAACCCAAGAGCCTTAACCAACACGCTGCTAAAAATTTTACAGTTACTGAAGAAGTTCCAAAATTCCACTCCTTTTTGTTGGTGGCTCGCAAATAGAGGGTGCACACATCCAGCTTAAATTACTAAAGAATAAAACAGAGATGCTCATGAACATCAAAATCACCAGTAAACATCAATCCTTAGAGAACTCCATTTCATATCGAATCCAGGAATTACCAGATCCTCTGATCCCACATCACACTAAAGCTTAGTATACACTTTTGGTAAGTCATCCAATGAAGCATCAGTAGGATCCTAAAAGTCAAACTATTATCCTGGCTTTGGTTTTCTCTGTTGCCAACCAAGTTAAGTTGTTCTCCATGTAGGTTAGTCTCCTCACTCCAGATAGTTGCTGGTTTTCAGTGGCAGTGTCGAACAGGATTGTTGTGCTTTGCCCCGCAAATGAATTGTTAGTTACTGAATCAATGCATTCTTCACATTTACAAATTTCTAAAAAAAGCAAATGCAGCATGGTTGGTTACATGTCTTCAGGTTTATTGAAGCATAAACAAAGTGCAAATTGCAGTAAGTAACACAAAGTAACCAATCAGACGTCAGATAACTCAAGACAGATCACTGAAATATTGATTCTGATTGGTTGCCCTTTTTTACTTATAAGCCTGCAGATAAAAAGGTAGTCAATACGCAGAAACATATGTTAAACTGATTTTGTAAGAGTGGGAGGCCAATTATTGAATACAATTTTTCTCCAACCACTGGCATGTACCGAGACACAGTAAATAGTATAAGCTTTAGCCCAATTTTACATTCATTCATGCAGGCCATGTGCCTCGCTTGTAAATTGCAATGCCTGCGCTTTCACTGCTATGGCAAAGCGCCCCGTTCAGTGTACCCTCTGACACACAATATTTGTCTCTCACCTAGGAAATTAAGTCGTTTTCCATCTTTCTTTCATGAATACAACTGCCATCTCTGTGCTTAATTACAATGTCATATTTGTTTTAAGGAAAAACTTGGCAGTGCCCCTTTTTTTTTATTCTTCTTCCTCGAAAATGACCTGAAATAAGAAAGAGTTTGTCTCAGCTCCTCTAGGAAGTGCAGATTTGACAGCTGCACTAGAACTGGGTCCAACACTGGCTGCTTCTCAGTGCTCCCAGAGATACACTAATGATGTAGAGGACACAGCTGGCCGTACTGGCTCCTCACCCAGGCCTCCTTCTTCCCTCGCTCTAACAGAAATGTATACAGTTACATCTTTGATGATACAGCTAGAAAATGCAAAATGGTTGAGATCATTTCCGATCAAATGTATTTCCTCTTCTTTATGCTCTGTGGGACCATAGCACAGACAATCTCATCGGAGAGAAGGGGAGTTTTGGCATGAATAACGTACATTTTGGCACGCAAGCCGAATTTCAATTATTGAAGTTCTCTCTGTACATAAATATTTATTCTTGATTCCATATGTAGATCATTATTTTCAGTTAGAGATACCAACATGTGGAACGCAAATATCCTTAGTGTCATATTATTTTATCATTTACGTTTTCTTTTAATTTTTTTTCTTAGTCTTGGCAAGGGCTTCTGTCTTTTGTTTCTATTGAAAAAAAAAGTGTATAGGCTTTTGAAAGCAGCTCCGTGTCCACACTGTTCTAGCAATAGTCATCCACTTTCTAGGACACTATTTAAAGGGACATTTTTTATTGTTCCCTTTGGCAATGGTGCATGTTTTGCAGATGAGTGTAGCAAAAAAATACATCAAAAGTGAAGTACTTGTCAGTATCCAATAAGGTTTGCAATTATGGTATGTAAGTATTAAGAATTTTGACTTACAGCTATGAGCAACATTTTCACTTTTGTTGTTTTTCTTTGGACTTGATAGCAGGGATATTCTGAAAAACAGAGTTAGAGGCAGAATATTTTTTTCAGGTATACTGCTTGTATGCATATTAACTAGGGATGCACCGATATCGATACTAGTATCGGTGCCGATACCGAGTATTTGGGCGAGTACTTGTACTTGCCCAAATGGTCCGACACATTCCCCGATACTGGAACTTGCGATCAGAGGGAGATTTTGCCTGAACGGCAGTGCTGGGAAGAAACATGGAGCCAGGTCCCTGGCCAATCCGGAAGCCGGGTGGCGGGTAATGACTCGCCGTCCGGCTTCCTGATTGGCAGAGGAGCCAGCTTGATGCTGATTGGCTGGAAAGCTGGCATCCTGGGCCAATCAGCATCGAGCTGGCCAAACAGTATGGAACCGGCTTCCTGACCAATGAGGAAGCCGGGTAGTAGGTATTGAGGTGCAGTGCAAGGATGGCCTTGTAGGTGCAAAAAAAACAACTGGCATCATTGATTTGCTTGTCAAACCAAGCTTTGTGGTAGACAAAGTCAAAGTTACACAAAACCAAGGGCCCTCTCCCCACTGAACAGTATTTTAAAATTGATTTTCTATTAGTACATATTCCCCAGGGCATTTTCCAACCCCACATTTGTATGACAATCACTTGCCTATTAGCCTTAAAAATAGCCAGAAGCGATGTTCAAGATTTGCCTATTTTACCTCATCGGGGTTTGGATAAAAGTTTGCAATTTCCACAATTTACAATGAGTTTGATGAATGGCCTGCAAATTGAAACCAAGCATATTCGTTCATAGTTAATTAAGTTATGGGCTTGGAGGCTGTTACGAATGGCTCAATACTATCTAAAAAAGCAGTACAGAAAGTGTCAGCTCAATAAAATATTTAAATAAATACATTTCAAAATTTGGGTGCAATACAGGGAACTTTGTAAGCTAAAATGTGTTTGTTATGTGTTTAGATAAAGCACTGATATCTTGAGGAATTCTGAATTAAGTTTTACTTGCATTTACTGTATACATATATACACATACAACGTCCTGTGTATCATAGATAAGTATACATAAGCATAAAGACTAACATTGCACTACAGCGTGAGATAATACCTTTGTTCACATTGCACTACAGCGCCATCTACAGCTCAAAAGACAATATTACATCTCGGAATGTCAGTAATACAATCAGTATGCTGTTGCATTTCCAACAAAATGTATTTGTTACAACACACTAGTTCAACTCTACATGACCCCACCACATCAACTATAGGCCTTGTATGACTGTTCTTCACTTATTGCACGTTTGTCATTTCCTTATAAAGCCTCAAATCTGGCTTCATTCTATTAGCTGTTTATTCTTTTAGGAGTTTGTTTTATTAAGTGCTAATTCTTAATATAAAATGCCAAACAATTAAATAGAGTGGTTGAAATGCACACATAAACCGGTTCATCGGCCAAAGGATTTGTCATCTTGTTCAGCTAGACTTGTGATTCAGCCACCCTTGCCAGACTACCCCGCCAGGTCAGTGAATTCACACTTTTGGTTGTTGTTAAGTAATACACCTTGGTCACCAACCTGTCCTCAGCCCGCAAGTGGACAATGAAGGCTAAGCAACATTGATGCAGTCATCCATGTGTCCCCCCCCCCATTTCTGTAAGCATGTTCAGACTGCTCAGTGAAAACACTGTGACAAGCAATAGAACCCTGGTTGGTAAGCGGCACTTACAGGCCTTGTCCTTTCTCCAGCCTGTGACTGTACAGCAAAAGGAGAAGCAGAAGGCTAATGAGCACTTGTCTCTGTCACTATGTGTTCTTCTACCATTAGTATGCCCTTTGTTAGCTCATGAACACTGCAGCACAACTGACTGGTTATTTGTACTGCAATTCCCTCTCTAAGTTCAACCTCAAACAGGGACTGCAGTGAGCATCACACCAAGTCCAATTCAGGTACTTACACTGCATAAAACAATACAATACATAATGATGTATTGATGAATACCGATCTGCACTGATGCATGTACATTATGTCTGCCTGGAGTTCTGTATTAACAGTAATAACTCAAAATGGTATACTCATTGAAAATGCTTAACTGATTTCCCTTGACATATGGTGGGATTGCCCCAAAATAACTACATTTTGGACAAAAGTCTTTACATCATGTCAAAATATGGATATCAGTGATATTCAGCTCTCCCCTTGTGTTCATATTGCCAGGGCCTCTTTCCAGAATTATGAAAGGTATACTACATCATGCCTTCTGGCCACCAGAATGGTGATCTTTAGATAATGGAAATCACACTATGCACCTGAATTGGCAGTATAGGTGCAGCTCCTAAACAACATGTTTGTGATGGAGGCCCTGGTGGCATCAGACCAAAATAGGTATTCTCAGGACCTGGTCTTACTGGGTGGCCCATAGGGACTCACCTACAACCAAACATTTAACCCAACAATAATTATTGATGCACTTATGCTCTTACAGAGGTTATACTTATCATTCAAAATATCAAAAGTCCATTCAAGATATATGACTGCTTATCCTAACTCTGATAATTATGTTTTTTCAATCATACCTAATAAAAAAATATGTGTAACTTACCCATCCTAAACACCTGTCTCCCCATATCCTTCCTCTCATCCCCACCTATAATGTATTGTGTTTTGCTACTGTCCTGGGTTGGATTGTTATGTGTTTCTTTCCTTTTTGCTAATATAAATTTGAATTTATGGACATTTGTTCTGAATACTACAGACACAATAACCAACAAGACATGGAGTAGAATTTATCAAAACCTAGAGAAGACAAAATCTGGAGCAGTTGCATATGGCAACCAAACAGCTTCTATCTTTTCATTTTCAAATCTTAACTGAACAAACTGAAGAGAGAAGCTGATTGGTTGCCATGGGTAACTGCTCCAGATTCTGTCTGCTCCAGCTTTGATACATTTTTATTATATGCTCTTCAATGTAGTGCTTTAGAAACAGTTTTGAAATCAGATTAAGAGACCATTTTCTGTTCGAGCACAGGTTAACATGCGTGCCTTACATGGACAAGTGAATGGAACTCATACCATAGAAATGTGCTCATATAAGTTAATGCTGAATTACAAAATGTACTATTGTTATTCCTTTGTATTCCTATTTTATTTAAACCCAATAAAAAAGAGATTCAATGAAAATACTTTGTTGATTTCCCTTTAATTATTCTACACTAGCTTTAATATATAGGGACCTCTGTGTTGCATGTGGAATGTAGTATGACGGATTAAAAACACTATCTACTTGGCTTTCCAACTTTCCCAACTTCTTGCTACCAGATTTCCACCCTTAGAATCCACAAGCCAATCTCATCTCAGGCCATATTACCTGAGAAGCTTCCCAACACATACCAATCATATAGGCCATTAAACAGTATTGATCACTTCTTAAAATCAATAAGACCAAAACATATTATTTACAGACAAATCAATAATCCAAACGTCAAAAGTTTAAGGAGAAAAAACGTTAGAACTGAATTACATTGTTTTCAGTAAATTGTGCAGTTACAAAATGTGATAAAGCTGAAAAGAAAAAAAAAATGCAAGCTCATACCTCCAGGCTTGGAAAATGTATATTTTTATGTAAAGTGTCACCTGTTCCAAAAGAAATCTGAAAAAATATCTGTCAGTATAAGAAAAGTCCAAGCAGCTGGTGCAGCTCTATCATTGTCTTTAGGAGTTTCTTATGCAGCAGCATTCAGTGTGTTAACTTAGCTTGTGTATTGATGCAGTGGGTTTCAGATGTTAGAGCTGAAGTTGAAGAAAAAGGCTCAGCAGCTGCCCACATTGCAGCTGAATTGGTGCTGTTTTGATATAGCCCTCAAAAAAAGAAATAATCGGGGGTTGGACTTGGTCAACCTTTACTGTTCTGCATAATTACAAGAGATTCCTGCTTTCCTGAAGGAAGTGAAACATTACTTAGAACTCTGACCAGGCTATTTGGACATTCAAATATTTACATATTCTTTACAGACAGTAAATAAGTAAAACCAGCTCTCTCTGATCTCTGTAGCTGCAGGCACTGTAGAGCAATTTATCTTTAACTGTTTTTTCAATAGAAGCAGTAATGTTGTTTAAAGGAGAACTATGAGGCGAGTGAAAATCAATCAGCCTCATAGTTCACACAATTAAACTGTCACAGGTCGGCTTGATAGATCGGGAAGTGAGCGAACACATACCGTCGCTCGCTCACTTCTCGATCCTGTCCCTGCAGAGAACCGTGACTGTCACTCACGGCTCCATGCAGGGATTTCCTCCCCTGTCCGATCCTCCAGTACTGACTGGCGGAACGGACGGGGGAGGGGCGGGTACAGCTGGCTCTGCCTCTAGATAGGCAGAGCCAGCTGTCAATCAGGCAGCTGGGTGGATCTCGACAGTAATGTCGGGATCCGTCCCGGCTGCTGCGTCTCAGTATACCGCAAGCTGTCGCTCGCGCTATACTGAGCTTTGGGTGACCGGAGGACGCTAGTTTGTGTCCTCCTGTTACCCTTAGGAGAACTATGGGGAAAAGCCCTGACCCCATAGTTCTCCTTTAAGTATTCTGGGTGGGTCTCAGCACTTTCCCTATCATCCTTGGCTTAAATAGTAGCTTTCTGGTCTCCATGTGCCTTACAGGGTCATGTGACATGTAAAAACCCTATTAATGAGTGGACTACAGGTGCCTGGAAGGGATTGAGAAGGGAATTGTTTTTGCATTTGCAAATTTGCATACAGGAATTATTTATGCAATGGGGATCCCCAGTTTGTATCACGGTCAGGACACTATCTGCAAGGAGTTTGCATGTTCTCCCTGTGCTTGTGTGTGTTTCCCCTGGGTACTCCCGTTTTCCTCCCACACTCCAAAGACATGCTGGAAGGTTAATTGGCTACGGTCTAAATTGGCCCTGTATGCATGTGCAATAGGGTCCTTAGGTTGTAAGTCCCTTTGACTGCAGGGACTGCTGTGATTGTGCAGTATGTAAGGAGCTGTGAGAAGGAGGAGGAGGAGGAGGAGGAGGACGAGTTTATGTACATTAGATGATAGATTCTCTTCACATTGAAAGGAAATCTATAGTGTTTTTATTTATGTCATATATTAGCTTTATTATCCACTATGCTCAGGGCTAAGCACTAACACTTACAATTTGTTTCCATGTTTAATTAAATAAATGTAAAATATTGCATGTGAGTATTTCACATTTACTGCTTCTAGTCATAAGGCTCTAGGTTTTTAGTATTTGCTAGGCTAACCTTAACTGATACACTGAAAAAAGCCCATTTATAGTGGGATATGGTTCTCTAAAGCTCAGATTACACACACAGCTCAGAGGACTGATTTGAAAGGCAGCCAAAAGTCTAAAGCCATTGCTGTGCTTTCTCTTTACAGAATTCATAATGTTCTGAAAAACATGTATAGACCCATATTTAATAAGCTATCAGAAAGATATAAAACCGTTTAAACATGTGTAAACTGTGAACATAGCACTGAGCCAAAAGCATTATAGTTTCCTTTTATTGAGCTTTGCTAGAACATAAAAAAATAGGCTATAATGTATTATTATCTTTTTCTGTAATACTTTTTTATGCTTTCATTTATGTATTAGATGTTACCTTAGAGGGGTGATGTTGTTATCTCAGATTACTGTATTCCTGCAGGTGTACATGTTATCGGATATAGAGTAACTTCTGAGATAAAAAAGGAAGGTTTTCCGCTTATCTTTTTCATATTAATGAATTGCCCCAAACCAATAAGCAGATGGCCTAATGTCAGAGTACAAGGCAGGCGCAGAACGGAAAAAATGTAAATGCAAAAGGACAACCTTAGCTCACCTGGAACAGGCAGAGCACCCCCCGGGAAAGGCACTGCTAAACTATATGCATGGACTACCATGACATTTTGTCATTTCCAACTGCACAACCCGACGTAACATTTGTTTCTCATAAAGAAATTAATAGGCTTTGATATCCATGCCTACGGAACTAGACTGCTCTAATCAAAGCACAATGTTAAATTATTGAAATGTGCCTTTAAAAGCATGGAGCAAACATACATATTTTAAATTTAGCCTAGAAGCATTTCCAAACTTCTTTAAACATTAACTGTTTTGGTTCTGAAACTCAATCGTATAAACAGACCATGCTTATTCTGTTTCTACCTGTTGAGGGATCGGTAAATCTTAAACACTAAAATGATAAATTGCCTAATGCCAAAGAGCTGCTAAAATATTTACCAATGAAGGCTTTATTGTAAAAATGGTACTAGAGAGAGAAACTCAATCTTAAACTAAGTAAGTGACATCAGTTAGTGTACTGTTAATCCTTTTCCATCAACACTATATGTGACTATTTGAAAGTCAACTCAAGTAAAATTAAAGAGCTCACTATCAGTGGACTTAGACTAGGAGGGTTCCAATCCCCTCCCTCAAAACCCCTCATATGCCACACATGTGCCTGCCCCGGCTCCTTCGATGGCTTTGCTGTGGGGTCTGTTTGGTACTTAAGTGTACTTTCACTTTAAACCCAACCCCTGAGCTTACCACTTTCTACCAGCCCTCAGTCCCCCACCTTTTTTAGATGTTGACCACGTGACATGTTGAGTTTTCTTCATACTCAAATCTCCTCCTGGTGGTCCCTCAATGATGCAAAGAGTGGTGCTGAAGTCATGCCATCAGTGCATCATTAAACTGTCAGTCCAGGTGCTATGGTGATGACTCCATAATGCCCTGGACTCACAATTTGTCCTCAGTATTCCAGGAGTCAGCACTGAAACGGAGGTGAGTATTGTAGCCAAAGCTCTTTATTTTATTTTAAAGCCTGCTGGGGTTAAAAATGCATATTTTTTAACCCCTGTCCCAGCTCCTTACCAAAAAAATTTGAAACAATAGACACAAAAGCTCTTTTTTTCTAAAGCAAAGCCAACATCCCATGATCATCGGAGTACCTCATCCTGTAATGGTGACCAGCAACTGCTCTCCTCTTGAACAAGACTGGACACTTAACCACTCATCTGCAGCTTGGAAGTGGGGTGTGACATCATGTTGTGGTTGCTGGAAGGTCTGCACATGAGAAACCCACACACACCATACTCCATGCATCAGTCTTACTACTTTATGTAGGTGGGTGACACTGCCTAAAACTCCAACCACTAACAGATCCCTGGAGCTGCTTACGAAATGGTGCTACAATAAAAGACCATAGGAAATGTAGAGCAGCAGTCAGTGTCTGTGTGACTAGGGTGTGACATGGGAAGTGCTTGGAATGCCCTACCACTGTCTGAGATGAGATTTTTTTCCCATGATGATCACATGACATCAGCATCAGGTAAGACAATGGTACTCGTACTGTAATTTGAAAGAAATACAAAATTTCCAGATTGATAAAGAGCAGGGTCAGTGGTTACCAAATACCAACCAATCTTGTGCCGAAAAATGCCAGCGCTCAACTTTGGAATTCAAGGTACCAACATTTGTTGCATTTAAAAATGCATTTTGACTTTTTTTATGGTGTTCTTTAATATCTGCTGCAGCTCAGCAGAATATTCCATTCTGTTATAAAATACAGAATATTCCATTATATTATAAAATACAGAATATTCTATTTTAACTTTACATTGTGGGCGTCGGATATTATTAGCACCAATGTTCTGAAGGGCCGGGGTGATAAGGGTACGGATCTACAGAGGGGAAAAAGTAGAAAGTGATATGTGATTTGTTGCCAGTTGCTTTCTAGGGTTCATCACTCCCTCCAGGTTCCCCTGGTGAATTGTTTGGTCCTATAGCTTATTTCAGCAGATTTCTAAAATAAAACTGACAGACTGCTATTATAACATAAAACTAAAAAAAACACACTATTGTGAAACACAGAAGTACACAAAAGGTTTAGCAAGCTATCAATGATATTGAGGAAACAAATAGCGGAATAAAAGGTTGTGCAATGTAACAGGAAGAAAAAGAATTTCAGCTTAGCAGAGGGTAGATAAAGCAAAGTTATCCCAGGTCAAATATAGGGTTCTCCAAGGTGGCTGTCTAAAGAAAACAGCTTTGTTTGCTCACAGTGGCATCTAGCTGTATGAGTTTCTACTTACATACAGTTTTTACAGGTAACCTTAAAGTGGAAGTTCACTGTAGAATGACTCTATGAACATTTCACAGCCATACAACACACGTATCTTGATAAATGCATGGCGCCATGTTTGACTACTGCCCATGCTCCACTTGTCAGGGAATCAGCATTGGAAATTGCCACCCATTTACCAGCAACACCATACAAAACATGGTGTCACTCACTTACCCCCATGCTATCTACGTTGTAGGTCTTGTGATTGCAAAGCCTGATTAGGAAACCCTTTTCCTGTACCCTGATGCATAAATAGCGCAAGGGCACAAGGGAAGGCTGATCCAAACCATGAGTTGCATGGTGTCACTGAAAAATGGCGGTCAGGTTCCAGTGCTTATTGCTGGTGAACTGGAGCACAAACAGAAGTCAACAATAGTGCTATGAATTTGTCAAGGTACAGTATATGTGTTATATGGCTGTTACATGGTCATAGAGTAATCCTAGTGAGAAATTCCATGCATGGCAGAGAAAGTTACATTTTAAATTTGGTCTCAAATTTTACGATACCATCCATCCTTCTTTCCCTTCCTGAGCTCCCTGGCCCCGAACTAGTATTCCGGGCCCTCGCTGTCATTAGAATCCCCTATCAGAGGGCAGGTCTATAACAGCCTTGGCTCATAGGTAGAATATTGTTGGCATCTAGTGGTGGAAAGGTATTACTGCAGAGGACAGCTAAGGGCTGAAGGTGAAAATTGCAGTAAAAGATGCTTTTCTATTTTACCTTTGCAAGGTAACTTATTGTTTGTTTTTCATTAAAAAAAAAGCTTAAAGTGACACTAAATTTACAGTAGCAGTTAAATGTTAAAAATGCATTCAAGTACCTAAACTATTAATAAAAATGTAGCTTATTTGTGTATCACTTGGCTGTAGATCCCCAAATCATCTCTGAATTCACATTGACACTTTCCTTCCTTCTGGAGGGTGGCTACTTTTGTTCCCCATGGTCCCTGTGTGCCATGGTATGCATATATATATATATATATATTAGTTTAACTGCATTAAAAATTTAGAAAAACAAAATATAATTCACCCAAAACCACAAAAGTTTCTTTTTAAAACATTGTTTACAGTTTTATGTATTTTGGGAACAGTGACTTTGATGGTCATCATGTGTTAAACACATCATGCCGTCTCAATGTGTGCTTTTCCGCTTTTAGGAATTATATTTGTACTCATATCACAGGGGGTTGAAACGGAATGCTGCACTGAGATACAATGTCTTACGGAAAGTGAAAAAAAAAAAGTTAGATCTACATCTAGAGGAGAACATTTTCATAAAAAGGAATTCATTTTAACCCCCTATGCTCCATTGTCCCCCTTGTCACATCTCTCATCAATTCTTATCTGTAGCCAGCAGGTCCAGATGTCATTACACTTGGCCGGTGATCACTGGTATGTAATGTCACCCGAGCTATGCCGTCCAGCTGGGAAATCTGAGTGACGTCTCCCAGTATTGAGATAGCAATCTTTTTCATTAGTCTGCACACATATTACATGATGTTATTAACAATTTGTGCCAGGTTCCTCCAGACAGGGACATTGAAAATCTATTTTTTTTAAAGAAGAATACTAGTCATGCATAAAAGTCATCAGTCGAATTATATGATTACATGCTGCACTTGGAATTTCTATTTCTGACCATGAACTGCAAAAATACCTGCACCAAACTTTGCAAAAGAAGTTCATTGTAGCTGCGGGGGTTTTCTCTTTTAAAATAGAGCTGTGGCCAATTGACGTTCAAATATTTGAACATCTCCAGTCAAAGAAAAAACCCCTTCCCTCTACTCTTCAACTCATTTGCCTTTTTTGAAAAATAAAACCCCAGAAACTTTATAAACTCACCAAATGCAACCATTACGTGTCCCTAATTAGTGCCTATTCAAGGAAAGGTTGTCAGGTGACCCAGCATTGCAGTTTGCACTGACCGGTCCCCTCATCGTGGCATTAGAGCATATTGAGGGTATTTTAGTTTATTTATTTATGGGGTTATTCACTAAAGAGCCGAAGGATCCAGCCATAGCTTCGGCTTATCCTTCGGCTCTCCTCGGCCGCCAGAGCACTTCGGTTCAGTCAAACCATAGGGCTGCTGTACGGGCTATTCGCAATAGCCCGTACAGCAGCTGAAGGCAGTCGAGTGGCTCTGCCAAGCCAAAGGCAGCCAAGTGGCTCAGTCAAGCCGAAGGCATATGCTTCGGCTCGACTAAGCCAATGTGACAGCCGAAGCGTGAAGAACGGTCGTCCAAAGCGGACCTATCTCCTTGCAAATAACAGCTGGGCGGAGCCAACCGTGTTCTCACGGCTGACTCCGCCAAGTTGTAATGACAGATCAGCGTCCCTAAATGACCTGGGGACGCTGATCTGTCACTAAACAATAACAACTGGGCAGGGCCGGCCGTCACGGCCGGCTCCCCCCAGTTGTTATTCATTGGCCAGGACCTGCTAGAAGAGTGCTGGCCAAAAGGGAAAATGTTGGGCGGAGCTAGCTGTCACTGCTAGCTTGGCTATTCTGCTCATAGGTACCAACCAGAATAGCCAAGCCGAATGCCGCTCAGCTCTCCACTTTCTGCCGTTCGGCCCCTATGAGAATAGATGTTGAATCGGCTGAGTCGAACTCCTTCTGCACTTTGGCTCAGTAGAACATGCAGAGCATGTTCGGCTGACCGGAGGCAGCCGATGTACATCTCATTTTAGCCGATGTACGGCTGAAATCAGCCGTACAAGCCAGAAGTGAATAGACGAAACGCGTTCGGCTCGCTTCACTTCGTCTGGATTAAGCACTCGGCTGCCTTCGGCAGCTTTGGGAATAGCTTGCATTAGTGTTCTTTCTGTTTGTGTTTTTCTCTGTTGTGTATTTGATCTTTATTTGTGCAGTGTCACGTTACTTTTATTTCACTTTTTTAACAGTCTGCTTTTTCTTTCTGTGGAAAAAATAAATAAAGAAATAAAAATAATAAGGCCAATGAGGTAGCCTTTTTATTGGCACAAAGAAAGGCCCAAGATAGTTAAAAGAAGCTTCCATAATCTTTAGTAGCAATTTAAACGCCATCACCTCCTCCACTGACTCATGATGCATTTGGTTGAAATGGCAAAAAATTTGTCTAACTCTCCGGATTTTTATCAAATTCTAGGAAAATTAAAACTCTCAGTTTTGCTCATCCCTAGTAGTGTTGTCACCCTATTAGCAGAAGTGCCAGGAGCATGAATAGCCCAATAGTAAAAAAACAAAACAAGATAAAGACTTGAAAAACAGCAATAGAAAATGGAAAGGTGGGACATGCACTTTTTAATTGTATTTTTTAGGCCTGACTATAATAAAGTATACACAAAGCTACTAGACTGTCCCTGTGAAAAGATACTGTCACCTTGTTCAGCAAAGTAACAGTGCATTTGTAAAGCCCCCCCCCCCCCAC
>NW_017306269.1:7018544-7060764 GCF_000935625.1 Nanorana parkeri
TTTCCTGCCTTTGTCGCAGCAGGCAACAATAGCTTGCTACTTCTGGCCATGGGGGAGCTTGTGATCTCCTCCTATGTAAAAATTCTCAGGTCTAATAGCCAATCACTAGATCGAGCGCTCTCATATAACTGGAGGAATAACCCATCACACCCCTTAGCATCTGATGCCGGCTGACACCATAGATTACATAGACTGCAGTGAAGGCAGGAGCTGCAAGGGAGCGCTAGTAAAGGGAGTGTAACTGAAGGGAGATCTTTACAAAGCCACTGTCACGTTGCCCTGCATGGTCAAGGTGACAGTGTCTCTTTAAAATAAAGGCTACTGTATTAACTCACAACAAAAATTTAGAGTTTTACCCCTTGTATGGCGCTTATCAGAGGTACGGGGAAATTGCGGAGGAGGGAGGCAGTACTTGATGGGTACACCAGTTAACGCTTGTAGTATGGTAGGTATAAGTACGGGGGGCGCGGGGGGGAAACGGGGTGGTGGCGTAGGTGTGCGGATTCCGTTCTGTCTGGACTGGGGTGTCCAACACGTGTACTGTAGGGAAACAAAAATTGGAGACGGAAGCGCTTCCGTCTCCAATTTTTGTTTCCCTACTGTATTAACTCACAATATGCACTTACTGAAAACGCACAATACTTTTAGCTGATTAGAACTGCTATAAATAAGTGTTTGTTTTACAGTGGAAAACTTAAAATCCACATGGCTCATGCATAGCTGATTCCTGCTCTTCCACATCGTCTTGATCAGATGGTACTGAGGCACATAGCTCAGGACAGATTCCAGAACAATGAAGGATTTCATTCTGCATGATAAGATGATTTTCTTTCAGCAGGTCACAGATGACGGTAGCTCTGACTTACAACGTATAATCAGTATTTCAGTGTCTTCAATTTGCCAACTTCATTTCCTACATTCTACATTGTAATCTGAGCATCAGCGCACATGAGCCCTTTTGTCCTCCACTGTTGTTCTGTGAAGGGAAGAGATTGATTTCAAGGATGCACCTATTTCCACCCAAGATAGGGCCAGAAATTAAAGGGGCCAAAGCATAACACAACCAATGAAAAACAACGTTTTACCTTCTTTAATTAACAAGTCATTTTTAAACCAAATTGTTTACTTTCACATTTTGTCTTATATTATACATATATTTATTATTGGTATATAGCGCCGACAATTTACACAGCACTTTACATAGTTGGACATTCACATCAATCCCTGCCCTCAAGGAGCTTACAATCTAAGGTCCCTATCTCACATGCATACATATGAGGGCCAAATTAGACAGGAGCCAATTAACCTACCAGCATGTCTTTGGAGTGTGGGAGGAAATCAGAGTACCCATTCATGTAAGCACAGGGAGAACATGCAAACTCCTTGCAGATAGTGACCTGGCCGGGATTCAAACCAGGGACCCCCAGTGATGCAAGGTGGAAGCGCTAACCACTACGCCATTGTACTGAGAAACTGTGGAAACTGTGGAAACTGTGGAAACTGTAATCTTACGATTTGATCCCAAATAATGTTATACATGATATTGCATATAATATACTTGTATTGTATTATATATTCAGTTATAGTATGCCATATCATATTACATTAAATTGTATATGTAGGGATCCTACCCTATGCTGTTGTGTCTCTAATTAAATTCAGTATGTTGTTGCTAGTCTGTAACCAGCCCGAGCTGTTGTAATCAGTGCAGAAAAGACAACCGCTGAGTTATGAATATGTGACCCAACTAATCCTTTAGTTGCTTGTTCAGTGGTATGTCTTGGGAGATGGTAAATATTTGGTTCACCTTTAAGAGTGTTCTCTACCTCCAGAATTACTGTCTGGATTGAATGTATCTAAAAGTATATTTACTTGGGCTTAGAATCAGCCTGGATCATGTCCAAGAGGCCCAAGGACTTTAGCTGCCCTGCTGGAGGGCATTATTTAGAGGCAGCTGGGAAATAGGATGGCTGCTTACATTAGTGGTCTGTAGAGAAGTGCTACATTGGTGGTCAATGGAGAAATGCCCCTCTCACATTAGTGGTCAGTGGAGAAATGCCCCTCAACATAGGTGGTTGTGAAGAATGGCCCACTTATATTGGGGGTCAATGAAGCAGTGCCCTCTAATATTGGTGATCAGTGTAGTGCCCACTTACATTAAAGGTGGTCACTGGTCAAATGCCCCCCTACATTTATGATCAGTCTCAGAAAGACTGAGACTGATCATGAATGTAAGGCCTGGTTCACACCTGTACGTTTTGTAGCGCGTTCAACGCTCTACGAACGCTCTACAAAACACTCAAACATGAAAATCCCATGGTTTTCTATAGGTATCGCAATAAAAACGCGTGTCACGAAACGTGCGACAAATGCGCATATTCAATATGCCTAGGTGTGAACAGAGCCTTTAGGTGCCCATACACCTTACGATTATTGTACGATTTTCGTATGCGATCGACTTTTCGGTCGATAATCGTATGTGTGCATTGCAATGTCCGACCGACAGTACTGTACAATCGTACGACTTTTGACGGTCAAGCATGTTTGAGAACTTTGCTAGATCGTACGATTGTCGTAAGGTTGCTGGCGTTTCCGTCCGTCAAAAGTCGTACGATCTACACTGCGATTGCGCTAATGAAAATACGGCAAATCAATTACCGCATTTCATCCAGGTGCTTTTCGTTAATTACGGCTAAATTAATCTTGCGATCATCGGGGCAGGATGGGGCTGCCGTACGAAAATCGTACGACTATTCGATCATCGGACGAAAAGTTTCGTCCGATAATCGTAAGGTGTATGGGCACCTTTAGACTGCTAGAGAGATCATTGAAATCAGTGGTTACTTACCTGACAGGTGGCAGTATACACTCTGCTGGTCTTGTATGGCTTGTTCTACATAAAGACTTTGGTAACAGTGTTATATAACTATGCAGGCAATGTTGGGAAGAAGATTAATCTGTCAGCATGCAAGGTATCCTTGACTTGGGGCACCAAACAGGAGACCCAGTACACATGTATCAGGTGTCCAGGCCTAGCTTCTGAAACACTGACTTGGAACAAGTATAAAGCCCAGGAAAGTCAGAGGCTGCTAAGCTTAAATTGCTAAAGAGATAGCAGCCTTCAGACTAGGGTCACACATGCACTACACTGCACGACATCCAGTGCACAATGCAGGCAGCGATTGCCGCGCTGTCCCATTAATTTCAATGGGGTGACATCCGCGTGGCAATCGCAGAGAAAAGATACATGTACCTTCTTTTTGTGATACACAACGCACGGCTGTTTTAGCCATGATCATGTTTGGAAGCACGGGCAGAATTGCGGCTGGAAACCGTGCGATCCGCCCAGCGCGACTGGGGTGTCATTAGAAAATAATGGCACCTACAGCGCGATTGGTTCACATCTTGGCAACTCCTGATCGTGCCGAATCATGCACGATTGCCG
This sequence comes from Nanorana parkeri, assembly GCF_000935625.1. Classification (NCBI taxonomy): domain Eukaryota; kingdom Metazoa; phylum Chordata; class Amphibia; order Anura; family Dicroglossidae; genus Nanorana; species Nanorana parkeri. Next base: position 7,021,990 of record NW_017306269.1, read on the forward strand.
TGCGGTGAGGTGTTGCCTAGGTGTGAACCTAGCCTCAATGCCAGCACTGTTTCATCAGTTGCAGGCAGGTTTGGTGCTGTCAGTGACAGCTTGGCTGCAGCACACAGCTCAAGCAATGGCTTTATTACAGTTAACATACCTTCTTGGGAAATAGAAGAGAATTTGCGCAAATTACCAGAATCTTGCAATAAAATTGAGGAAAACAAGGTAAAAGTAGAGTTTTCCTTTAACAAACAAATACATTGCAAAATGGACTTTTCCCAACAGTGAAGCAATCCCAGTATGAGCACATTTTCTTATTTTTTTTAGGTCACTGGTTCGCCTAATTTATAACAGGCCTTATTTTTCTGTACAGAGACAGATTGATACTATAATTATTAATCTGCTTTTCTTTCAACTCCCCGGTGACTGATTAAATACCAGTTGGAGGGAATAATAGTACTCCTGATATGTTCCTGCACAGCCCATGTTTAATGAGTTACTGTAGTTAAGGGATGACAGGCAGCAGTGATAACAGAAGTTATCGAATAGGCTGAGCATGGGAATACAAATATGACTTGGATACGCTGCAATGGGCTGGCTGGAAAACATTGCTGATTATATTTTGTTGATGTCAGCCGTACAACAAACAAAGATCAACATAGACTGTCACAGATCATATGCCAAAGCAGTTGTTTGATATATGTGTGGTATTTATATATGGTCAGAAAATGTTAGTTTATTGCCGATATATAGTCTTTAAAGAAAACGGTGATTGTAGTTGCATTAGTGCTCTTCTAACAACAAAAGACTGTAAAACTTTTTTTGCCAGACAAGTAAACAGGAGATCTAACCCCTTCGGCTGGAGCAGGGCAGTACTGATTTACAGAGGTTTAGATATTTTATCTCTTCTATTACTCTTTATCCATGACAGCAAGACTATTAACATAGCGTTATATGAAAGTGAACCTAGCATCATATACACTGCCTGGCCAAAAAAAGTCACACACTGTAATATTTGGTTGGACCGCCTTTACCTTTGATTACGGCACACATTCCCCGTGGCATTGTTTTGATAAGCTTATGCAATGTTACAACATCTATCATCATCCAGAGTTGCATTAATCTTTCACCAAGATCTTGTAGTGATGATGGGAGAGTGGGACCAATGTGTAAAGTCTTCCCCAGCACATCCCAAAGATTCTCAATGGGGTTAATGTTTGGACTCTTTTTTTTGGGGTGCCAGGCAGTATTACATAGCTTCCAACTGCCCTTGATATGGAGGGACTGTCCCACTTTTGAAACCAAATCCCTTGGTCCCTCTTTCCTCTTCAATTGTCCCTTTTGATGGTCTCAAGTGTAGATCTCTATAAAAAAAATATGTATTATTTAATGACCAGTTTGGCACGCACTAAACATTTTAACCAGACTCTAAATCAGGGGTCTCAAACTCAATTCACTCGGGGGCCACTGGGCAATTTTTTTTCTCCCATGAGGGCCGCTTGCCAAATTTCATACTTTAAAATAAAATGTAATTATATCCGGTATGGTGCTACGAACACTAATATACTCACGATAAGGCCCCATTCGTATCGGTAGGTTTAGGTGCAATTGAGGATTGCTGCTTCAGGAACTTGCGTTTTTCTGAAGCAGGAATCACTAATCTGGTGTTTACACGCGGTAGCTATCACCCATTCAAGTTAATGATCAGATGACAGTAGCTCCATGTAAACGCCTGCACACCGCATGTAATGATATGTGATATTACATGCGGTTAGAAAACACTCTCCCTGGATGCACAATCGATGCGTCCAGGGATACTGATTGATGTAATGTAATCATATCACATATCATTACATGCGGTGAGCAGGCGTTTAAATGCAGCAGCTGTCACCTGATCATTAACTTGAATGGGTGACAGCTGCTGCTTTTAAACGCCAGATTAGTGATTCCTGTTTCAGAAAAACGCAAGTTCCTGACGCAGGAATCCCTAATCGCACGTAAAGATACAGGTGTGAATGGAGCCTAAAAAGTGGAAGGAGAAGCAGCAGACTGATGAGCTCATTTCCCTATCACTCTGCTGTCTCCCCTATCAGCATGCTCCTTGTTAGCATGCATAATTGACTGGCTCCTTTTGCTGCTTCTCCCTCTCCCAGCCTGAGGCTAAGTCAAATTTTGGGTACTTACACTGCTTTCATTTAAGAATACACTTTATGTATTAATGAATACTGGGTTGCATTAATGTTCTGACTTTGATATCTGCCTGGAGTTAAGTTGTATTAAACTCTCAAACTTTTTTCTATAATGAATCCAGATCAAATAAATATACATTGCCCAGCAAAGTATTACTTTACATTTTTGACCAAACTCTTACAATTGTCATTATTATTATACAGGATTTATATAGTGCCAACAGTTTGCACAGCGCTTTACAAAATCATGTTTCCAAGTGGCTCCAGCTCTCTCAGCTCTGCTTCCCTGAACTTCCTCCCCAGCACAAGGTCACAAGGGGCAGAGCAGTCTCCATCAGCCATCTATCTACTAGCTTGGATAAGGGAGGAAGGAGGAGGGGAGTGGTTTGCCTTGAGTGTCTGTGTGTTTGTGGGAACACACATAGCTTACTAACACAAACAAGGGTGGCTCCATAGGTCCCTGTAAGGGAAAGACGCCACCATAAAACAAGATATCAGGGACAGCAGATTCTGCAGGAATCCAAAACTTTTAAACACCACGAAGATGCAACCAGTGTAAGTAATTTAATCAGCATTTGAAATAGCCAGGGCTGGATTTACTCTCTCTGCAGCCCCAAGGCAAGGTTCCTCAATGCTCCCCCCTCCCCGTCAAACACCATTTTTATTTTAATTATTATTTTGTAAAATATTTTTTACTTCTTTATTTTAATTGTTTTTTAAAACTTTAATTGTTTTTTTCCCACTTAATTTTAATGCTATCAAAACGGAACTAACAAGCCCCTGTGTCATAGCATTTGGAGGTGACCGGTTCTCTTTATTGCAGCTTCCCCGCTGCACATTTAGCACCGCTAGCCTAAAGCAGGGCTAACTGTAGAAAAAAACTACCCGCCCTGCAGCTGTGCCGCCCTTCTACTCCCTGCCGCCCCAAGGCCAGGCCTTGGTGGCCTTGTGGAAAATCCGACCCTGGAAATAGCTTAAAAACAATTTGACTTTAGTATTACTTTAATAATAATAGGCAGAGCCTTTCTGAAAAAAATATACTTTTACCATATATGAAATGTCAGGAATTTATTCATGCAGATTCGAAAAGCTGCTGAAAGATCCACGGGGACATTCGATTATCAATCTGCGTTAAAACAGCTCTGCGGACAAACCAAAAAAACTCACGCGAGCAACAGGTTAAGAAAGTTTTACATTCAAACAGAATAAAGTCCTCTATGCGCCGTTCAAATAAGCCTTCTATCAATAACAGCAATAAAATATTTATCTGCAGTATACTTTATTTGCTGTTCAGCTGAGTCCTCCGTGTGCATGCTTCTGTTTAAACTTGCTTCTATTCATTTAAATAATTTATATCACTACTACTGCCAGTCTGACATGGCTTTGAATTATTGCAAACTGTATAAATGACCCGGAGCTGTTTAAAAATGACTTAAACTAATTATTTTTTGTTTTTCAGCGTGCGCTCATCAGCGCTATCACCGCGTGTTATCTACCGCGCACATGAAGTACGCCCGGGCTCAGCATGGCGAAGCCAAATCCAACTGTGTTTAAATAGGTTTAATGGCTCTTTTAGAAATCATGTTTGTGCTTCACGGAAGGATAATTCGCTGAAGTGATAAATTGGCTCATATGTCTCAAGGAAGGCTGACAATCTGCACCTAGGGGGCTTTTCATTGTTGAAGCACAAGAATAATTATCTCTGAAGCCCCGTCTTATTTCGAGGAATCGCTATATGCACCGTGGCATCTATATAGTTTCCCCCGTTACTTTGCTTCATGTTTATTTATGGGGAAAAAGGAAGCGTGTTTCATGTTCTCAAGCTCTCCGCAAATTTAAAGGAACACGCTAGTCAAACATGAGAATGGTGAAATGAAAGTACTATTAAGCTCTTAAACCTTTTCTCAATAATAAAACCAGATTAAACGAATATGCATTGTCCAGCAAAGTATTACTTTACATTTTTGTTCAAGCACTTAAAGCCAAACAGTTACAGCCAACTCTCTCAGCGCCACTTCCCTGAACTTCCTGTCCAGTACAAAACCACAAGCGACACCAGAGTCTCCAGCAGATGTCCATTTACTAGCTTGGAGAAGGGAGGAAGGAGGAGTTGGGAGCAGGGAGTACAGGAGTGGTCTGCCTTGCTGCGCTTGTGTGTTTGTGGAGACACAAACCGCTTCCTAGCAAAGGTGGCTCCATAGGACCATAGGGAAAGAAGCTTAAACACCAAGAAGCAGCATCCATTGTAAGTGATTGAACAGCATTTGAAATAAAGTCAAAACCTTTTGACTTTAATATCACTTTAATTAACTCTAACTCCTCTGTCTTGACTGCCACTTCCTTTCTCACGGAGTCTGTGCACACTGCTGCATTGCCGGAGATCTGAACAGCACATGCGCCCGCCCCCAGTTCCTTTGCGGACGCCCGAGAATTTTCAGATGTTCGGACGGGAGTGCGCGGTGGAGGCGCAGGTAAGTTTTAACCCTTTGAAAAAGTTATTTTTTTTTAAATCGTTTTGCATATATCTACTGCATGCTAGCCATAGATAGATATATGCAAAAGCTGCTGAAGGTTTAATAAATCTTTAACTATGTGAGGAGTTACTGCTTTGATGACATATTGAATTCTGTAAGCAATGGGCTTCTTTCAGTGCAGCTGAAAAGGATATCTTTCTAACCATGTGAAAATGAGACTAGAGCTCCCCCTGCTGGCTATTATTATGCACTATTTTATATTTTGTAACTGAAAAAGGAAAGAGAAATATTTTTTACATGTGTTGACTATAATTAACAAAGAAAAAAATTTGAACACAACCAGTACGCATTCTCTTAAGCAAAGTATAAACGTACAGTGTGTTTTGAGTCAGAGCATTTTAAGTTATTATTATTACTATTACTCCAGAACTGTCCTTCCTTCTGGAGGGTGGCTACTTTTGTTCCCCATGGTCCCTGTGTGTGTTGTAAAGTAGCCACCGCTCCAAGTTCACTCCTGTGATAGACTACAATCTCAATACAAAGTAGTAAACTAAACTTGAGATTGTAGTCCATCACAGAAGTGAGCTTGGTTACTTTACAACACACACAGGGACCATGGGAAACAAAAGTAGCCATCCTCCAGAAGGAAGGACAGTGTCAGCACCAATTCAGAGATGATTTGAGGATCTACAACTGAGTGATGCACAAATAAGATACCATTTGTTAAAGGAGAACTATGAGGTGAGTGCTTTTCACTCCCCTCATAGTTCTAGCCGACCTGTGACAATGAGACTGTCACAGGTCGGCTCAGTAGATCGGAAAGTGAGCGAACTCTCTGCCGTGACAGGGGAGTGGCTGGATTCCCCCATCCCATCCTCCTGCCGTGACGGGGGAGGGGGCGGGTACAGCTGGCTCTGCCTCTAGATAGGCAGAGCCAGCTGTCAGTCACCCAGCTGGGAGGATCCAGACATAATTGTCGGGATCTGCTTCAGCTGCGGTGTCTCAGTATACCGCAAGCTGTAGCTCGCGGTATACTGCGGTGTCTCAGTATACCGTGAGCTCTAGCTCGCGGTATACTGAGCTTAGGGTGACGGGAGGACGCTAGTTTGTGTCCTCCCGTTACCCTAAGGAGAACTAGGAGGGAAAGCCCTAACCCCTCAGTTCTCCTTTAATAGTTTGGGTGTTTGCATGCATTTGTAAGGTTTAACGCCTGAGTTTAGTGTCACTTTCAGTGTTTGTTTTTGCCTAGGGGTATGGAGCTTAGTTCAGAGATGATTTGAGGATCTACAGCTGAGTGATACACAAATATCATACATTTTTGTTAATAGTTCAGGTACTTGAATGCATTGAAAATTAAGGGAAAAAGTTTGAAGAAAGAAAACTAATGGAGCCAACACATCTAAGGACTGGTAAACTGCAATATTTGTTAATTTTTGTTTTTGGGTTTAGATATGCTGTAAGCACAAGGCAGTGACAGTGAAACATCTTACAAGCACTTGACAATGTTGGCTCTTATTGAGCCACAAGCACCAAAACAGTTAATAATGCTGCAGACTGTGCAGACAGGACTATGGCAGTGTCTGTCCCGCCGCCTGTGTTACACATAGCCTGATTGCCACACGCTAAAATAAAGTCCAAAGTTCTCCCTCGGGATCATTTATTAACTGTAATTGTTTGAGGGCAATCAATAGTTGGCGATCACACAGCTGTTTTATATAAAACCACTCTGCTCATACTTTGATAGATCAAAATCAACATATTATCAAGCTGTTGTTTTAATTAGAGCAATATGTTTTGGCTGCCCGGTAGCAAATATTAACTTGTGATAAAAAATAAAGGTCTGATGAATATAATAATGAAGTTGTTCATTGAAGGTCTGCCCAGCTAGGTTTATACCAAAGTGCAAAGTTCATAGTTCAGAGTTTATCAATGGGGAATCCGTACTCCGGTTATGTATAAAGTTTTCAGAGTTGTGTAAGAGTGCATAACAATCTACCTCGATTTCCTCCTGCCTTTCTCCCTCCCTCACTTCTATGTCCCTTTCATGCTCACCTCTAGGCAGATTTAAAAAGTCACAAATTATTGCAGTTCTGTTTTCTATTAATACATAGTTAAATGTATTTTTTTAATGCAAGCAGTATAAGTACCTGAATTTGACTTTGTATCAGCCTCTTGAAGTCTCATGTGCAGCAGGGCTCAGGGCTCGTTCACACCAGACACAGTGCGTTCCGGCCCGATTCTGGCCGGAATGCACTGGATTGCATTGTGGCCGGCTTACTTTGTTGTGGGAGGGGGCGTGGCAGTCCATTGAAGTGAATGGCACCGACGCCCTCCGGCTGCAATGCGATCGGTTGCACGGGAACGCGTGGCACATCAATGCCTGCGGTCCGGTCTGAAAAAATGCTGCGAGCATTTAAATAAACCAATGAATAACACTTTAAACCAACCACCTGTCTAGTCATTACAACTGGGGCAGAACCAAATCACTGAAATGCCAATTAGTCCCCCCTCAAGATTTGAGGTGACAAACCACATAAAAAATCCGCCACTAGGGAGTAGGGGGGTCTTGCTGTGCTGCGATCCGGACAACTGGCGCTGAATCCAGGGAAACTCTCCTTTTTATAGGGTGAGGAAGGGTGTTCCAGAAGGTTCCAGAAAATTCTCGAAGATGAAGATTTTCCCACCTAAATTCACTGCCTGAGGCGATTTAAAGGTCCAGTAGCACTGAAATAAAACAAAAAGAGAAACAGCGCGACACAGAAAATACCTGAGTTGCCACAATCCCATGCAAGTGGGCCTCTTATTTGAGGTCCCCTTTTACATAACCACTACAGAAACAACCCTGACTCAACTTCTAAGGTGAATGAAGGGGGGGGAGGCATTCCTTAGGTGACCACCCTACCTAAATAGAACCTTGAAAGACTTTCCTTCAACCCTGACACTGGCTCCTTCAGCAAATGTCGATTGACTTTTGTGAAACAGCGGGTCCTGAGGGGACCATACACTGCTTGAATTTCAATCAGTGTATTGCCAGCATTAGACGCAAGCCTCGGCTTCCAGCCTTAGATCTGCCTTTAAGTTCTGTGTGTAAACTGCATGTTGAGCTACTGAGCTCTGTAAACAGTAGGCTTTTTTTGATATGTAAAGATATGAAAAGAAAACTAAAGCTCCACCTGGTGGCTCAAAAAGAGAATACTAATTATTAATATACAATACTAAATATTAATATCAAAACTGGGTCACACTTGGTTTACCAATGCACTGCGCGTTGTAAACAATTGCCATGTTTATTTCTTTTAGGGCCCATTCACAATGTTTAACACTATAAAGATTTACCTGCTTTGGTCATACTCATAGGTCAGCCCCACCTAGGACTGTTCACAGTACAGTTTTCATTGGAGTTGCTAGATTTAAAAATACAAGTGTGCACACACATTCTATAGGCGTTAGCTGGCAGAAGTGCAGTTATTATTATTATTATTATACAGGATTTATATAGCGCCAACAGTTTGAGCAGCGCTTTACAATATAAGGAAGACATTACAATAACAATACAATTCAAGACAAGATGGTAAGAAGGGGCCTGTCCCTGAGGGCTTACGATCTAAAAGTTAAAGGGGAATTCTGGCTATTTTTGTTTAAGCTGAGCTCCAGGCTGGTGGCAAATATTGCTACCCAACCAAAGAAAAAACTTATTTTCAAATACTTTCTGCTATAATAATGTTCAAAACATATTTATCTATAAGTGTTCCTTAAACTAATTTTCTCACCCCAGCTCATAATATATTGTATGTTTGGTGGCTTTTTAATTCCTCCCTTGTGTGTGTGTGTTTATGTCTTTGGTGGAGACATTTGAGATTAATCTGCACCGGCGCAGGAACTAATGTGGATAGATCTATGTACTCTGTCAAGCATTTTATTATACTGCTAATAATTAATCCATATCTATCCTGTTCTTTGGCCTACAAATACAAAGAACAGACAAGAATGTCTAATCATTGCCAAAAAGTTTTTTTTTTCCCCCTGCAGACAGATGTACATGCATGATTGTATCCCTAAAGTGGACCTGTCATTAAAAGATCAGAGGTTTTGGCAGAGGTTGGTAGAGACTATATAGACATTGACAGGGCTTGAGCACCTTTTTATAAACCTTGAGAATAAATGTCAAGCCTCACAATTGTGTGTGCCCGTAAAACAGTGAAAAACTACCGTACCCAAAATTGTCCATAGGCTATATTTAAAAGCCTTTACAGGTCATAAATACTGAGAATGATGGCCCTAGAATTATTGTTATAACTCTGATGTTAGCACCTAATATGTGTGGCCTAATTGTTGTTTTCATATGCGTGTACCTGATGCACATGTTTGCATTCATATATCCATGTACATAGGGATGGGGTTCATTTAAACTTTTCTGTTTTTTTTTTTTAATTATTATTGATCTTTAATTTTTTTAAACTTTTTTTTTAAATTAACTTTATTGCTTTCGCAAAGGGGCCTGCAAGCCCCTTTTGTGATAGCATAGTGCAGGTGACAGGTTCTCTTTAGAGAGATATTAGGGATCAGAGTGGACAGGGTTTTGACAACTCTGAACTTGGAAGTGCTTTTGGGTTCATACAAACCAGGGATGATCAGCAAACGAATATTCACTGATATCCCTTCACTCTTTCTTCTGACACCTGTCATGGAGGTCCCTGGCACCCAGAGTGACAAGTGAGCCAGAGACATATGGTGTCCTTTATATTTATATATTAGTCCAGAGTGCCGTAAAATTTAACCATGTATTTAACCATGTAGTGCCCCCCCTCACTGCATGGTTTAATTGCTCATTTTGTCTAGGAGAGTTGGAGTGCATTGTACCTGATGAATTACCACTTAGATCCTGTGAGCATCACATAGCAGAGAAGGGGAGCAGCTACTGGGGGAACGAATAGGGTAAGTATTTGTACATATGCAACACCTCCTGGATAGGGATGTTCAGATACCAGTTCAGATACCAGTGCCGATACTTGGCATTTTCACGAGAACTACCAAGGTTGCTGCGGTTGCGGCTGGGACCTGGCTCTGGCGCTCCACCACTGTCCTGAAATCATTAGTCTGCATTATTTTAGAAAAACTGTCACATGACCCTAAACAGACATGTATCAGTACTTGTATCTGTGAGTACTTGGAGAAGTATCAGTACTTGCACTTGGAAAAATGGTATCGGTGCATCTCTAATATATATTTATAAGTTATACTTAAAACAGGATTACACAAATCCCAGGAGCTCCGTATGCTCCTTAAAAATGACAGCTGCCACAATGAGCACTTTTAGAATGAGGAGTGTGCACACGTGTCTATTTGAATCTAGCACTCTGGTTGGGAGGACTGCAGCTTGTAATCTAATAAACACTGTACAGTGAATAGTCCAAGGTAGTGTTGACCTATAAATAATTAATGTATAACCAAAGCAGGTTAATCTTTGTAGTGTATCAGGGTGAGTGCTAGGGCTTTGTTAAATACAGTTTCTTGTGCTGCAAAGAACACTTAATCTGTAGGGTAGAACACAGTAAAAGTCATGTGATGTAATGAGCACAAAGGAACTTACAGCACTCACGGTAAATATTGGAAGATAAACACCAAACAATGTGCTTTCTTAATCCATTTAGCAGAGCAGTTGCTCCAAGATCTACATTATGTAATAGCAACGGAATGTTTAGTGAGGTTCGTGTACGTGACTTACTGGAGTTTTTTTTTTTATAGCCAGGCAAGTATTCAGCTGTGTAAAAAGTAGACCGAAAAAAAAAAGTGTTTATTTAGCAGAGCAATAATCTGACACCGTGCCCACGAAGATTAAAGGAAAAACACATCTTGTTTTGAATAGGACATATGCTTGCTCCGTATCTCGCTAAAGACTTTCTGCAAAATGTATGGGTATTGTATATTCCTCAGAAAGGACATGAAGCGAGTTAGATGAAAAACAAGATCACGGCATTGTGGAGCAGACTAGAACAAAGCCTAAATAGCTTTTTCTTTGTACACTTGTGCCACCCTGTTTGAAGAACCTTTGAGGGTTACTTTGTAAAATATAATACAGAGTGTAACAAAAATCCTTATATTTGAGTTGAGTCGCACTCGCCAGAGCAAGAATAGAAAGAAAATCCTCCACTATTGAAACTTGTGCTATTGGCAGGGCCGGGCCCAAGGATAGGTAGAAGATGTGGCCACTTTAGCAGGTTGGGGACGCAAGGAACCTATGCCTTTAATGTAGCTCACAACTCATGGTAGAGGGCAAAGTACACTATGGACTTTAGGACTTGGATGCTAAAGGACCTTGTTCAGGCACTGGCTGGTGACAACCAGCAAATGATGGGAAATCCCAGATTTTACAGATATCAACAGAACAAAAGTTGAGGAGAAATGACCACATTTGTTCTGGAAACAACTGTCTAAGGGCGGAATTCCCCTAAATTTGGAGAGATTACCTTTTTCTTCCTGTTGCATCTTAAGAACAGGAAGTTAAAGGAAATATCATCAATAGGACACAGCCATATCAATAGGAATGTTGTAGAGGAAAGCCAATTCAAGGCGGCCCTTCAGGCATATAACGGAATGGAGAAAATAGATGAAGAACAAGAGCACAAACCTTTGAGACTGACAACCTATGTTGCAGTACAAAGAACCGGGTTCATCTGACTTGTTATTCTTTCGAGTGACATCCAGATGCTTTGATGTAATGAATGAAATAATGCCTGTACACATATTTTTCTAATTGTCCTGTATTAGAAGCTTCAATCAAACCTGTCACTAGGAAGTACACACTTATTTAATATTGCACAAGAAATACCCCTTATATCACACTAGCAGTTTCTTCCTGAAGTGCCATGTTGTTGCTTACCTGGACAGAGATGCTTCTTGCATCAGCTACACAGTACCTTCCTGACGCAAAAGACATGAACAGACAGAAGGTTCAGAAAGATTTTAATAGTTCATGTGCAAAAGGGTTTTACATGCATGTTACCTTCTAACCAAAATGTTCTGTTCCTGCTTTCAAGAGTCAACTGAGCAAGTTCAGATGATGTACAAAGTTGTACAAAGTTGGGATGGACTTTGCCATTTCACAATTGTTCCCCTGACACTGATGAACTTAGAGGTGTGACCTGAACTGAGTGCTCTTTGTCAGGTTTGGGACCTTTGGTAGTGTCTACCTGAAGGTTGGCTATACTCATTAGTTTTTGTCTCTTTACTGACCAGTCACAACTATGCCAAGTGCCATCATTCCAAATTGATGTAGCACCACAGCAAGTTCCAAGCAAGAGACTGCTAGCTTGAATGGAATCAGCAGGATGAGGTAGTTTGACATAGCCACGTATGACATATATGCTGCTCTTCCCATTGTCAACGGTTATTACAAAGTAATGGTAACAAGTGACTAGAACAATGGATAGCAGTTTTGTCAGCTTCCACGGAAACAATAAGAACGTTTATTCTGCTTGAGCAATTTCCTTCTTGGTAGACCCATCTAAACAGCAGCCCCAAACTGACTCTGTTAACTATTTCTCATCCCAAGCAAGGAGTCCAAAACAGCTGAAACTGGCAGTAAGGTCAGACCGGCCAAATGCAGCCAGCAAAATTTCACAGACCTTAAAGTGTTGATAAGGCTCAGAAGACCCTAGCACTGGAATTTAATAATGATTCTCAACTGGTGCCATGGCACAATGTCTGAGGCACGAAACCAACTCCTGCTACATCAGAGAGTGTCGCCAACACTTTGGATGCACCTATTAACTATAACCGTGCTGTGAATCATCTCCTGCTATACTTCATAAATATGTAATAAACACATTTTGCAGGGCACTGTTTAGGCACAAAAAATCTAAATGTTCTTTGTAAAACAGCAACTCTTTACTTTTCAAGGTCAGGTCTACTTTAATCATCCATATAACCTGTAACCCTTTCAGAATGTTTGCACCACAGGAAGCAATAATCTAGAAATCATATTGTTATTAGAGGTGTGATTTAAAAGATTATTTTTAGCACACACCACTGAGCACACAAATTCTGTTTTACAAAAAAAAAAAAAAAAAATATGGTATGCGCATGCTAATTTCTCTTTTTTTAATTCAGAATTAATTTGCTATGGTCATTCTCTTTATCGGCCACCTAGTTACCTCCCAAACATTTAGTATTCCAAACTCTGGCCAAAACTGGCAGATTGTCATCAAATGTACCTGGGGTAATAAGAAGGCACCAAAGCAGGGGAGTAAATCTGGCCTCTCAACATAAACATACTGAACAGCTTAGGCCATATTTTGCATATCAGCAAATCTGAAATGTTACAGATGTTTGGGCTTGTGTAGATGGGCAAAATGTAGCATTCCTTCAGATACATTTAGCTTACGTTTGAAATCAGTTTAAATTCCTTCTGAGATTTTTTTTATTCCTTCTGAGTGTTATCTGAATTCCTTCACAGGGTCATTTGAGCTGCACTTGACCACCATCTGACCTGCATTTGACCGCCTTCTGACCTGCAGTTGACCGCCTTCTGACCTGCAATTGACCGCCTTCTGTACTGCAGTTGACCACGTTCTGACCTCCAGTTGACCGCCTTCTGACCTGCAGTTGACCGCCTTCTGACCTGCAGTTGAAAGCCTTCTGACCGCCTTGCGACCTGCAGTTGACCACCTTCTGACCTCTGGTTGAACACCTTCTGACCTCCAGTTGATTGCCTTCTAACCTACAGCTGACCACCTTCTGACCTGCAGGTGATCTCCTTCTAAGCTTACCATGCACATTACAATCTGATCATACAATCTTTGTATAATTAACTTTAGATTTACCAAAACTATGTAATATGGGGTCATACATAGACTATTCAATCAGCCAGGTCCTTTCAATAAAGGAAGATCTAAAGGAATTTGTATAGTATGACTACAATGGGTATGGTGAGCTTAAGTTGCATCATGTTGCTTTAAGTTGCTTTAGTGTTCCCATTGACTTTTATGAAGAAAAAAAAATATTCTGATGCAATCAAAAGCCATATACACAGACCCTAAATAGAACTAGTAATCTGGATTCACAGCATCCGAGGTGATGATATGCTTAAAGGGAAAATATAGTGTGGTGTTTCAATGAGGATCTGCAGTTATTAGGTGGGGCTTTTAGGTGACTGCACACGTTTGGATGCTTGCTATTCATATTTTTTTATTATTTTATTATATTATTTAATCAAATTAAATAATTGTATTATATTATTTTATATAATATAGAGATATGTAGATTAAAGTTTATGTAAAGCCTACATTTTTGGGGGGAATAGCTTGTGGAATGGTTAGAACCTTTATTTGTACCTGTGTCTCTGTTGGGGATTTTCACCTTCACTACTGGTCCTGTTGGGCATTGTCAACAAGACAGAAAGAGATGGGGAAGCCGAGATTTTTGAGTTGTCACAAGAAAAGGAAGTGAGGGGAAATCTTCTAATGGAGAAGCCTGTTATAGGGACATTTGTCTAAAAGAAATATCCCGTCATTTGAGATAGATCTCCTCTTACTTCCAGTTGTGTCTCTTAGATGGGAAATCTCTTTGAAGGTAGACAGACCAAAAAGAAAAAGAAAAAAATGCATGGCATTTCCACCACTAGATGAAGCCAAGGAGTATAGGAATTCCCTATGCTGCTCACCTCCATCTAGTGGTGGGAATGCCATGTGAACAGCATTAGACATGTGCGATTCGTTTCGTTCCGAATCGAAATTCGGACGAATTTTCGGAAATTCGGATGTATCCGAATTCCGAATTACAGATATAACGAATAACGAATGCAAACGAATCTGAATTTCTGTTTCCGAAATTCGGTAGCGGTAGTCCGTTCGAACGTTCGTTTCGTTTTCGTTTCTTATTCGTTTCGTTCGTTGAAGAAAAAAAAATTTCCCCCTCAAAAGTCACTTTGCTGCGAACGAACGAAACGAATAAGAAACTAAACCGAAACGAACGTTCGAACGAACTACCGCTACCGAATTTCGTCCAAATCCGAATTCCGAATCCGAATTGACTTTCACACCCGAATCCCGAAAAACGAAATAACACACATCCGAATTTAAAACGAAACGAAACTAATTTTTTGGCAGTGCACATGTCTAAACAGCATTGCCCAGCGTATGGCTTGGCGGAGGTTTATTAAACCCACCCATTTATGTTATGATCAATGGCAAATAGTGTCACAGTTGACACTGCCAGCTGCTACAGAGAGAGTAGGGCTAGGTTCACACTGCAAAGGTGTGAACAGCCTCCATTGACTTCAATGGGAATCTGTGTTTTGTGTGATTTATCATGCGACTAAAGCGCCTAGGTGTGAACTTAGCCTAATGGTGGAGCCACATCAAAACTGCTATAGGGCCCCATGATTTGTAGTTATGCCCCTGCTCCTCAGTGTTCAGAAGCAATTTTTACATATGACAGTCTGTATTATAAATGCCACAAAAGGACCGTGTTTGTTTTTTGTGTACTCTGAAAAATACAAGTTCCGTTTTTTTGCTTCCTTGGCAGATTATTATTTTAGTGATTCTGAAAAATCAGCAGAATATTCTGTTTACGGCTGTTCTTCTTTTCTTTTTCCTCTTTTATGTTACACAAAAAATATATTGCAACATTAGAGTTCTAAAATTCATGGTGAAAATGTTATTTTCTGTTGAAATAATTATTGCCTTTCCTGAATTTTTACATGCAAAGCAGGTCCATTGCATCTGCTTGGTGTTTATTCTACCGGCCTGCTCATGCTTTTCTTGTTTTCCATAGTAATAATAAAAAGTAGGGATGAACTGATACCGATACTAGTATCAGTGCCGATGCCAAGCATTTGGGCAAGTGCGAGTACTCGCCCAAATGTTCCGATGCCTAGCCCGATGCTTCCGGTATCAGTGACGAGGGAGCTTGTGACGATAGAGCATGGAGCCGGCTTCCCGGCCGATCAGGAAGCTGGGCAGCGTGTAATGACGCGCTGCCCGGCTTCCTGATCGGTCGGAAGCTGCCTAATCAGGAAGCCAGGTGGCGTGTAATGATTGGTCGCCTCATGACGAGGGAGAATGGAGCCAGCTTCCCGGCCAATCAGGAAGCCGGGCACCGCGTCATTACACAGCGCCCGGCTTCCTGATTGGTCAGAAAGCCGGCTCCATGCTTTCTCGTCACCTAGTGATGAGAAGCATGGGGACGGCTTCCCTGCTAATCGGGAAGCCGGGTGGCGAGTCATTACACGCCTGGCTTCCTAAATGGGACTTCCGGTACTTGGTATTCAGTATCGGCGAGTATCGGAAAAAAAATATCGGTACTCGTACTCAATACCGAAATACCGATCGTATCGGTGCATCCCTAGTAAAAAGTTTACATGTTTTAGTGATTGTACTGCCAAAATCTGATTTCAAATCATCTCCTTGATCTAAGGGCATATTTATAATGCAATTATGTGACTTTCACTAAACATTTACAGGTAGTGAATCAATCACTGTGATTTAAAGAAGAACTCTGGCCAAAACACTTCTTATCCCTTGCAGTGGGGCTTCCCTCACACTGCAAGGGTTAAGTGCTTGTTTTGGTCTAGGTGCAAAAGTAACAAAGTTATACTCACCAAATCTTTAAAGCCGGCTGGCTGTTACAGCACTCCCTCCAGCCTGTCTACTCCTCCAGTGTAAGGATTGGTATTTCCCTCAGCACCCTCATGAACTATATGACTCAAGGATCCTTAGACCACTGGGGCAGAGGGGGAGAGAGGCTGGAAGGACCAGTCTAAGATCCAACCACCTCAAAGGATCGGTTGATTATAACTTTTATAGTTTAGTTCCTAGACAAAAACAAACACTTAATCTTTGCAGTGCAATTCAGGCCCCACTGCAAGGGTTGGAAAAAGTTTGTTCCAGAGTTCTTCTTTAAAAACACATGCACCTGGAAGAATCGCCTGCTGAGAATGTTTAGTAAATGTCAAATGCACTTTTTTATCACTTAAAAGGGCAAGTCCTAGGAAAACTGAACAATGTTGCAGGCTATTTCCTCTTCGTGTTCCTTCAAGTAAGCTGCTTGCATAAGAGTGACATGTATGTAAAGTCAAAACTATTTTCTTTTAGTTTTGGTAACGAGTGGTCATGTTTTTTTTTTTTTTTCCAAGGTGAGGGAAAATCCACTTGTTGGCCACGTCTGCACTTGCTCACCTGCTAGCATGCACCAAATGCTCCAAGGTCACACCCAGCAGCAGGCAGATGCTGATGATGCTCCATTTTAGTGGGCAGGCTAGTATACTGTCACTGGTCCAGCAGGGGGGTGGTGTAATGTACTGTCTCTATGCATCACTTTTTTTACTTTATTTGGAATGTACAAGCTGTACACTACATTCAGGACCCGGCACAGCATTGCAGTGTGCTACGCTGCGGTACCTTCCAGTACACTGCAGAAAAATGCATGTCTGGATTTTTCTGCAGCGTAGCACACCGCACATCATGCCAACATTGTGGTGTGAACAGGGCACATATAAAACAATTATTTTCTATGTCCCCTAGCGGTGACCCGCATTCTGCCTGTGCAGAAAAACACAGGTCACCGCACATACAGTAATGTGACCATAGCCTTAGGCAGTTTGGCCTGGAAAAGGCTTTTTATTTTAGGATTTCCTCTCACATCCTGTTGCTGTGGCAGCTCAAAAACATTGGATTTCCCATCACTTACTGTGCCAGAGCCAATAATCACCAGGACCAGTGGGGTCCCGAGGCTGGGTGACACCCGGAGCGGTGTCCGAGTGTCGCGCGGCCGTATTCCGATACCTGCCGGCGGCCATCTTGCTGTAAGTCATTTTGGTGTCACCCCTCCAATGGTGTCACCCGGGTGCGGGCCGCACCCCCCGCACCCCTCTTGTGACGCCACTGACCAGGGCCAATATAGAGGATAAATCTCGCTATTGGAAAAAAGCTACATAGAAAAAAGTTTTGGCTTTATGTAGCATGCCCCTGACCTCTAGGAGCATGTGGGGTACTTCAGAGGCAGGGTGGTCTGACATTTCACCTCAGGGATGAGTCCTTAGCCAGTTGTAGGATGTGAATGTGATGTCGGGCGCCAGTCAGATTTGATTCCATAAGCAACTCATTGTGGGAGAGGGTAAAGGGCTATACTGTATATAATTCAGATAGTACAGAACGTCAGACTCACCAACCACTTCCCAAGTTCACAGTGTAGAGGCCCTTTAAAACGACTGCGGAGACACTGTGTATTGTAGGACCTGTGCCAGGTAGAAGATTTAGCACGGAATTCCCCAGAAGAGACACCAGGCTTCCTGTGAGGTCCAAGCCTATGCTGGCTTTTCTGGCACCTGCAACAGACAAAGTTTCTCCCTGGTTCTAGATACCAGGAACAGATTCAGACCCCAACTGGGTCCATACCTGACCAACTACAGGCCTGGTCAGACATCACATCACACACCCTCACCCAGGCAGGAGGCCTGGGGGTAAAGAGACTCTCACATGGCCAGCCCCAAAAAGCTATGTCCTCCCCCAGTATGCACCACTAGCCATGAATCTCCTAGTGATTGGCTAGGAAACACACATATTCATAACTCCACATTATTGGATGCTCTGCTCAGTGGTTAGGGAGCTTAGGGGGAACTAAATGAGCACAGACTATCAAATCAGCTAGACTGGATAGAATCCAGCAAAACTAAATTTAAGGAGTCACCCTGCTTAGGGCAAGGTGGCTACATTTACATACCCTTTAAGGCGGGGTGGCACTAGTATTGGAGACAAGAGGCGGGGTAGTGGCATAGATTCTGCAGACCTGTAAAATTGTTGTCACCATGCCTATCCTACTCAGTATTTAGGCAAAGTGCCAATAGGTGCTTTATCATACATATCTTTTATCAGATAAACATTTCTTATATACGGATTTGAACTTTTTATTTCGCTTTTTGGATAGAATATTCCTTTAAATGTTGATAAAAGCGAAAAAGGTAGTGGTTTGATGTCAATGAAGGGCAAAGGCCTATTGCTAAATGTTTTGCTATGTTATCATCTGTTGGTTCTTCTATCTCTGTTTAACACTCTGACAGATTATTAGGGAAGTTGTAACATCTCTTTTAGGATGTGACTTAGTGGAAGAAGAAGGAGAATGAGGAACATTTGGTGTGTTTTGTAGTTAGTGAGTCACTGCTCGCTGCCCTTCATGTGTGCAAACGAACATCATATTAAAAGAATCGTACAAAGCAAGCGCTTAAAGCTGAATTCTTGCCATAAAGTTTTATAGTAAATACGTTTCTCAATAGTCACAAAAGGGTATTTAAAAAAACTTTGTGTGCACCAAATGCCTTTACAAACCAGGTATGACCTTGTAAATGTAGCACTAGCATAATCGCTGCTGTATGTAACCTGTGCAGAGTGTAGAGCTGTGGGAGGGGCCCAGCAGGCTCCACCCTCTACAGGCTGCCTACTACAGGGAACTACAGGAGGGGGCAGGGACAAGATCAGTCACCCTGCACAAGGAGAGAGAGCAGCAGTGATTGGTCTTTTTTACAGGAAGCTCCTGCACCAAGGAAAGGTTTCACTCTGGATTACTGCACAGATCCTGAAGAAATGCACAAAGCACACCAAGATTCAAGGAGGAATATAAATGGCTCTTGCATTTACAGAATGCTTATCCTGGGGTTCAACCAGGGGCGTAACTAGAAATCACAGGGCCCCATAGCAAAATTTTGTATGGGGCCCCTTTGATCTCTAGTTACACCCCTTGCAGAGCCCAATTGAGATCCCACACAGCCCACCTGAGGGTGACCCTGCAGAGCCCACCATAGACTCTCTAAGGTGGGCTCTGCAGGGTCACCCTCAGGTAGGCTGGTTACACTCCTTACCTGTCCGCCTCCTCTTCCTCCACCGTCTGTGATGAGCCCCGCCTCTTCCCCGTCACCGGGCCCCACCTCCTTCTCTGATGCCAACCCCGGGCCCCGCCTCCTCCTCCACTGCTGGGTCCAGCCTGCTCCACTGTCGCTGGCTCTCACTGACTCTGCAGCGGCTGTGGAGAGGAATGCGCCACTGCACAGATCACTGTCAGTGATCTGAACAGCGGCACATTTCTCTTCACAGCCGCCAGTGACAGCCAGCAGCTTGAGATGCCATAGCGACCCAGATGCCCCAGGTGCACCAGGAATGTCCTGGCCGGGCCCAACTGTGCCCCGAGCCCCATAGCGGCCGCCTGGGTCACCTATGGCCATTGTTCCGCCACTGGGTTCAACTATAAAGCTGGATACCAGCCTTCTCTTCAGTCTTGCATAGCCTCCTCTCCTCTATTGAAATTGCTTACCCTGATTTCACTACACAGTGTGAGCTTCTCACATTAGAAGTTGGGTTCTATCTGACTTGGTTCTAAGTCAGATAGAGTCCACCTCGTTTCCTGGCTTGAGGATGTCTGACGTCATGTAGTCTTTGCTCCCCAGCCTGACTGTCCCTGGTCCACCCCTTTCATTTATTGGATTTCAGTTCTGTCAATCATGGAGGCTCAGCATCACATGTTGGTTTTACCCATCAGGACTGAGTTCTCTTGAGAGGAATACTGCGGCAGGGGGCCCTACAATGTTTTCTGAACGCTATGTAGAGCATGCTGCTGTCCCCCTTCTACCAGCCGGGATCTGCCTGCGTTGCTGAGTGATGCAAAGTGACCCAGTGATGATGTCACTGGGTCCAAAATAAGGTATGTAATGAAAACAGAAAGGTATTAGTTAAAAACTTAATCGGCGTGTTGAAGAGGGGGAGAGGAGGAGCCAGGGAAGGCCAAAATATAAGCACATTAAACTTCAGCTTTACCACTAGGGATTCAAAGCTCGGAAGGTGCTGCCTACTCATTTAACTTTTACTGTATTTGAACTTGATGTAAACAGGAAAAGCAATCTGGGAAGGTGGTGAAATCCACAGAAGTTTCCCAACCGCGGTCTTAGCAAAAAATGTCATAGGCCATCCTGACTCATGGCATAGAGCAAACTGGAAATCTAGTTCTCATACTGGAAAGCTGCTTTTGAGGTATCTAGCACTTATAGTGAGCATAACATAATAAAAGGGGTAGCACAGCTTATAGTAGGAATTACTGAAACGCATATGGACCTGTATGAAAAATGGGAAAATTAAAATGTTACTGTTTTTATTACTAATTTTGTTCAGTTTTACCCCTTCACCTAATTTATAAGAAACCAGAACTATTTGTTTTTACTCATGTGTCAATGTTTTTCCCTTTTGCATTATCCTCACTGTGAAATTCATTCTCTGATTAGGTTTACCCAATAAATTAGAGATTTATTTTGTATCAACAGAGGCATTGCTACACTTGAAGGGTTCCCAGTGTAAAGATCGCACTTACTGCACTACCTCCCTTACAGTATGACCTCTACTTACTGGCCTACTCTCCCCTACTATGTGCGCCATCTCCTCTGACTTTTTCTAGGGACATACCAGGAAGTCCCCTTAGACAGTTAATACCAGAAAAAGTATCCATATTAGATTTCCCCTCACCTTTTTGTTCCTATGAAAAGGGATCAAACTCTGTCCAAATTCTTTTTTTTTTTTTTAAATAAATGTGTACTTTGACTTGTTTTAAACATTATCTGACTTTGAGAATTTGAGGGGATCCTTGAATTACATAATTGATCATAAAAGGTCATTTTATGATGATCGATGGAGTTACCTAGTGACCCCCTGGATTTCCCAGGGTCAGAACACATTTAAAAAAAAATAAAAGAGGCAATCAGCTTTTCATTAGTATACATTAGTACACCTTACCCAATCGCACAAAATAGTTCAAAGTAACAAAAAAACCCACCAAGGCCTAATTAAAAATCCTTTAATTAGATAACAAAACCCACAAATATACACTATATTGCCAAAAGTATTGGGACGCCCCTCCAAATCATTGGATTCAGGTGTTCCAATCACTTCCATGGCCACAGGTGTATAAAATCACACACCTCGGCATGCAGACGCTTCTACAAACATTTGTCAAAGAATGGGTCGCTCTCAGAAGCTCAGTGAATTCAAGCGTGGTACCGTGATACCATGGTAAGTGCAATGCAAGGCGCGGGATGCAGTGGTGTAAAGCACGCTGGCACTGCACTCTAGAGAAGTGGAGACGTGTTCTCTGGAGTGATGAATCACGCTTCTCTGTCTGGCAATCCGATGGATGTGTCTGGGTTTGGCGGTTGCCAGGAGAACGGTACTTGTCTGACTGCATTGTGCCAAGTGTAAAGTTTGGTGGAGAGGGGATTATGGTGTGGGGTTGTTTTTCAGGGGTTGGGCTTGGCCCCTTAGTTCCAGTGAAGGGAACCCATAAGGCATCAGCATACCAAGACATTTTGGACAATTTCATGCTCCCAACCTTATGTGAACAGTTTGGGGATGGCCCCTTCCTTTTCCAACATGACTGCACACCAGTGCACCAAGCAAGGTCCATAAAGACATGGATGAGCAAGGTTGGGGTGTAGGAACTTGACTGGCCTGCACAGAGTCCTTACCTCAACCCAATAGAACACCTTTGGGATGAATTAGAGCAGAGACTGCGAGCCAGGCCTTCTCGTCCAACTTCAGTACCTGACCTCACAAATGTGCTTCTGGAAGAATGGTCAAACATTCCCATAGACACACTCCTAAACCTTGTGGACAACCTTCCCAAAAGAGTTGAAGCTTTTATAGCAGCAAAGGGTGGGCCAACTCAATATTGTACTCTACGGACTAAGACTGGGATGCCATTACAGTTCATGTGCGTGTAAAGGCAGGCCTCCCAATACTTTTGGTAATATAGTGTATATTTACTGGATAATAAAATAAAGTTTATTACCGTCCCCAGAATTAAATCAAGCGTCAACCATGGCATCCACCCAGCTATGCATCCATCAATAAAGCCATCCAGTGAGGTAATCCATGTCAGTCATGATGAACCATTGGCCGCCGATTTGTACAGGCTGCACTCCCCTACTAAATGACAGATCGTCTGCAGCAATTTAATTTACACCCGGGAATCCCGTGTAACGTCATTGAACAAATTTGATCAGTGGTGTCACCGAGCATTGTCGGCAGTATTACTGCAGCCAGGATTCTTAGCAGCCGGAGTATGGTGTGCACAGCTCACCTGAATTCCCTCAATATTATCTTCAGTGATGTTCAGACTTGGGATTTTGCCAATTTTGAGCCTGTTCAGCTGAACTAAAGGCGAATCAAACATGCACATGTTCAAGCAATATTACTGGTGTGTTACTGCACCTGGGGCCATTCACACTATGGTGTTGTGGTAATACATGCATTAAGCAGCAGGGAAAGAGACGCAAAACACACTGGGAATCCAGGAAGTTGTTCAAAGTGATGGACAGACGGAAGGCAGCACTTACTACATAAAAGGGATTTTTTCAAGTAAGCTTTGATTGCATTATCACAAAGAACTCTAGTATGTATTTCTATGACAATGCTGATGTTATAACAGGATAGAATACACTGTGACTGTAGAAGTCCTTTAACCATGCTCAAGGCCTGCAATATCTATCTGCTTCTCTTTCCACCCACTGGCCTAGCCATAGAGCCTGGCAGGTATTCAGATATTTGCTTATGAACCACAATACATTGTGAACCAAATCAAACAGGATCAGGTCTGTACCACAGAAATTTGGCCGCGTCACAAATTATTCTAGAATAAATAGAAAAATGCACAGGCATGAATACTTAAGTCTGTGGTTTTTGTTAATCCAATCCACAGCAATATGAAGCTTAGCAAGAGTTTACTGAGTAACAAAGAGTCTGCCATAGTACAGGGGGTTAAGTACAGTGTGAAAGCATATAACTTCCAGTTTATTGCTTGTGTGATAACATGTCAGGTTTATTTTCTAACTATGCTTTGTGAATTTCCCTCAGATCACGGCTAATGGCCAAAATAAAGTTTTGATTTAAAAAATCTATAGGCTTTTCAGGGTGAATCTGTGCTGTGCCTATAGCGAGCAAAGCAATAATCACATAAAGTGAACCTGTGCCCAGGTCCTGCACACTAAGGAATTTACATATTCTTAACAAGGAGTAAAAGCAATTTAAAAGCAGCCCTCATTCACCTATGTGTCTATTAGCACTGCAGAGAAAATCATTTTCCAATTCACAACATAGCCACTGTGTTTTTCTGTGAAAACAGATCTTGGCAGACAGCCAGCCCTCTAATGTAAACATACAGCAGGTGTTTCTAAGCTGTTGTGATTCTTTGAGTCTTTGTTGTGATCTTTGAGGATCTACTGGGCATTTTCAGGAGTACTCATGCTCCTGAAAATGCCCCAATACCAAAAACAGATACTGGCGCTTTAATTCCTCAAATTAAGTGGCTGCCTTAGGTCCTGCGCTTGCTGGGGACCTCATGTCAGCCTTCTTGGGAACCATGCGGCACCTGTTTACAGCAGTTCTGCCTGCCTACACATCTCCCACTCCTGAGACCCTCCACACGCCTCCTGAGACCCTCCACATGCCTCATGAGACCCTCCACACCTCTCTTGAGACCCTCTGCATATCTCCCCATCCTGAGATCCTCCACACGCCTCCTGAGGCTCCCCTCACATCTCCCCCTCCTGAGACCCTCCGTACCCTTCCTGAGACTCTCCGTCTGAGACATCAGGCCGACACCCCGGAGCAGAGCGGCAGCATAGAGTATGTAGCAAAGTAGTTAAAGTGAGTTTTATTCGAGAAGAAAAGTAAGGGAAGTTTTGTTAAAACATTGCAGTGATACAATAACAAGGGCAACACAATATCAACCATTAAATACAAACACTACTAAGACTAGAGTTAATATGATATTAAAGTCTCAGAAAGAGTGGGGGGATATAAGGCTTTATGGAGGGGTGTGAATGACCATCCAAGAGAGATATATTAAAAATATCAAAATTTATTTTGTTTTAAATATTGTTAAAAATGATACATCCATTAGTCAAAACAAAACAAAACAAATCCCTGCATAGGATATGTTTGTATATTCACTGATACAATATATGGCTCTAAATATCCAAATATTCATACATATCATGATCTTATTCACATATTTTCCAAATAAAGAAACATTTTTTGTATATAATAGTATTGTCCTTAGCGTGGCTTATCTTAATAGGCCCCGACGCGTTTTGCCACTGGCGATCCAGCGGAGATCGCCATGGAGGCATACAGCTAGTTTCACAACATCAGGGAGACCCAATAGAAATACAGCTATATTACTTCAACATCTCACTTTTGGATAACAACTCCTGGTGATTGTGGCTGGACGACTTGATGCCGTCTCTCTCTGTATGACCCTGAAGTCCCAGGTGTGACAAACCAAGGAGACCGTAGGGGAAGTGGTGGGGCCACCCGCCACCTACCCTCTCGATCTTCCAGGCATCTCCCCCATTCCGCAAACCAACCCTGCATGATCCATCTTCAGTGGGTCCCCTGATGAAGCCAGTGGCGAAACGCGTCTGGGCCTATTAAGATAAGCCACGCTAAGGACAATACTATTATATACAAAAAAAAATTCTTCCTTTGGAAAATATGTGAATAAGATCATGATATGTATGAATTTTTTGATATTTAGAGCCATATATTGTATCAGTGAATATACAAACATATCCTATGCAGGGATTTGTTTTGTTTTGACTTATGAATGTATCATTTTTAACAATATTTAAAACAAAATACATTTTGATATTTTTAATATATCTCTCTTGGACGGTCATTCACACCCCTCCATAAACCCTTATATCCCCCCACTCTTTGTGAAACCTATTGAATCTAGGGGGAGAGGTGTAAACTAGGTGCCCACAGGGAGACAGCCCATGATTTAGTAAATTATGATATTAAAGTCAAAAGGTTTTTAAAGGAGAACTATGGGATTAAGGCTTTTCCCCATAGTTCTCCTTAGGGTAACGGGAGAACACAAGCTAGCGTCCTCCCGTCACCCTAGGCTCAGTATACCTGATGATGAGAGAGCTGCATTTATTTGTGTCTGTTATATCTTCCTGTAGTTCCTCTTTAACATATAAAAAAAAACCACACCTGAACGCTGCATATTTTAAAAGTGTGAATGGCACTCCGATTAGTCCTCGCTGGTGGCATTCTTCTACCTTTTGATGCCCATTATGCTCTGCATGGTCATCAATTGTAACAATGTTTTCCTGTAATGATTTTGTAGTAGGAGTATTAAATGAAAACTACTCTCGGTGAGTGAGGGGAATCCTAGCTAAGTGCTGATTCTATTCAGGGTAATCCAAGCTGCTGTGAATGAATTGTACACCCTGTAAAGCAGCTTCGCAATCCAAACATTGCAGAACGCTGTCATAGAACATGACATAAGGCAAATATTTGCACTGTAGGTGTGGCGTGTTTGTGCCGCCGTATCATTGTCCTATCACATGTGTCTGCTTTATAGCCCCTCATTGTGGAGTCATAAGAAAAACTGATAACAGCTAAACTGGATTTTGTAACAGACTTCCTATACACAAATCCCTATAATGATCCTTGTATCCAGCACAGATAGTGCACTGCTGCCCTCTTATTTCCATTGCAGCTTGCCAAATACCCATTCATCTGCTCGATACATGTATCATACGTCCTACTCCATTGTGTTCTGCCCTGTGTATACAATAACCTTTCTGTTCAGTATAAAAATTGATTTTCCACTGCTCATCCATTGTCATTGGGAAGAAAAAGTAATGCTCAATAAAGGTTTTGGCTGATAGCAGAAAATAAAAATCATGTCATAGAAGATCCTGCGTAATAATAACAATGAGATTTCCAACCATTTCCTGTGCCCAACAGTTCCCCAACAGGAAATGCACCTATTTTTGGTATCAGCTACAATAACCGCCACTGGTATTATTTTTTTAAAAGCAAGTCTATATAAAGAAAACAAATTTTCTCTGTGTTGTGCAATATCCCTGAACATCTAACCATAAACGTAATAAAACAAACATACTATAGAAACTGACGAAGGTTTAAAGTCTACACAGAACGTACTATTTTTTTTATCATACCTAGCACCTGTCATAAGCTTTGCTTTGTGCAGTAAAAAATGATGCAAATGCTATGGAAATTAAAATCCAGTACCATAAAGATATAGAATACACATACATGGCTACACTTGACCCTACTAATTCACAAAGATCTTCCAAATTAGAGGAACAATAAAATTTCCATTTATAGCTGTATGAATGCTATCAGTCTATGTGAAAAGTCACAGTGCTGGTTCCCTGCCAGGGGTCATTAAGATAATAAGTCTGGTCTGAATCGTGCCATTTGCTCTACTGGATTAGGGCCTAAGGAGGAGTCAGCAAGAATGTGAATGATCCAGCTATAAAAAAAAAAAAAGCTGCTTTTGCAAATATTTATGCTTATTTTACAATTATCTGTGAGAATTCCTCTTTTAGTGCTACAAAGTAAAAGTTAAATGCGGTTCCTTACTTTGCCTACCAGATAATAAAATCCCTCAGCTGCATTCTTGATAGTTAAAGTTTCATTAAGTGGGGAAGAGACAAAGGGGTGTATTTATAAAATAGTTTCTTTCCAGGTTGAATTCAATATCAAAAAAATATCGCATTATGGCCACTAGCTGGAGCTGAGGAGCTTAGGAAATAAATAGTGCGTTCCTCGGGTCCATCTAGTGGCCATAATGCAGTATTTTCCTAAAACTACTTTCAACCGGGAATGACAATATACTATCCTATCCTAAGAAAAGTCTTATATCCTTCTCCTTCGTTTTTTCTTATCACTATGGTTGAAAATCAACATCAGTTAGACCCCATTAACCATCAGAAAATCGACTGTGTCCAAAAACTATTTTTTTAAATTAAATTATTATTATACAGGATTTATATAGCGCCAACAGTTTGCTCAGCGCTTTACAATATAAGGAAGACATGACAATTACAATACAATTCAAGACAAGATGGTAAGGAGGGCCCTGCCCCTGGGGTCTTACAATCTAAAAGGGAGGGGGAAATGTAACTGGTGTATGGCTTTTTTCACTTTTGCAGTCAAAATTGAGAAAACCCTCACTATATGTTTATGTGTTCCCATTCACACAGCATAGCTAAAAATATTATATATACTGTATATATACACTATATTGCCAGAAGTATTGGGACGCCCCTCCAAATCATTGGATTCAGGTGTTCCAAAGGTGTATAAAATCACACACCTCGGCATGCAGACACTTCTACAAACATTTGTGCTAGAATGGGTCGCTCTCAGGAGCTCAGTGAATTCAAGGGTGGTACCGTGATGGGTTGCCACCTGTGCAATAAGTCCATCCGGGAAATTTCCTTGCTACTAAATATTCCACGGTCAACTGTTAGTGGTATTATAACAAAGTGGAAGCAACTGGGAACAAGAGAGCTTCATGGAATGGGTTTCCATGGCCGAGCAGCTGCATCCAAGCCTTACAACACCAAGTGCAATGCAAAGCGGCGGATGCCAGTGGTGTAAAGCACGCTGCCACTGGACTCTAGAGAAGTGGAGACGTGTTCTCTGGAGTGACGAATCACGCTTCTCTGTCTGGCATTCCGATGGTCATGTCTGGGTTTCCCGGTTGCCAGGAGAACGGTACTTGTCTGACTGCACTGTGCCAAGTGTAAAGTTCGGGGGATGGGGGATTATGGTGTGGGGTTGTTTTTCATGGGTTGGGCTTGGCCCCTATTGCAGTGAAGGGAAGTTTTAAGGCAGCAGCATACAAGACATTTTGGAGAATTTCATGCTCCCAACTTTGTGGGAAGAGTTTGGGGATGGCCCCTTCCTGTTCCAACATGACTGCTTGTAAACGGCAGATTCGGGATTCCTGCTGCAGGAAATGGCAACTCTATGACACAAGAATCCCAAATGCCACCTAAAGATATAGGTGTGAATGTAGCCAAAGTCTTCAAGACTTTAACCCTTTAGTAGGACAGACAGTCCTGCTCATCTAGTTTACAACTGATAATGAGATATGCCACGCTTAATTATTTAAAACAAAACTCCCCTTAACCACCCAGACAGTGAGAACTAAGCAGGATTTTTCAGTCCTGAAGTTAGCAGAAAGAACATCTAAGAAAAAAGGTAAGCTGCAACTTTAAATTTTATTTAAATGTGTGCTTTGTCATTGGGAACATGTAACAAATAGAAATTAGGTGCTATCCCAATTGATGCAAAAGTGGAAATACACTTTAAGACTTCCCAGTCCACACGGTGACAACGCTGGAGCGATTTCACTGCAGAGTGAAAAGTGTTGTCACTTTTCTAAAGGAAGTGGAAAAATAACAAATCAATTGACAGCTAGTAAAACTATGGGAGAACTCAGAAAAAAAACCCAGCTGTGTACATGCTATTGACAGACAACATCATATATGTCATTTTATAGATTTTGCCCAGAGTTCTACCTTCACAAAATAAGAATTACAGAATGAGTGTTCTGGCTATGTTGTGTCATTATGGAAATGAAATGACTCTTTAGGATGAAGTGTATAATTCCTGCCCTGGGATATGAAAGTTGAGATGCAGATGGCCACAGAGAATGACCACGGGTGATCCTTTGTTAGTCTTAATTTGTGCACTTCAGTAAGTAGAATTCTGAATCTTTTTATGCCTTGAACTGTTTATTAATGACTTCCATCAACAGAGGCAAAGATACCTTTTAGTAGTTTATACCCTGAAAAACAGCTTTATTCGTAAGCTACGAGACTGAACAAGAGCTGTGTTAGTGGATGGGTTCCGGCTTGCCACAGCACTTAAAATTCGTTATAACAAGACATTTTTGCGGCAAACCAAGGATACAGATTTACTAGAAATGAGATTTTCACTTCCACACGCTCAAGGTACAGACTGTCCGTGAAATTCATCCTTATGAATAGATGCAACACTAAACAACATGCAATAGAACATCAACCGGAAAAAAACTACAAGTCCCAGTTTGTCTGAACACGGCATAAACAGTACAAGTCTTGTTGATCATTTTTTATTCAGTGATTTTATAGACATGAAAGATATCTATTACTGCATACCTGTCAGATAGAGGTAAAACTGAACTCCAAGCAGATATGCAAGACACAAAGAAAAGTGACACAAAACTCAGGAGTTCAATCTTCAAAATGCATTCAAGGACCTTCACTATTAACAAAACTGTATCTTATTTGTGTATCGCCCAGCTGTAGATCCTCAAATCATCTCTGAATTGGTGATGACACTGTCCTTCCTTCTGGAGGGTGGCTACTTTTGTTCCCCATGGTCCCTATGTGTGTTGAAGAGTAGCCACCGCTCCAAGCTCGCTCCTATGATGGACTACAATCTCATGTTTAGTTTTCTAATTTGTATTGAAATTTAAATCTATCAAGCGAGTGAGCTTGGAGTGGTGACTACTTTACAACACAATGGGTGCTGACAGTGTCCCTCCTTCTGGAGGGTGGCTACTTTTGTTCCCTGTGGTCCCTGTTTGTGTTGCCGGGTGAACGTCCGCTCCTCGCTCTGTCGGCGTCCATCACTAAGATGGCCACCGGCAGGCATCAATCAGATGGTCGTGCACGATGACGTAATTGTGCATGCGCGAGGTGACGTCACGTGCATACGCGGTGACGACATGTGGGGTGTCACCCGGTCTAGAGACCAGGTGACACCTGACCTTGGGGTGCCCCTGGGACGCCACTCTTTGCATTTGTGAATGATAAAGTTGACTTTTTTGGAAATGATGTAACTGATGTAATGATGTAACCTTCCCGCTCACAGGTTTTATGTGTGAGGCATTTTGTTTGTTGGCATTAACAGTGGTCTGCAGTGGAGCTCCATGTGCAGTTGCCACCTTTTCTTCAACCGAAACCCAAACACTCTAGCGACGCGTAGACATTTTTGGGGGGAGAATGAGTCGTGGCTTATTCATATGTAAATAGCACCACCCATTCATATGTAACTATCACAGTTGAGACTATTTTCAGTGCTTGGCCAGTAGCCCCTATCTCAGACATCCCAACTCTCCCGGATACTCCGGGAGTCTCCCACTATTAGATAGCGGCTATTGGCCGCCCGGTAGAGAAACATTTTCTCCCGGAAAGGTTACTCTCCAATCTGTTTTTTATTCTGACATCGGGGCCTCCGTCCACCGTCAGTCAGATAAAAAAAACAGCATAGGAATGCATAGCTAGATTGCTATTGGCTATTTTACTTTGCAATAGCCATTAGCAGACTAGCTATTGCACCTGCCTGGGGACCTGAAGTTCTCCATCAGGTCCTCTTCTAGTGATTGACAGCAGCAGAGGGTGGGTGCAATAGCCAGCGAGCCAATAGCAATCTAGCTATTCATTTGTATGCTGTTTTTTTTTATTTTATTCTGACGGCAGCAGATAGCAAAGAAGCTATTCCTTCTCGTGCTATCTGCCATCATTTCAGGGAGTTGGGATCCAACTATCTTAATTTTGGTTGTCCCTATCTGCCTGACATCTTGTGTCTGGGTTTCTGCTGCAATTAAACCCGGACACAGCATTCAAAACCCGGGTGAATCCTGGACAGGTGGCAACCCTAGCCCCATGTGGCATTTTGCATCAGGGCCCAAAGAAGCTAAGGCCCTGGGCCCTTCATTTATAGATGGGCCTGTTTGCCTATTTTTCGTATTGTGTGGCCCCAGGGTATGTTTACCAAAGCCTGTACATAATTGAGGCTGCAGAATTGTGTACACAGAATAAAATTGAAGACCTTTTTAACTGCACACACACACACACACACATTACTTGTTAAAGCACCGCTAGTCAACTCCTTGCAAACAAATAGCAAAATGGCTTCTTCATGTAAGCTTTACAAAACTCTTTCCTTAATCTACTTTATGAACAGAGGTGCTTGTTTAGAAGACTGACCCACAGCAAATTCCTTCCACTGAAAACACCTTCTGCATGGATGCGGGGAGATGCTGGTGGAACATAGACATTAATCACAAGCAGAGCAGGATAACCATCTTCCGTCATGAATTCCGTCATAATGACTTAAATAGATTCAGCTTGTTTTAAGGGATAATACCTGATGTTCTATCTCTTTGGCCCTTGGGCACAGCCGTTTTAGAGTACAAGAAAATGCAATCACTTGATAGCTCTACAGGATAACTTAAGCTGGCCACAGGCATTATAAGATCAATGGATATTAGTAGATAACTTGAGTGATAGCTTTAGGAGCTGAGGGTGCCTTAACAATGTACAATCGTGTGACTGAACGAAGCAGCACTTGGGATGAGCGAGCATTAACCAAATGTGTATCGGGGGGAGTAAAACATTTTATTAATTTTGCATAGGGAAGGATTTAAATCCATGACAAGTTTCTAATGTCTTTGTCCTTCCTGGGAGATTTGTATTCACGTCCTGTCCTGGAGACACAACAGGAAGTGAGAGAAAATATCTCCAAAATAAAGGACAATCTCTTTTTGTGTAATTGTCACTAGATTAGGTGTCCATTGGATTATTTCCTCTTACCTCCTGTTTTGATGACACCTGTAATTTTTTGTGGTTTCCAATCAGATTCTGTCCTGGTGACACTTGTCACCAGAACAAATAGAGGGGGTGAATCTCTTTTGTGAGGTCCCAGACAGCAATAAAAGCATGGCAGAGAATCTGATCCTTCCCAAAGCTGGGCATACACCAGTAGAATTTTAATCGCTAAAAGTTGTTTTTTGGAACATACATTCAAGTGGCTAATAGTTAATGGGGTCAAATTGGCAATTGCTTCAACTGTAATGACAAATGAAATTGGAGGAGCAAGATGCTAAATTGTTCTTCAACTAATAATATTGAACAGTGAATTTGGCTTTTGTTTAGGGAACTCCATTTATTCTAAAATCGAATACCACAGGTTATTTTTTTCCTCCACTGACAACACAGTATTTTTTTCCCTCGCACTGACAATTGACACAAGGGTAGTTTTTTTCGTCCCACAGACCACTGGCACTAGGGTATTTACTCTTTCCACTGACCACTGTCACCAGGGTATTTTTTCCTCTCAGTGACCACTGACACCAGGGTATTTTTTCCTCTTAGTGACCACTGACACCAGGGTATTTTTTCCTCTTAGTGACCACTGTTACCAGGATATTTTTTCCTCTTAGTGACCACTGTTACCAGGATATTTTTTCCTCTCAGTGACAACTGACACCAGGGTATTTTTTCCTCTTAGTGACCACTGTTACCAGGATATTTTTTCCTCTCAGTGACCACTGACACCAGGGTATTTTTTCCTCTTAGTGACCACTGTTACCAGGATATTTTTTCCTCTTAGTGACCACTGTTACCAGGATATTTTTTCCTCTAGGTGACCACTGACACCAGGGTATTTTTTCCTCTCAGTGACCACTGACACCAGGGTATTTTTTCCTCTCAGTGACCACTGACACCAGGGTATTTTTTCCTCTTAGTGACCACTGTTACCAGGATATTTTTTCCTCTCAGTGACCACTGACACCAGGGTATTTTTTCCTCTCAGGGACCTGACACCAGGGTATTTTTTTTCCTCCCACAGGCAACAGACGCCAGGGCATTTATTCCGCCTATTGACCACTGTCACAGGGTATTTTTTCCTCTCACTGGCTACTGACACCAGGGTACTTTTTCCTCCCACTCACCACTGACACCAAAGTATATTTTCCCCTCAGGGGCCACCCTTCGACCAATTTAGGTAGGAAAAAAAAATCATAATAGATCGTTGTGGTTCAACACCAGCGAGAGAAAGGTCAGAGGTTCCATCACCTGTTGCTGTTAAGGAGAGAGCTACCTATCTATGGTCAACCCTAATGGGAACCGGTCATGACAAAATTATTTCAGTTGCCATTTCTGCCATGGCAAATGCTAGCATCCTGGCTGCCTCTGGCTTCAGTAGTTTCTGAGTCGCTAACATAGAACAACCCCAGTGGTAGTGGTAGAGAATAATATTGACACATGCAAGAGGACTTGGAGTGTGAGGAAATCTCTACACAGTGGAAAAAAACTTGCCCTCTTAGATAGCTGTCCCTATTGGAAGGTCTACCCTCACTCTTCTGGTGACAACTGAAAAACCTTGGATTTTCTATCGCCTTTTGCCACAGTGACAATGGTCACCAAGACAAATAGAATGGTTAAACTTGACTAATGGGCAATAAAAACGTGACAGGGAGTCTAATCATTCCCTACTGCATACAAAACCCACCCACACACCACCTCTAAATATGTGGGGACCACCAACTAGCTACCCTGATCCCCACAATTAATGCCTTTTTTGAGTTATTGCACATGTCTAGTAATCAAATAAGACCTGGGAGACAGCATCAGTGAAACAGAAGAGCAAGATGCGGGACTGTCCTGGCTAATCTAGGTCAGTTGGCATGTATGCTATACATATACTTCCTCTTCTTTGACCTCCTCCATCCTTCTGGATAGGATGGAGTAGGTCAAAGAACAACAGCAGCCAGGGACACTTCAAACACAGCACCTAAAAATACCAGTTGGGGGTCTAATTAATTTGTCCTTATAGTCACATTTCGTTAATTCCATACATTGCAATGATCATTTTCACACTTTGCATTGTTCTGTAGAGGTCAGAATCCTTCTTATGCATAAACCATTACAAATGTCCAGGGCATGCTGGGAATTTTAGTTCTGTGACAATGAGAGTTCATACATAGCTCATTCCAGGAGGAAGGCTATTCCAAAGAACTATAGAAAGATTCCTGGCTTTGTTCTATTTATAACGGCTTTAAATATTCCCATTCTTCTCAGTCATATTTCCCATCCGCATTTATTCATATTTTCAAAGGCCTGCGGTTCAATGGGAGGGTGCAAGGTTGACAATTTGCTTCGAGCGCCAAGTGCCCTTGTACAAACGCTGCTTGTAGAATGTATAATTGATACACTGATGTCTCCAGCCCACCCACGGAACTGCAATGTGCTGCACTGACCTTCCAATACAATAGACAAGAGCAGAAAATATTTTTAGGCAAAAAGATCTTTGTGTTGTAAGTACAAAACATTAATATTCCTATTATTGTCCATTGCCACGTAATGCAGCCTTTAAAGTGTTGTTTCAAGCAAAAGAATGGTAAGCGGAGAATGTTATAAGCTTCAGATAGAGATCAGATTCCAGGGGGTCCTAAAATTAGTTGACAGAAGAACTTATGGAGAACAATGGAGCCACAAAATGTGTACTTGAGCTAAAAAGCTTGTAGGTGGTCATCTAAACACTGCCTTCCCGAAATTCCATTTGAAACAAGTGAAGTGGAGGTCCCCAATGCTGCCTGAAGGGTTCATTGAGCCCTATTAAGCAAACCAGTCATGACAAATCATGACAATTTTACATTATTTATCTTAAAGCATATGTAAAAACCAAAATGGAATAAATTGCATATATATAGGCTTTGTGTCCTTATTTTTACCTGATAATCCTGTGACTAACACACTTCTTGTTGTAGAATGACGGGGCGGAGTTGTGGATGGCTTTGTAACTGATTTTAAATATTTTGAATTTTATCCTTTGGGCGATTGGAAGCAAGTACATGGATTGGCAGAGGGGGTGGGGAATGGAACTCAGTGCAGGGATTGACAGAGGGGGGTTGCTCATTCTTTCAAAAACTGAGCTCTTGATATTTCATCTTTCCGTGCACCTTCCCCCAACTTTTCCCTTGTGATTGTTAACACAACTATCCACCCCTCCCCCCATGCCAAGGTCCTAGGTGTCATCCTTGACTCGGACCTCACCTTTCTTCCCCACATCCAATCACTATCCAAATCCTGCCGGATTTGGGGGGGTTTCTTTGGTGAGGAAGGGGTGTATTTTGGAGATGTTACGAAGGTGAAGGCGGCAGGATTTGGATAGTGATTGGATGTGGGGAAGAAAGGTGAGGTCCGAGTCAAGGATGACACCTAGGACCTTGGCATGGGGGGAGGGGTGATTAGTTGTGTTAACAATCACAAGGGAAAAGTTGGGGGAAGGTGCACGGAAACATGAAATATCAAGAGCTCAGTTTTTGAAAGAATGAGTTTTAAGAAGTGTTGCGATATTTACTCACCCCACTGTATCTATGTAGGGAGCCATAGGCTTTTCCTGATTTGGACTAAAAATATGTCTAGCTTAGGGATGAGTTTCAGGTTCCTCGCTAAAAAAGGTTTCGAGACAAATCCTATGAGTTCAAGATTTGCAATCCCAGCAAATTGGTGAATTCTTTTTATCCCATCATGCACTGCATAGTCTTCGAACTATGACCAGCAAACTTAAAAGGGTCAGTAACGGGGCTTTTGTATAAGCCAATCGAAGAATTTCACCAGACCGATCATTACAGCAAATAAGTGTTCATTTATTGACGTATACTGTCTCTCGTTAGCGAACATGAGACAGCATACGTCAATAAATGAACACTCATTTGCTGTAATGATTGGTCTGGTGTGCTGGTGACATTCTTCAATTATCTACATTGGTATTTTTGGTACATGTCTCCACTAACAGTGCCCTGCTTTTTCTTTACAGTAGTTTCCCTTTAAGCCATAAAAATGGCCCAAAACGAACAACATGATTCTCCCCCCTTTTACCTCCTTTCCTGCGCTCCCCCCCATTGACTTCAATGGTATTTGCCTCTAAGTTCGGGTTCTTAGTTCGAATTCTGAGAAAGATTCACCAAACCCTTTGTAAATCATACTTTGGCAGACTTGTTCATCATTAGTCTTCCTCTCTTCATCTCCATTACAATGAGTGTAGGGGAATTAGTGGTTTACAGAAGATAGCTTGAAAGGAAGATAGAACTGTTTGTGCTGTCAACAGGTATTTTCTGTACTTGCTACAATGTTCTTAGCATAAAAAATTAAACCAAAAGCAGCCACCAAATCTAAGAAATGTTAACCTGCAGTATATTAAATTTGTGTTCTTGGGTTAAGATTAGAGGTGCACCGAAATGAAAATTTCAAAACCAAAATGAAATCGAAATTAGAAAAAAATGCCAGGCCGAAACCGAAAATGTTTTTTATTTTAACTTTTTCCAAAACATTTAAATATTGTATTTTTATTAATTTTTTTAATAAACTTTTTAATTTTGTTATATTTATTTGTATTTATTATTTTTTTATTAAATACTTTTTACTTTACTTTTAGGGGCTTCGAGGAAATATTAGGGGTCTAAACAGACCCCTGATATTTCCCTTTTAAAGTAGAAAAAGAGATTGAGGACAGAGTTCTCATTCTCTTTTTCTGCAGCCCCCATTATAAATGAACAGGAATCCTCTATACTGAGTGTTCCTATTCACTCATATCATGAGAACATAGTGTGTTTACTATAACCACATCATGAATGAACAGGAGACGATGTAGATCACTCCCAATTCATTCATAATTGAGGATATAGCAACCATCCTCAATATTTTACAAACACTCAGCGATCACTGATCGCTGAGTGTTTGTACTTGCTCTCCTTCCTGACACCCTGTCACAGGAGGCTGAGCGAGTGAAGCTCAGCCTCCTGTGACAGCGCTGGCTGTCTCCGCCCACACTGCTCTCCTCTGATCTGTCACAGGTGGCTGATCGGTGCGGGGAGGAGAGACACCGGCCGCTCACAGCACTCTCCTCCTGCAGCGCTCGGCCGCCTGTGACAGTTTCTCACCTATGTGTTTCTGTGGCCGATATGTCGGTGCATTCCTAGTTGAGATATCCATTAAGTGTATTTAAATCAAAAAGCAAAATTGTATTATAATGCAGCTTACTAATCTTTAAATGTGGTGGCTGCATTAGTTGTCTTTTATAGGCTTCCTTCACTTTATTTTGACCTGATGATCCAGTCAGTAAGTCTGTTAATTTTTAACCTTCTTTTACATACCAAGCTGTCCAGTAAAAGTGGAAGTTATAGGGTTGGGACAAACCATTAATCACTGACTGGAGTGCTTATAATGGTCAGCTTTATGTAAAACCTTTATCCCAAAAGCAAAGGAGAAAAACTGTTGCTTTACCTGTTTAAAAAAGTGTTATCTGGAGTTCTAACTGTTCTAACACTACCCTCTCCACAGGGTGACAATGCTGCTGTCCAAGGCTGGCTCAGTTGCTCCTCCATAGAGTGGAGCCACCCTAAGACAGAAAGTGTGTTACTGCCGGATCGCCAGGTAAAACTAAAGGAATAAAAGACTAGAAAAAAAATGTATGTGCCACTTTTGAGGATTGGTAAGCTGCAACATATTACGTATTTGGTTTTGGGTTTAGATACACCTTAAAAGGAGAACTATGAGGTGAGTGATTTCCACTTATCCTCATAGTTAGAGCCGACCTGTGACAAAGAAGCTGTCACAGGTCGGCTCCATCGATCGGGAAGTGAGCAGAAACATGCAGCCGATCCGCTCACCTCCCGATTGTCTCCCTGCAGAGAGCGGTGACTGTCGGTCACCACTCCCTGCAGGGATTCCCCCCTCCCGTCTCCGATCCTCCAGAGCTGACTGGAGGAGCAAACGGGGGAGGGCACAGCTGGCTTTGCCTCTAGATAGACAGAGCTCGCTGTCACTCACGCAGCTGGGTGGATCTTGACAGTATTGTCGGGATCCGTCCCGGCTGCGGCGATCTCGGTATTGACTGCCTTTAGGCGTTCCCTAAAGACTCATCTCTTCAGGGAAGCCTATCCCACCTCAACCTAACCGCTCAACCATCACGTTCTTAAACAACTCATCCCCACACAGCTCCCTCCTCATGTATCACTTCCCCCTCCCTTTTAGATTGTAAGCCCTCAGGGGCAGGGCCCTCCTTACCATCTTGTTTTGATTTGTATTGTGATTGTAATGTCTTCCTTATATTGTAAAGCGCTGCGCAAACTGTTGGCACTATATAAATCCTGTATAATCATAATAATAAAATTGCAGGCAATAGCTGGAGCTTTGGGTCACGGCAGGAGGTTAGTCCTCCCGTGACCCTAAAGAGAACTATGGGGAAAAACACTTACCCCATAGTTCTCTCTCAATGACAGGGTTGCTTTAACCTCTTGCCGTCCGCCCGTAGTAAAAAAACGGACGGACGGCACTGCAGCATCTGCGGGTTGCCGTCTCCAGACGGCAATTTTTTTCTGCTCGCGCGCGCCCCCTAGCGGGCACGCACGGGCAGAAAAGACCCGCTAAATGCACACACCCGTTACCGGGTGTTTCACATATAGGCGATCGGCGGGTCCATAGCCCGCCGATC
>NW_017306269.1:7060794-7079929 GCF_000935625.1 Nanorana parkeri
CGCACGCAATTTTAAGGCTTGACATGTTTAGTGTCTTTTTACCCGACGTGACCCCATCTTTTATATTTTACCAAAAAATTGGGTAATAATAAATGTTTTATCATTTAATATAGGGGAAACTGTTTTTTTAAAAAAATTTCGGTAATTTTTCCTTAATATAGTAAAAAAATAAAACCCCCAGTGGTGAATAAATACCACCAAAAGAAAGCTCTATCTGTCCCCAAAAAAGGGTATAAAATTTATTTCAGTACAGCGCTGCATGACGGAATAAATGTCAGTCAAAGTACCGCAGCGCTGAATACTGAAAAATGGCCTGGATGGGAAGGGGGTTTAACACCGCGGATGTCAACTGGTTAATGAGGTGCATTCCAAATAGTCCCGAGAGTGCGCCCACACCTTCTTTGAAACTTATATTTATCGAATAAACTTCAGTAACTCTTATCTGGTGTTTGTATAAGCAGTAGGTGGGGAGTGCTAATATGCTAAAAAAATGGGTTGGGAGTCCAACAAATAATAACCAAGAACTAATGTAAACACAGATTTTCTGCATGAGATTAACAGGTCACTAAAATCAATGGAGGAGATTAAAAAACTAACAAATCGTTGGGATAAATGAACAAGGCATTGCAAAAAGCAGTGGTGATGTGTACATGGTGATAGTTCCCATTTGCATCTTCAATAAATTATACCATCCTGGGAATTGTGCAACTGTTTCATTGTATTTGCTTCTTGGAATATGTCACAAAGTCCATGTTTTGTAAGTCTTAATAGATAGATGAATAAATAACACAATAGTGACAAATGAAGACATATCTAATAAGACACTTGTGCCTCATGAACAGAGAGATTTTCCAGCATGCTTTAAATGCTTCCTGCGCAATAATGGGTACCTCTCACTACTAGGAAGGGTCTCGATGTTCGAGTCCAACAACAGTTCGACTCGAACAAACTATCAGGGCGACTTGTTAAAAACTTGTCTTTTGTGGGGGGTTTTCAATTAAAGGATTTTTTCAAAAGTGTGGCGGCTTTTTTACAATTTGAATGTAACCCTTTAGTGAATGGGTAGGGGTATAAGTACCCCTTACTCATTCCCAAGGGGGGGCGCATGTCGGTGCCCTTTTATTAGGGGTACGCTGATGTGAATAAGCCCCCCTGCCCTCACCCCCACAATCAACACCACAGGGCTTGTGAGGAAGAGGCCCTTGTCTCCATCGGCACAGGAACAAGGTGCTTTTCCTTGGGGACCTTGGAGAAGCACCCAGTGCCGAGGGCATGTGGCCTGGTATGACGGGGGGGGGGGGGCACTCGCTCCTTTCCTGCCCTGCCAGGCCTGTACTAAAAAAGTGTTGGGTCTCATGATACACTATAATTAGAGGCAGCACCACCACCACCATTTCACTTCTGAGGTTGTTGGTGTCCAACGCTCTTTCACTATCATTGACAAGCTGTGTCTGTGAGTGCTACTTGGGATAAGACCTGCCTACTGTTGCCTGAAGAAAGTTGCAACACCTCTGTTAGATCTCTCCTGCTTGTGGTGGTCATACTGCTGCTGCCTGCTTGTCCTTGTGGCTATCAGAGCTATGCCGCACAGCAGAGGCATCCCTGCCACCTTCAAAAAAGGCTTTGTATGAGCACCTTAGACACACCTCCTCATCATGACAAATGTTATCTTCCCTTTTGTGTGGTAGAATGCAATCAGGATACAATCGGCCATTGTGACCTTGTAGCCTGAATCTGAAACGGTGAAAGAAGGATCTTGGAGGAGTCCTCCCTGAAAGTGAGGTAAAGTATGTATGCTGGTGTACCTTTTCGGTACATGCAGCGCCATTAGCAGAGTTACTTCAGCACCCGCCAAATAAAGGGTACAATGGTCAGGGGTGTGGTGGAATATCTACACTCCCCCAAAATATGACAGGCCTCAAATTCCACTTTTAACTGAATACGAACAACAACACTACTCTTGACCTTTGCACTCTGTGACCTGTACGTTATGTTCCCTCAACCCCTGCACTTGGTGTCTTATGCACTCCTAACCCCTGTGCTCTGTGCCTTATGTACTCCTAACCCTTTTGCTCTGTGCCTTACGCACTCCTGACTCCTGTGCCTTTTAAAGTTATATACTCTTGACCCCTGCACTCTGTACCTTATGCATTCCTTACCCCCGGTGCTCTGTGAATTATGCACACATGATTCCTGCCCTATATGCATTTTGCACTCATGACCCCTTTACGTTAGATGCTGTTGACCCCTGTGTCCTGTACATTACACACTCCTGATCCCTGAAATCCATGCATTACCCACTCCTGACCCCTGTGCTCTGTACATTATACATTTCCCTGCACTCTGTACCTTTCACACTCCTGATCTTTGCACTCTGCCTTCTGCCATTCTGAGCACTGCAGTATATACACTATGTTACTTTTCATAATCCTGACTACTACACTCTTAATGCTGTATTATCATTACATGCTCCCAAAGAAAGTGGTCTCAACTGTTGCTGGTTGTCGCTGACTATTTTAATGAAGTTCTACTTTAGGGTAGGCTGTATGCACAAAAACATATGTAATGAAGTAGTATTTATTTTTAAAGGTTTGTACTTGTCTGTTAGACTCTTGCTTATTGCACAGTGATTAAGTCATATTATGTAGGTACAATGACTGTGGCATATGTGTGCCATGTATATAGTGAGTAAACTTGGGTTTCATTTACCCATGCCTCTTTAAGCGTCTTGCATTGTTAGTACAATTTGGCCACACCAATCATTCGGCCACTGTACATGCCACCTCATTCCTTTCCTTTGTTTGCCCAAGAGTGCCACACTCACAATCCTAGCTAAGCCTTTGATATCAACCAAATCCCTGGGTAAGAGTCTATGATAGGTTATAGCCTTCCAAACAGCTTCTCTTTAACATGTATCAGTACCTCAGGAGTAAACAGTATGCTGCAATGAAAACAAGTTCGGAAGTTAAAGTTTAACTCTAGGCTCTTCCCCCTGCCCCACATTTGCCCAGCAGTCACCTGCTATGCACCTTAGAGGCACTCTATAATGCTGGTGAAAAACAGGTGAAAAGCCTCTTTAGCTATTCTATTTCTGGAAAGCTCCTGGGGCAGGATCACTAAGGTGACATGGGAGATCTTTCCAAGATGCGATATATTCACAAATGTTTGAGGACACTTGGCCTTAACACTTTTAAGAGCTTGTTGGACATCCTATTCTAAACCATAGGCATTATAAGGGGTTGCCCACCCCCCCATTTGCAGCCACAACAGCATTCACTTTTCTGGGAAGGCTTTCCACCACACTTTGGAGTGTGTCTGGAAAATGTGTCTATTTAACCAAATGAACATTGGTGAGGTCAGGTACTACTGTTTCATGAGAAGACCTGGTTTATATTCTGCATTCCAGTTTATTTCAAAGGTTTTTAGGAGGATTAAAGTCAGGGCTCTGTGCAGGCCTATAGAGCAAACATGTCAAACCATGAAACTGTCTTTGTGAACAGGGGCACAGTCCTGCTGGGACAAAAAAGGGCCTTCCCTAAACTCTTGTCAGGTTAAAAGTACACAATTGTCAAGCATGTCTTTGTATGCCCAATTGTCAAAAATGTTGCAGCATTCACAGTACCCTTCACTGAAAACGCTTGAACTCAATAACTGAGAGGGGTGCCCACATAATTGTGTGGTGTGATGGTCAGGCATTCACAAACATTTGGCCTTATGGTGTGTATAAACGAAACCAGTAGGGGAATTAACCTATCATCATTCACCCAGAGAAGTAATGTCAGTTTTGCACAGACTGACCCTTGGCTTTCGCTATCTATTTGGCTTTCTATTTTGACTAATGAGTGCATTTCAGATGGCCTGGAGTATATCTATGTCCTGAAGCACAGAGTTTAGATACAATCAGCTTGAAAGTTAAGCAAATACAATACTTGCTGTGATGGCCAAGCCAATGTATATATTCATTAATGTAAAGAACAAACATAAACAAACATTTTCTTATCATTTACCCAATTTTGCCTTTGTCAGCTCTGATTTATGAAGCCCGTCATGGACCTTTAATGCAATTTAATAGTGCCAGATTTGTTTGTGATGTAGCAGAGAATGCAAACACTGTTTACAATTAACAGCTAGATATAATCACGACTGGTTCAATGTTTAACAAGCCTTTAAATACTACTGGAATTTACCAGGGATGTACCTCTCACTAAATCATCATTACTGAAGTATTGCGTCAGACCAAAATCTGACAAGGTCACAT
The DNA here is from genome assembly GCF_000935625.1 of Nanorana parkeri. Classification (NCBI taxonomy): domain Eukaryota; kingdom Metazoa; phylum Chordata; class Amphibia; order Anura; family Dicroglossidae; genus Nanorana; species Nanorana parkeri. The sequence continues at coordinate 7,065,053 of NW_017306269.1, forward strand.
AAAACAAAGAATAATGAGTTCCCCTTGTAAGCAATCTTTTTAATAATAGCTAGTTCACAGACTGTTCACAGCTTTTTACTAGTTCTGTTACATATCTAAAGCCCAGCTCTGGACTACACTTTTTCCCCTAAAATGTCCCCCAACCAGTTTTAAAAACAAAATATGCAGCTAAGGCTGTGATATTTACCTTTAATCCAAAGTGGCCGACTTAGTACCTCTGCTCTACCACAGGATGACTTCACTGTCTGTTAAAAGTCTTTGTGGCTTTTACCAGTTGCAACAGTCTGGGTAGGTGGGCTTTGAATGTAGTGCATTGTCTAAGTTCTAGTCTTAAAAGGAGTGTGAGTGTCGCCTTTCTGGTCTTTGAAAGTAGCACAACATCAATATTCTGGTCTTTGAAGGCAGTGTTATATCAATGTTCTGTTCCTGACAGCATTGTTTATAAATGTTCTGGTCTCGGAAGACAGTTTATATCAAGGTCTTGGTCTGATGGTGGTGTATGTCAATTGTCTAGTCTCTGGAGGCAGTGTATTTCAGTTTTTGGCCCTTGAAGATAATGTAGTATCAGCATTCTGGTCTTTGAAGACAATGCAGTATCAGTGTTCTGGTCGATTAAGGAAGTACATTGTTATGATAATTGAAGACAGTGTATATTAATGTTCTGATCTTTGGAGGCAGTGTATATCAATCTTCTAGGCTTCCTTACATGATTCAAAAATACTACTAGAAATATGACTACATTTCGAGAATTGTAAGGGTTGTAATTTTTTTTGGGGGGGGAGTGTTTGATGTTAATGCTTCTATATAGTTTGTAAAGTATTGCTAAAATCCTACAGCTTCAACAATCCAGGAACCAAATCTAAATGATGGAATCTTTATAGCTTGAGTAACAGTAATTGTGGTCTTCTTAGTGATCTCAGGCTCAGGGAAATGGTTTATAAGTATTCCTGAAAATGCAGGCCACAGAGGGTGAGTAGAAATACTTAGTGCAGTCCAGGTGTCTGTCAAGAATATCCGAATAATTTTCATAAAATAGTGTTTGAGTCCATCAATGCAGTTTTTAGCAGCTTGGGTGGATGCAAGTAGACTGCATCTTCCAGATCTGAATGACAGTTCCTGGCTTAAGGTGGCCATAGCCAGTAGAGAGCATTAACCAATTGCCCTCAGGCATCCAAGTTAGCCAGTGCTTCCCTATGTACAAATGTTCAGGCCTATGGACAGAGAAAATGGGGAGGCATGCTGGAGAAACCATGCCAGCGTATAATGAGAAAACACTAGCAATTGGGCAAGGCCTTCTAACTTGTCTGATCGCTATTCTTCCAGATCGCACTCTGTGTGCAATGTTTACGGGTAGCTCATAGACAAAAGATCATTGCTCTTTGGCCAGAGTACCAGGCCCTCTCCCATTTGATATGTCCAGAAATTGTACAAATTATGCAGCACATACCTTCCAAACCAGTGCAAAAATCAATAATAAGGCCACACTGTACTTGCATAAGTTCCAACTGTATAGTAAAGCACTCCCATTTAAAGATCGCCAAAGATATTACATGACAATCTCTTACTTTAGTGGCCAGAAACACAGAGGAAGAGTCAAAGTGACCACATCCAGGTCCTACTTTTTTACATTCTTGCAGATGTTCTTATAGGGACCTGGTACACAGAACATGAGCAGCTTGGCGTCAATGTAGGAATTTTAAACAATAATAATCTTTGGATTTCAGATTATACATTAAAAAAAAATTTGAATTCACAAAATTGAAAACCTGTGTATTAAATTCATCTTTAGCCCGATTGCAGATTCTAAAAAAACAGCAAAATCTTGTATCTGGCCTTTACTGAGTGGCAATAGGACAAACATAGTGAGCTGCTAATCCTCATCTAGCTCATGTAAACAAATGGCATTTGACTTAAATGTCATGAATTTCACATCATTTCTTTCTACGATAGCAACATGAATAGGCTGTAACCGAAATCCACTTGCAAAAAATGCGTGACTTTTGTGACATCCCAGAAAGCCTCATCTATAAGAATACAATGAACTTTATATATGTACATGATGTGTTCTATATTGTCACCATGGTCGAGGCGCAATACAGGCTAGTACTGGAGAATACTGAATGTAAAATGTATGTTTTTTGGGGGGTATTGCCTTATAACGTAAAAGCAGTTGGGGTATTGCCTTATAACGTAAAAGCAGTTTTCTTTAACATTTATCATGGGAACAAAGATAATTATTAAAAAAACATTTTTAGTAGGAAAGGTTTAGAGGAAGGGTTGGTACTTCTAGGGTCCCTGTGACACGGGCGGTATGATCAGATCCGCCTATCTGCTTTTCAGGCAGATCTGATTGGAAGCCCGATGTTAGTCTGTGGGCAGTTGGATGTAAAAGGACATGTGTCTGTTAACATCTAATTACCCCCGACTCTGTCTAGGTCCAGAAAAATTACTGTTTTTGTGGATCTGATTGTGGTTGATCAGAGGTAATCGGATGTCCACTTTCATCCGACTCCCCGTTGATCTAAAATGTGTCCGTAAAGCTCAGTTAAAAACTGCATGGACACGGATGTCACATGAGTGACGACTGTTCCTTTCTGCTCCGATCAGCAGGTTATATGCATTCTCAGATCCCCTGCTGATCATAATGGATGGCACCCATGTCAAATGGGCCTTACAGTGTTTTGTTTACTGCTCTCTATGCCCTCCTGTCCTGGTGACAACCACTTCCTCATTTGTTGTATGGATATCAGGAAGTGAAATTAATTATCTCCAATTGGTTGGGCTTTAAAATGAATGTATAGCCAAAACATTTTTGTAAAAATTTTGTATTAAATAGGGAAGGATTAAATCCATTTTGGTGACCATTGCAACCAAGCCAAAAAGTTAATGGGAAATCCAAAATGTATTCAAGCACAAGCCCAGGCCCATGATGCAAGTTTATTGTTACAAATGATCCCAGCTTCCCCGACTCAAACAGAGCCCCATAAACCCCTCTAACAGTATGGGTTGAAACAAAGGTTGTTACACCAACTGCACAATAGCCCTGAAAAGATTTTAAAATGCCAGTCGTTGTGCATAGTAGGTTTTCCCGACACTGCATGTTTAGCTAGTGATATCCAATAAATCAATAAAACTAATTTTTAGATGCATTACCAGCTCAAATTATTCTCAGAATAATAGGGCAGCTTTTGGATTCCGAAGGCAGTTTTCAAACATACTGGAACTCAGAGGAGCAGAATGTACAATATTCCGTCTGTCCCACTTAACATGATTTTCCTGGCAATGTGGAAGCACTGTGTTCACAGTGACACAATTCCCACTTGGATGCGCTTTTAACGTATCATGAGAATGAGTGCACAGAAACAATGTAAACAGCTCGACTCAGCTCAGCCAGTGCAGGCGCTTACTGTAAAATGAGATTAGGGCAAGGCGGGTTTACTTTGATAATTATGGTATGTATTAAAAATACAAGAGGTATAGCTACGACATTAGCAGTCCACGCTCTTCAATAAAGTTTGCTTAGGAGCAAGCTGGTTCAAATAACCTTGATTTTAGGATTATATAATAATGTAAAATTCAGAACTCACAAATATGAGCAAACATCGACTGTACTGAATGCCTTGAGCTGATGAAAGCTGAGAAACTACACTTCACCCATTTTCAGTTATCTAATGTGCTTCCTTTTTTAAAGTTGAACTGAAGGCAAACATATACTATATATACACAACTGAAATACATGTATTGGGGCTGTTTACCATGCCAAATGATTTGCACTTGTGCACATTCAGTCCTAAAATTTATATATTCCCATCACACGGCACAGCAAGAATATTTCTGCTACAATTGAGAATAGAGACCTCTCTACTACCCGATCCTGCTGATTGCAGGGGGAGCTGTGGTAAACTGATGAGGCCATCTCTCTCATCACTTTGCTCTCTCCTACTATTATCATATTCCTTCTCAGCAGACCTGATTGGCTCCTAGTGATGCCCTCCCTCTCCTATTCTGAGTGCTACTATACAGGGGACTGCAAGAGGCTCACATCGAGCCAAATTCGGACACCTATAATTGATGCATTAAAACTACATTTATTGACTTATTGATGCATAAAGAGCTGCATGCCAGTTATGTCTTCCCGAAAGTGATATTAGAGTCAAAAGGTTTTAAAGCCATTTCAAATGTTGATTAAATCACTTACATTGGATGCTGTTTCTGATGTTTATAAGTTTTAGTTTCCTGCAGAATCAGCTGGAGGAGCACTGGACCTGATATCCTGTATTAGGGTGGCTTCTTTCTCTTGCATGGTCTTATGGAGCGACCTTTGTGTGTGTGCTAGAAAGCTGTGCGTGTATCCACAAACACACAGGTACAGCAAGGCAACCCATTCCCGTGCTCCCTGCTCCTCTCTTCTCCAAGCTAGTCGATGAACAGCTGCTGGAGACTCCTCTGTCCCTTGTGATTTTGTACTGGAAAGGAAGTCCAGGGAAGCCGAGCTAAGAGAGTTCGAGCTGTTTGGAAACATGATGGCTAGAAGTGGTTGGGCAAAAATGTAAAGAACTACTTTGCTGGATAATGTACAGTATATTTGTTTAATCTGGATTAGTTGTTAGAAAAAAGTTTGAGTGTTTATCGATACTTGAAGTTCAGCTTTAATCTAGTCAACGGACTGATTTATAAAAGGTGTACAACAGGTGTACAGGGTGTACAACAACAAAATTTTCTGTTGCCAATAGCAACCAGTCAGTTTTCCACTGTTACATCTTCTATTGTTACACAGCTGGCTGCAGCATACAAAGACGTTTTATACTATTGTGTGCTTCGAACCTCGTGGTAACAGTTTGGGGAAAGGTCCCTCTTTGTTACGCCATGACTGTGCCCCTCTGTACAATGCCAGATACATAAAGAAATGGTTTGATGCTACTGTTTTGCGAGATTGCACTTATTTTAGCTCCACGATGAGTGAGCATTTGGGAAGATCAGGAGTAGGGCCTCTTACTCCTTAATTTTATGTTTAAATATGTTTAGCAGTATGTAGCTTATCCTGCCAGTGTGACATTTCCTTTTTTTCCTAATTTGACCAACCATACATTGCAATTTCAGAACTGTCAGATGTATAAGGATACCACCAATGATGGTGGTAGATGTAAGTGGGAAGATGTAACTGTGGACAGAGTAGTTAGCTGAAAAATTAACGTTAAAACTTCATTCTCTGCACTTATGCCCCTTCTTGCCTAACAACTTCTGTCCACAGCTCTGGTCCCTAGTAATGTACTGACTATGATGACAGCTCTCCTTCTACCTGTCATTGATTTAGACATACTTTATGTTAAGATCAATGACATTAGGGTGGGCCCCATTACAAATTGTCTTGGGGCTTCATGATCTGTAGTTATGTCCCTGGCTGTGGCATTGACAGTAGCCTTCAATGGAGACACCTGATCTCAATAATTTAGAGAGGTGTCCACATATGTTTGGTCATATACAAGAGTGAAGCTCAGGCATTCAAAAACATTTGCCCATATAGCAGTACTTGAATTGATGACTTAGTGCCATTCACAAATATACTTTGCCACTATTACTACCCCTCTTTATGGCAATTACTTATGCTAGGTACCCTTAGAACACAGTGGAGGAATGAATATGCATCTTTCCACAGTGCACATGGACAGGGCCGCATTTCCCACAAGGCCAACCAAGGCCCGGCCTCGGGGCAGCAGGGAGTAGAGGGGCAGCAGGGGGGTGAAATTATTATCTCCCAATGCCCAGGACATGCAGAGCTAAATGTACAGTGGGGAAGCCACTACTTGTTTTTTACAAGTGATCTCGGCGAAGATGTGGGGGTGGCTTTTAGGGGAGGTGCATTGAGGAACCTGGCCTTGGGGCAGCGGCAGCAGAGAGAGTAAATCCGGCCCTGCACATGGGTTCATACCAGCAGGACTCCTACGAGGCACCATAAGACAACCTCATTCCATCTCTAGAGAGCAGTACCTAAAGCAACATTTCTGACTTTGCCTTATTGTACATGGTGTGGTTCCTTGGCCACTAGTTGGTCCTCATAGGCCTAAAAAAACTGTGCATCATCTGTATGAGAACAGTTGATATGGAAACCAATTGAAGCTTTGCTAAGCACCTAAATCCAGCAGAGAACATTCCCTTGCCAACACAAATGTTATTTGTGGAGCCATTTCAAGGAACACAAAATCTGCTTGAAAAAAATGCAGTTTCTGTCATATATGAAGTGTGATATCTGACAGGCTGACAAATTATAGAAGTTAAAATAAATCCCGAACTCTGAAAGTGAAAAACACATCAAGTCTTTATCCCATGACTGACAATTACTAAGTCTAGACAAAAGCACTTATCTCATTAGGCTGTTACTATCGGCCTGGCTCACACAGGAAAGGGGAATCTTATATCTCTCTCTATGGTTTCCAAAACGGCCTGAATGGGAAAAAAAAACTTAAGTGCCAAAATGAAAGAAAAGTGGTCAATTTAATCTGGCATCTGAAAATAAAATGCAAGAGAAAGAAACCGCTGTCCAACAAAGGAAAAATGTGGTTGAGTAATCTACATTTACCAAAACAACAAATCCCAGAAAGAAGAGCCGAGGAACATTATGGTGTATAAAATAGGAGTTATGTTTAATACCAGAGTCAGAGCACAGACTTGCACAATGTATTTCTCAACACTTCTCCAGCTAGTGGTGTGCAGTTTCTCTTTGTTTGACTGCTAGAGGCATATGCTATTAAAGGATAACTCCAGTCAATTTTCCTTTCATTGGATAGAGTGGGGAAGATTTACAATTTCTGTAAGGGTTTCATTTCTATGACCCCGCTGGGGAGATGTACCTTACTTTCTATCCCTGTGACACCTATACAAAAAATGGAAGTGCAGTAGTCAGGGGCAGCGATAAAAACCTTGTCAAACTTCTAACTTTTTATTAAAAAAATGTGTTTTGATGTTATTGTGTCCCTGTTCCTTAAAGGCTAAAAGTCAGTTTTCATCTGAACATACTGACACATGTATATTACTTTTAATGTAAAGGGCAGTTTCACACTGGAAATGCTTATATACTCTTGTTCAGAACTTCAGCATTTCTGGTATAATGCACCAGTAACCCGTCTTGCCCTGACTCCATAACCTGGGTATCTGGGAACACCTTTTCTTTACCTGTTAGTTATGCTAACAAAGGGATTCCTAAACACTCATTGCTGACTCCCTGCTGTCTTTCACCTACAGAAAGCCCAAAATGTTAGAGTTGTGGGACAATGTTCAATGAAGCTGCTATAACAAAGTTACCAAACATCAAACATAGACTCAAACATCCATGCCTTGGATGTTTGAATCTGATTGGTGAAACATAATGCAAACAGAGAGAGGGGTTATACAGAATAGACTTTAGTCAATGCTACTGCAGATCAATAAATGGCTGCACCTGTTTCTTGAAATGACATAGGGGTCTATTCACTAAGCTGCCGTAGGTAGCCGAGTGAATGACCGACCTGAAACGAAGTGAGCCGAACGCTGTTCGGCTATTCACTTCAGGCTGGTACGGCTGATTTCAGCCGTATATCAGCTGAAATCATCCGTACATCGGGTGGCTTCGCATGGCAGAAGGAATTCGACTCAGCCGATCCAACATCTGGATCAGCTAAGCCGAACCTCCGGCAGGCTACTCGCTGCTGTTCGGTCTATTCTTATAGATGCCGAACAGCAGTGAGTGAATAGCTGTTCTGCTCGCTCCCTCTTTGGGACCGAGCAGAACAGAAAAATAGTTTAAAAAGTAAAAAAAAAAAAAATAGAAAATGATTGCGCGGAGCTAGCAATGACAGCTAGCTCCGCCCAACTGTTTTCCTTTGGCCGGCGGTTCTTCTGCCGTAAAAAAAAGAAAAAAAAAGATTTGGCCATAGGAATGCATTGCTAGATTCCTATTGGATATTTCAATTTGCAGTAGCTAATAGCAAACTAGCTATTGTACCCGCCCTCTGCTGCTTTCAATCACTAGTGGGGACCTGATACTGCAGCAGAGGGCGGTTGCAATAGCTAGTTCGCTATTGGCCAATGCAAATTGAAATAACCAATAGAAATCTAGCAATGCATTCCTATGGTGACATTTTTTTTTTATTCTGACACGGCTCCGTGTCAAAATAAAAAAACAAAAAATGCAGTGCTTCTCTCCCGGGCGGCCAGGAGCGGGAGACTCCCGGAGCGCCTGGGAGAGTTAGGCTGTCTGGAGATCAGTGTCCCTGGTTAGCTGGTAACCAGGGACGTTGATCTCTCTGCAAGTAGCCGGAGCCAGCCGTAAGAAAAACCCTTATAAAGTATGATTTAATTTGCTCTATCAGGGAACAAAATCCTTCCTGGTTCCCAAAGGTGATTGGATATTCCATGGATCATTCATCTCTGCTGTTTTATTTATGCATATTAATAGCCAGGTATATTCTGTGCATTTAGGTGTTGGTTATGTGTTTAGATAAAGCACTGAGATCTTGAAGAATGCTGAATGAGGTTTACTTGCTTAGCAGGACATTACATGTATGTATACAGGATCATGCAGGGAACATATACAGTAAATCATAGACAAACATGCATATAGAAAACTAGCATACACTAGACTTGCACTACATTGCCATCTAGTGCTCAAAATACAATATTACATTAGCCTAAGCTGTTGTATTTCCAACATTAGGAACCTCTCTTATTTTGGTCTGTTACATGTATCATAGAAAGTATTTTGGTATATCTGTAGATCTTGTTAGAAGTTTAGAGCTTTCCTATGTCCTATGCACACTTCTGGTTCTGTAGAGTCTATTTAACCCTCCAAGTTCTTATCCTGGTAGTACAAGCCAATTATTGCCTTTTCTTTGGAGATAATGACAGTGGGACGGATTGAGTAGTTTAGCAAAAGACAATTGGGCAAGACTGACTCAGTCCACACAAATGTTGTGTATTGTCAGCTCACAATAGGAAACTAAGACCTGAGTATATTTCGGGCAGATCGATAGGTATTTTTTTTTTCTTTTAGGGTCTAGAAAGGGAAAACCTGGGGAAATGTGCATGTATTGCAGAAATGTACTGCAAATGTTTTGGGTTTTTTTTTTGCTTTTGCTTTTGCCTTGCAATGCACTTTGAACTGCTCTTTGAAGAGACCCTGGTGGCAACTTAAAAGATTGCAGCTAAAAGCGCAGAAAAAGCAAACATTTTAAATGCTTACTTGCCGCGTTTTTCCTTTCCATTAATTATTTCTTTATGCAGTGGAGAGGAACTTGCTAGAAAGAGGAGAGTCACTTTCCTAGCACAGTCCCCTTCTTCCTTCTACATCTCAGCCCACTTCTCTTCTGCTAGTGTCTAATTGCTCTCTGTGTTGTCCCAGCTCCTCCACCCCTCACCTCCCTAAATAACTTTTTTAAATGTCCTACAAAGGATGACCCAGTAGCAAACTCTGAAGCAATAGTTTGAAAAAATCTAAACGTTTTGGTAAATTTTTTTGCTGGTGTGTGTATACTGAATTTATTCCTGAAAACATACTCAAATGTAGAAAAAAAAAGTTTTAAAGGCCATAAAATAAAGGGCTCCTATTAATTTCCAACTAAATTTCGCTCTTCAGGGACAATTTATAAGTACCAGACACGGCCACACAGTAAATTAGGACGGCCTTTTTGAGTCATCTATTTTGGGAGTTGTGTAATCTGCAGGGAAATATGCAGCGTATTATGTGTTAGCAAATATCACTTCCTGCTCTAGACATCTTTGCTGACTTTCTGCACATTTTTGTAAACTGTTTAATCTAAATTCAAGCCAAGATATTTCTGACAACAACAAAATAACATATAAATCATTTTTATAGAAACTATAACACCCCGAGATCAAATACAACCTTTGAAAGCCAGACGCAACAATAACAGACTCTCAGGCCTCTAGAAAGATTTTAATAGCCTTCCATAAAGTCTGCTGGGAAAAGGGAATGCGGAGGAGCTGCAAAAACTTTTCAGAATGTGCAGTATAAAGAAAAAAAATAACAATAATATAATGTATCATGTAGTGTTTGTTTTTTGTACCTATAAGAAGAACCTATAAACTGAAAAAAAAGATAATTTGTACAAAAGAGCTATTAATAACATTCAGAAGTTAAACAAAATAAAAACCAGCTGTACAGGAAATATTATATTTGATATTTAAGCAACATTTCGTTTGTAGCCTAGTGTTCTGTGTTAGAAGCTGTTTTAGTCTACAGGAGGCTAAGGCTCTATTCACCGCTCTAAACATAAAAAAAAATGCACTGTAATGTGCATTGTTCAGACTTTTGTGGCGGCCGCGTGGTACGAAACCGCACATCCCGCAAAATAGTACAAGTGTGATTTTATGGCAGATTCCGCATGTCCTGGCTATAGTAATAGCGCAAACATGCGGAATCCATGCCTATGTTAAAGTTTGCACCGTTTTGTTCCGGCTGTTTTCTGTGCGATAAACTGCACGGAAAATGCTACCACTATGTGTGAATGAAGCCTAAAGGGGGCTTAAAGGGGGCTTGTACAATGCTGGACAATAAATACTAACCATAGCATTTATTTTCTGCTTCTTAATCGTAATAGGTTTACTTTAGAGGGAATATGGGTATATATATATATATACAGTATATACACACCAATCAGCCATACCATTATGACCACTGAGAGGTGAAGTGAATAACATTGATTATATCATTTCAATGGCACCTGGAAATAAGTGGTATATATTGGACAGCAAGAGGATGTTTTGTCACTCAAGTTAATGTGTTGGAAGCAGAAAAAATAGGCAAGTCTAAGGATTTCAGCAATTTTGGCAAGGGCCAAATTGTAATAGCTAGGCGACTGGATCAGAACTCCAAAACTGCAGCTCTTGTTCCTGGCCTGCAGTGGTTAGGACCTACCAAAATTGGTCCAAGGAAAGAAAACTGGTGACAGGGTGATGGGCAAGCAGGGCTTATTAATGCACATAGGGAGTGAAGGCTGGCTCGTCTAGTCCAATCCAATAGAATAGTTACTGTAGCTCAATTTGCTGAAAAAGATAATGTTGGTTCTGATAGAAAGGTGGCTGAACAAAAAAACGTTCAAGACTGGTTTGAGGAACATAACAATGTATTTGAGGAGTTGACTTGGCCTCCAAATTCTCCAGATCTCAATGAAATTGAGTAACTGTGGGATATGCTGGAAAAACAAGCCTGATGCATGGAGGCCCCACTTGTAACTTACAGGACTTAAAGTATCTGCTACCAATGGAAGATATCACAGCATACCTTCAGAGGTCTAGTGGAGTCCATGCTTCAATGAGTCAGGGCTGGTTTGGCAGCAGAAAGGCCCCTACTCAACATTAGGCAGATGGTCATAATGTTATGGTTGATCGGTGTATATGAAAGAGAGAGTAAAAAAATTAAATACTGTATGTGATTATTTTCTATTTTCATTTAGCAGATGGATCTCTAGTCTCCTGTTTACCTGTCTATTCTTAGCTGCTATGCTAAAAAAAAAACCTGTTGTCTATAGAGTCCAATAGTTCAAGCAAAAACTTGCATACACAGCTAAAATAGCTTCCACTATGCTCTCTATTTTGAAAAAAAGTAATGCTATGGGAGTCCTGTGCAATGTGTACCTTATTAAACATGTATTTGTAAATGAGAAATTTTATATACATTGTAAAAAACATTTTAAAAAAGTTTAAAAAACCACAATAGTGCAATACTGACCTTTAATCTGGAGCTGCCTCTTGTAGCCATTCCTTTCCGTCACTGGATGTCACCAGTCTTCAGCATTAATTGATGGCCAGCATTATTCAACCTACTTCCTCTGAGCCAAGGGTGCATTGACCCACCCCCAGGATGGGATGGTCCTCATGGCAGACTTTTTTTTTTTTTTAGCAAGTAGATTTTTATTGAAAAGTTTTTGTTGATACAAAAGCAAGGGATATGAGATATGACTCCGAACAGAAGGAGTCTGCATATAACAGGTAAAATTATGTAATGCTAGATAACCATAACGAAATAACAAAGCAACATATGCTCATGTCAGTAATAAAAGTTATCTCATAACAAAAGTGTGCAAATTGACAATGCAAACCATATACTGGTATACTTGGCTTGTGGGTAACAATTTACACTCCCAATAACGTTTACTCAGGTAGCTGACATGAGTGACATGTAAGACAGATCAGATTCAGGAAATGGAGGGTGCGGGACTGTGATGGGTATGTGGGTGTGAAAAGGGCTTCAGATTGTTAAAGGTAGTATGATGAAACGGTGTAGAACAGGTCGTCATTACCGGTGTGTGTGTTTTAGTTGTTCGGTACCAGTGCCTAGGTGTGCTGAGGTCAAAGTACGTCAAGTCTACCCAAAGAGCCGGTAGATTGAGCTCGTAGGTACCATTTGGAATGTTTGAATAGAGACATATTATCTTTAATTTGATTTAAAGGAGAACTATGGGGTTAAGGCTTTTCCCCATAGTTCTCCTTAGGGTAACGGGAGGACACAAACTAGCGTCCTCCCGTCACCCTAAGCTCAGTATACCGCGAGCTACAGCTTGCGGTATACTGAGACGCTGCAGCTGAAGCGGATCCCGACAATTATGCCTGGATCTGCCCAGCTGCGTGAGCTGGCTCTGCCTATCTAGAGGCAGAGCCAGCTGTACCTGCCCCCTCCCCGTCCATTCCGCCAGTCAGCGCTGGTGGATCGGAGCGGGGAGGGGGGAATCCAGCCCCTCCCCTGTCACGGCAGAGAGCTGGGACATGATCGAGAAGTGAGCGAACGCCGGTATGTGTTCGCTCACCTCCCGATCTACTGAGTCAACCTGTGACTCACCTCATAGTTCTCCTTTAAGGTACATTCAGATGTCAGGAAGTTTGTCCAAGTATGGAAGAACTTATCAGTGCGGTCTAAGTTATGCTTTGTGTCTATGGCAGACTTTTTAATGGCTCACATGTCATTAGGTAAGTAAAGACCAGCACAAGTGCAAGGATTGCCCACCACTGCTGAACAAAAAGGGAAGAATCAGTGACATCAGTCCAGTCAGAAGACTGCTGAATTGATTTAATTTATACTTTTAATTTTTTAAACAAATTAGCTGTTGGTGGGGCCTTAGGGAGGAAGTAGGAGATTTATGTACACATGTACCGCTTTAAAAATATCTAACTGTAGTAGGTGTGGCAAAGGGCAGCAGTTCGGATTCGGTTATTTAAAAGTATAGCTACCCTTTAAGGTGCTTACAGATAAAATAATATCACCTTCACCAGAATGGCTGGGCACAGGAAACAACATATGTCCAAAACAGCACGTTTGTGGAAAACGTTTGTGGTGGTTGGATCATGCCTGCCATCTAATGTCTGTCTGTAGCCTTAGATGGAAAACGATCCCATTTTGTTTAACCCCTTTCTAGACAATGGGCATGTTGTACATGCAAAAAAACAAATGTCAGGTTTCAGACTCCAGACATCTGCAGCCACTCTCCTGTCTGCAAGCCTGGAAGTTAACCATAAAAATCAAATATCCCCACTAGGAAAACTGAAAGTGATTATTGAGTGAGAATGTAACCCAGAATCTGACTTCTCGTGACTAAACAGAATTACCTAGAAAATCCTTCACATCAGCAGAAAGAACCACACATTGGGTCAATTTGCAAGCTTGCATATCCATCTGAAAATAAAATGTGCAAACCCACATTTTTTTGGTAACAGCTGAACACACAGCTGTCATCAGAGCTTTTTAAAGGACAACTAAAAAAAAAATTGAAAAAAAATGAAATATCTTATATGAAGCATGAAAGTAAAGTATAGTGTAGTGTGTCATCCTGAGACTATTTCCTTCCTACTCTAAAGCTGCCATAGAGATTAGTAAATGGTCAGGCTTATATGCAGAGATCTACCACCCCACAATGTCTTCTGGGTCAGTTCCTTTCCTATACAGGAAGCCTCTAGTCTCATTAGCACTCCTTTTTTTTATGCCAGTTGAGGAGAGGGGGAGGGAGTTTTTCCATTTTTTCTTCATCGGTTTTTCCCGTTAATACGGTCGTCCTTGACTGTATAAACTAATAGAAATTCCAATGTTCTGATAAGAATTCTTCTCTAATGAAATGTTTAATGTGTATACCCTGCTTTAGCCTAGGGAAAACAAGAAAAAAGCAAGGTTTTTTCAAATGGTCTGTCCTCCTAGTTTCCCAATAAATGTTCATTTAAAATACTGCCCAATAGACACTGGATGGTTGACCAATCTGTTTAAAAAAAAGGAGAATGTCAGATAATGTTTATGGGCACCTTAAAAGTGGAAGAACAGCTTAAAATAGCTTGAGAGCTGGAAATACATATTTTTTTTAATAATGTGCATTCATATTTTAATGTTACTATCTATAGTTTGCATTTATACATGTGCATTAGAGCAGCCACATTTACTTACTACATATCTAGGTTCTGCTTCCTCTTCAATTATGTTAGGATTTCATTAAGCTACTGACAGCTCTCACTAGTGGTTGACCTACAAATCTTCATTAAGAATAAACTGCGGGTTTCAACCCAAGCTTTTCAAGGTCGAACACGTTACCACACTAAGCGATCCAGTGCCTGTCCTTTCTGCAGTCGAATGATGCTCATTGTAATTTTTCACTTTTCATGTGGGACCTGTGCATCTAGCATACACCCTGGGTTGTGTCATCAAGCCTTTCTAGGGCTCACTGGAGAAAAATACAGGACACAATGTTGATGTCATTATGCGGCACCGTTACTGGCAGCCCTGAGGACTGTCAACTGCTGGAGAAAACATGAGAAGACCTATGATGTCATGTGACTAGCCACAAGACCTCGGAAAAAAGGTCAATATACACATTTAACAAAAAAATAAAGAAGGCCGGGTATGGGGTG
>NW_017306269.1:7079981-7118495 GCF_000935625.1 Nanorana parkeri
GGGGGGGGGGGCCTTTCACTGAGTATTAGCCAAGTGCCAATAATATAATGTTGGTGTCAAGCTGTTGAATTTGAGAGCAACTGAGAATCATACTAGAAGTGTGCACATAACATTTTCACATTCTTAGAATATTCTCAGAATATATACACGTTAGTCAATAAGCACTGAAAGGGCTACAGTAGTGAGTGTGTTTGCTCATGACAAATACACACATATTATTGCAATCTTCAGTTCTCTTTCTAGCTGGCATGGGCTAAGAAGAATTATGGATACTGAAAAGATTGTATTGGGTGATTTGACAGTTGTCCAGTTTTTTTTCTTATTATATCTTCGTTTATAAAGCTGACACTTTCCACAGTTCTTTATAAAGTACATTTGTACATGAAGAAACATACAATATACTCCCTACAGCAGTCACACAAGAAGAAAAACACTGTGCGGCCACTGTAAGCCTATAAGGCCTATAAGCCTAACAGTTTGCTCTTTTTGGTGTGTGGTAAACAGGATGACAGGTCGTCTTTCACTGCAGATATGTAGTGGCTGTATCTGGTAGGCATGGGAATCTATCACCCTGTGACTGAAGCTGAATGGCTCTGCAGGAGGAACCGAGACTAGGAATATGGAGACATCAAATATGAATGTTGCTTTTATAGAATGTTTTCTAGCATTATTTAGATTTAGTTCTTGATTGAACCTATCATATTTAGTCATGCTCCTTTAGCCCTAAATAAGGCAGGTTTCTAGAACCTTAGAAATGCATTGGCTTATACTTTTGGTGTTCTTTAATGAATTACAAGTTCCATGGCCTCTCAACATTTGTGTAAGGTTTCCCAGTTTGTGCCCTGTGCTGTGAAAATAGCCATCAGCATGGTTTCACCTATCAGACACCTTTCCTTCAAGGCAAGTAGGCCTACTCGTCCTTGGATGCCCCCAGGACCTAGGGCACGATGCTATATTTGTAGAACTGGTGCGTTCCCCTCAGGGAGAGTTCAGATGGCTTGAAGATTTTAAGGTTCAAAACAGATAATCTGTGCAGGAGTGACCGTGGCTAGTGACTGGCTGGTCCCTGAAATAGCAATGGTCAGAGCTTACAGCACATAGTAGATTTATCCAGGCAAGAGTCAGGGCCAGCAGTAATCAGAAAAGTAATCCATATCCAGGCAAGGGTCAGTATCAAAATCAATTTAGGGGCAAGGTACAAGAGCAAGAAAGCAAATGCTATGACCATCTCACAGCCCTAAGCTTGTGACATTTTAATAAAGCACTACTGTGCCACTCTTTGAACAGATGAGGTTAGGCAAATGGGACAACCCACTGTCTAGCAACAAGGACTCAACCCGAGGGGAGTGCCAATGAAAGTAGAGAAGGCATTGCCGGAAGCACAGGGCCAGTTAACTGGCAACTGATGCTCAAGTTGGGGAAGAGCAGCCAAACAACGGTTGCAGACAGAGGCAGACACAATAGGAAAGAGCAGGTAGGCTTGTATGGCAAACATCTGTGATTGAGAGGCCCTCTGTAGATCAAGTGTCTGTTAAGTATCTGTGGACAAATCTCCTAATGGACAAGAGCACCCCAGAAGGATCTATTGGTAGTAAGAGGAATGAAGCTCTAAAGACGGTACTTTCTAGGGACAACAAGGCCAGACTTGTATTTGTTATTTAAGAGAGTCAAACTAGATTCATATGGAGGTACCTTACTCAATGCTCTTTCCGTTTATTAGGCCACCACCATGACATCCTACTGGAATTCTACTTGACATTGTGCAATGTGGAGCTTTTCAAAGAGATTCCCAAGACAAAATATATAATTCAGGTACAAATACGGTTTTTAATTAGCTTTTCATCGTCATACATGAAAATTAAGTAATGTTCAAAAAGTGTTCAGCCTTACTGATAACATGGATTTGTGATTGTGTTGTGTTCGGGACACCACCCACACACCTGGAGTGTAAGGCTGGTATTTTGTGGGGAAATTACTACTATTAAAAACAAGAAAAAGTTCAGATTAAAAGAATTAATCAGATCTAAACCATTAAAGATTTTAGGAGTGGAAATAATTTGCTAATTTCTATTGACTGTATATTTTGCAGTATTTGAGTTCCAAGGTAGGAATATCAGTACTCCAAGATCCTCTAACAGAGATCATGTGACCAATATCTCATAATTACATGAACATCTGTATAACAGAAAAATTTACATTTTTAGCTTTATTAAAGAGGACTTTAGGAAATATCTCTGGAAAGCACAGCAGTAAATATGTGTAACATGTTAATTTTCCGTAGTCCAGAGTACCATTAGCTCAATGCTTCTGGACCATGTCCCTTGGAACTATCTTGGGCTGGAAGCATTGAGCTAATAGTACTGCTGCTTCCCCAGCACAGTTTTCAGAGAGTTGTATCACAGAAGGGACAGCATGGATATAAGTGTATTTAACATACATTTACACTTACCTTTCACTATCATCTCTTCCCCAGAACTAACTTAGACCACAGAATGGAATTTAATGGCCATAGCAGCCATTTATTACAAAATTCCATTCCAATAAAGAATAATAATTAACTATAAATAACAAAAGATGGGTTGATGGCACCAGAAAGAAAACATTCAACCAGAGCATTGTAAATGTGGCGCAGAATATGTTAGTTGTTAGGCTCTGTGATACGCTATACCACCTCAAGGACGAAAACGTGCCGCAGAATACCTATTAGTTCCTCAATCCTAGGTCACATCAACTAGACCACACTATACTAAGATAGGACTATACCCATGTTTACCCATATGAATGGTTACAAAGATCCTCAGAACTGCAAAACAGATGCCCCTGCTCAACTCCTTCATGCAGAACGACTCAAAAGACCCCTCCTCCCTGAGACCCCATCGACCAAACAGGTAAGAGGACCTTTTTTTCTATTCCCTTAACACTCTTGCTTCCAGAAACCCCTTGAACCCTGTCATATGGCCCCTGCACCTATGTACTTTGTCTTTTTGATCTGGGCCCTTCTTGACTAGGGTATTTAAGAGGAAGACAAGAACTAATACAACTAAGCTCAGAAAGCCCCTCCTCTCTGAGACCCCATTCAGCAATCAGGTGGTGAGGACACGTGCGTTTCCATTTTCTATCCCCTTAACCCTACAGGTGCTAGGCACCCCTTCAACACTGTCAAATTGGCCCTTATGCCTATGTCCTTTCTCTTTTTTGTCCAGACCCTTCTTTTCAAGGATGTTGTGTAGAGCTCTACATTAACTATTTAATACATTATGCTGTTAAATAATAAAATAACCATTTTTGATTCTTACTTTGAAAACACTTTATTTTTGGCATTCTACAGGCTATTTTAATGAAAAGCGGTAGCTCCGTACATTTTGGTTTAACAAAAAGTGGTAAAAAATTAACATGTATCTAAAGGATCATTGCTGAAAAAGACTTCAGTCAATGCCAGTCCTCTTTAGGGTTGAGGAACAGAGTAATAAATGATCTCTGTATATACATTTAGCACGTACTGCACACCCGGCTATAGATCCCGATATAGAATGGCTATGGTATGCCGTTTTCTGTCCTCAGCTGTTTTGGCAGATGCTGCGCTCTTTCATGTCTGCCCTACAACACAACAACCGTGATGGATATTTTCCCATTAGAAAGATGGCACACACATGAAAGAATGACCTGGTCCTCCCTTCTATCTGCATATTATAGAGGCTGTCAGCATCGTCCAGTGCCACTCAATAACATCTCTGTGTGAGCAGTGCCTGCAATGACATGGAAACCTGGAGCAACTGCCAGGACAGCTGAACATGAGTTTATAATAAAGAGCTGTGAAGGAGATAGCAGTGCAGAGTACCCAGGCCAGGACACCAATTCATTTCAAGGAAATCTTTCTCCACAGGGCCTTCAAGTGTCTATTTATAATCCTTTCCAGCCAAGGGGGCATAATTATTAAAAATGTAACATTAAAACATATCTCATCCTGAAGATATTGTAACTTACTAGTCATTGGAAGTGTTGACTTGCTTCTCTAAGTGACAACAATCACTCATTGCACTATATTTATGGAGAAGCAGTGTTGTCACCCCTCTCCTCATCTGCACCTTACAATGAGGTTAGTTATTTTGTAACAAAATATAAATGTGCGGCACTAATACAAATAAACAGGTGAAATCACTTCACAGTGTAACCGTAATACTTACAACGTATACATAAACAGAGACACAGTGACAAACGTTTATCTCACATTAAGTCTCAATCAGCATGAAGATAAAATGTCCTGCTAGTGTCCATCTAGTGATGATAATGTTCAGGAAAAGTTATCTACACCTCCTTTTTCAGTGCATCAGAAACACGTGCAGTGCCAGGCTGCTGTAAACAAAGTAGAATCCTGTCTTGCATTAAGAAGGGAATGTCTTGCAGGGACAAGTCTATAATTTTGCCACTTTACAGATCACTGGTTCGGCCACATCTGGAGTATGCGGTCAAGTTTTGGTCACCGATTCTCAGAAAGGATGTCCTTGAGCTGGAAAAAGTCCAGAGGAGGGCAACCAAACTCATTAAGGGGTTCGAGGACCTGAACTATGAAACAAGGTTGTTAAAATTAAATATGTTCTCGTTGGAGGTTAGGAGATTAAGGGGGGACATGATTTTCCTGTATAAACTATTCAAGGGTGACAGTAACATTATTAACAAACTGTTTACGGTTAGCTCCGTAACAAAGACCAGAGGGCACAACCAAAAATTGGTGGAAAAAAAATGTCAACACACAGGGCGCATGGGGTTCTTCACAGTTAGAGCGGTTAGGGCTTGAAACTCGCTGCCGCAGGAAGTGATTTCACCTAAGAGTGTGGAATCATTCAAGAAATTCCTGGACGAGTTCCTCGGGGACCATAACATACAGGGGTACAGGTACGCCTAAGAGCAAAATCACACATGGACTAATACACATGCACACACCTGCTCAAACATAAATGCACACCAGCAATAGGTTGGGCTTGATGGACTTGTGTCTTTATTCAACCTCAAATTCTATGTAACTACGTAACCTCCACCAAGAACTTCCTTCACCTTAAAAGTAGAATCTGCTTTTGATATGATGTTAAGCCTCAATCTTCACAGGACCGGTTCACAATGAAATCTCCAATACATGAGATCTTAGACAACACTCTCCTTAGGCTCCAAGAGATATGACATAAACAGAGAGAAGACTCCATAGTGCACATCAATAGGCGTTTGTGCGCATTTGCACCTGCGTTTGGAGTGCCAGTAGAAATAAATAACACTGCAAGCGCGATTCGTGTTTATGCGGGCTTCCACGACCAACAATGCATCGCCGCACGATCTTGGATCGCTAAGATGTGAACTGGGCCTTAAGGATGATGAAGCTGTACTATATTCAGCAATTGTCCTTGGGGTTAAATTAGGATTGCCACCTTTGTTCTGGCAAAAGGAGAGATAAAGGGTTTAGTAGGGTGCAGGGTAGGGGGTGGGACTAATAGTGGCACACATAGTGCACCAATTTGAATTGTATTGCATGGACTTAAAGTGACATTAAACCCTCAGATTTTTTAACATAAAACAATACTGTAATGTGCGCCTTACTGTAATCCATGGTAGTTTCCCTTCTCTTTGCTGCTCTTCCTTTTAAATCTGATCTCATGCTGGGCAGAACTTCTGTTTTGCAGCCGACTGCCTTGTCTCAGGAATGGATATATGGTGTCTGTGTATAGGTTTGTATTGGTTTGTAACCTGAGCCAGCACTACAGGAAGAGGCCCTGAGCTGCAAAGGGAAGTTCTCCCCAAGCATGAGAAGACATGAGGATTTCAAAGGAAGAGCGGCAAAGAGAAGGGAAACGACCATGGATTACAGTAAGGCACACATTACAGTATTGGTTTATGTTAACAAATCTGAGGGTTTAATGTCACTTTAAGGACATTGGCATCTGCACTGGATGATGATGTCATCCACTCCTTTGTGCCGCAGGGGGAGTCTCCCCTTCACATTCACATCAGAGTCCTCCTTTATACATACCCTTCAGATCAGGAGCCTCCTTCACATCTGAGTTCCCCTTTCAGGCCAGAAGCCCCCTTTCACATCAGGAGCCCCCTACACATCCGAGAGCCCCCTATCACATCAGGAGTCCTCCCTTCACATCAGGAGCCCTCTTTTACTCCTTTCACAGCAGAGTCCCTTTCACATCAAAAGTCCCCACTTACACATCAAAAGTCCCCACTTACACATCAAAAGTCCCCACTTAAACATCAGAGTCCCCCTTTTACATCAGAACCCCCCTTCACATAAGAGCCCCCCTTTACATGAGAGTCCCCCTTTCACATCAGGAGTTCCCTCCCACCTTTGCATTAGAGTCCACCGCTGTGTGGCACCATCGGCATTTTGTTATTAAAATGGACAAACTGCCCCATATATTGGATCAATACGGGACACAGCATTTTGCTTTTAAATCTGGGATGATCCCATGTTGTACGGAATGGGTAGAAATTCTAGTTTAACAAAGAACTACAGTTGTAATAAATAGCAATTCACTTGATGATGGTGGATGGAGATTTCTCACCATCAATAATAAGAAAGAATGACTCTGTGGTAGATAAGTCACCATCCTTCACACAATACCATTGCACTGAACGAACTCCAGTAAGTTTTTGAGTGACAATGCCTCCTGCAAGTTTGCTTGTTTGTGTTGTAATTTAATCAGCATGTTCCTGGGAACCCACACATACAAATGTCATGCTAATTCACATTAAGTCATATCACTCCATTCTTGCAGTCACTGTGCAGAGAAATGATAGATTCTTCTTCTAATCTTCACAGTGACTAACAGCGAGGACTGAAAACATTTCTGAATCACATAGAACCGCAAAGCTTTAGGGTAGGGATGGACGTGTGATTGTGAATTTAGTCACAGGAATAGTGTTTCTACGTACTGAGGGAAGGGGAGAAAAACTACACAGAGCTTTTTGTCATCTAACCAGTTGCAGATGATTGGCCACATGATGCAATGATAAGAAGAAATGTGAAATATAAAATCGAAATCTCAGCTAAAAATTAAAGCCCAATTGAACTTTCAATTTAAATCAGCGAAATACATTCTGGACGAATCAAAACACAAACTGGGCTATTTATAAACTATTTGCATAGATAGGAAGTCGCCCTGCCAAACTCTAGAAGGAGCAAGATGGAGCTGAGGAGCATAGAAGATTAATACTTATGTCCTATGATCCTCAGCTCCATCTAGTGGCCATAATTAGGCATTTTCCTAATAATACATTCAACTTGAAAAGAAAATATACTAAGCATGTTAGTTTTTGTCTCCATCCGCACAGAACAAACATTCAGTGAATTTCAGAGGATGAATAGCTCTGCAAATTGTTTAGATATACACCCCAAAGTGGTCAAAGTCTTACAGTACCTCAATCACAGTAGAAAAGCCTGTCCTATGCCAGAAGCTGCAGAATGCAACCCTTGCCCTTTATGGGGAAGCAGAGGTCTCACTGCAGGGGTCCAACATGCTCCCTACTAAGTCAGACCTATAGCTTGACAATTAGCAAAGCTCATTCTCCCTGCTGATTGGAAAATTCTGACCCTGACTTAGAAGGTAGTGTGTCAGATCTCTGCAAAAAGACCACTGCTTCCACACAGAGAGCAAGAGGATTTTAAACTAGCCCAGCCATGTTTATCCAATCACCTCTTGGGCTCATTTACAGCATAACACATCTATCGCAAAGCTTGTGTCTTCATACATTGATATGTATGTAACAATATGTTAGGCAGCCCTTCCAGGTCCTGGAAGTTTTTTTCAACACAGTGCAACATAACACACGTAGCACGTACATCTGTGTGCTGTGGAGCGCTGTAGATGCCTGCTGGAGTGCAATTAACTTTAAATGGCAATGCACTTTAAGGCATATCTGCAGTATGTTACCATGCTTTGTGGTAAGATGCCTTATAACACTAGCTGAGCCTCTTTAAAAGTCTAATTTCATAGATTCATATATGAATCTATATTCATTTCAACAAATCAATAAACCATATGCATGCCATTTACATGTGTAGTTTATAGCTAAGACACCTCAGAATTGTCATCACCCTGCTTCTGTAACTGGCTAAATGCTTTTAATAGAAGAACTTGGGGCTTTCTGAACAATGTCCTGCACTCATGTTAGTGAGAGACTTGCCATAAGTATTGCTAGGTTCTCATGGGTACCTAGACTGAAATCCTGTAAGGATGTAGGGTACATAGACAAAAGTGGTAACCTGGTTCCCTTTTCCTTCTAAATACCGTAATTTCAAGCCATTGGTGCTGTGATCTCTTTAAATGACAATTGATGCAGAGACTCTTGGAGATAAATTGAAAAGTTGATTACAGAGGTCTCTGAAGCTCTGAGCCGCACCCGTCCTTGAGGCACTTATAAAAAGCATTTGGGGCCAGATTTTATCCCCTACATCTCCCTCCTTGACCAGTACAGCGGCAGAGATGAGCAAGAAGCGGCGGGGAGCCACCCGCTCGAGGAAACTCATGGACTTCTTCTTCGGCCCGGACAAACGGCAGAACCAAAACGGCGCCGTGTCCTCGCCCCTCTCGGCATCCGGCGGGTCGGGGGGTGGCTCGAGGATCTCTCGAACAGGCCTTCCGCCTACCACCCGCCATCCGGAGCATTCATCCACCGCTCCTGCGCAAGACTCGCCTGATGTCCATAGTCCGGTAAAATCCAAGCCGCGGATGGCTTCTTCTCAGAAGGCCCAAGATGGCGCCGAGCCCTCGCTCCGCTCGTCGTCCGGGGGTTCGAGCGGTGGCTCGAGGGGATCCCAGGACAGCCACTCCTCTCATGCTGGGCATCTGGAGGGCCACTCTACCGCATCCAATCGGCCTACATCTCCTGCCAGCCGCAGATCTATGGCATCCCAGTCACGGATGGCCCCTGCTCCAGAGGCCCAATATGAGGTGAGCCCTGTTTCTTCTCATGATGATACCAGGGAACTGATTATGCCAATAGACGCATATCCCACCCTAGATCAGCCAGTCTCAGATTCCACTTTGAAGGACATGCTCATGTCCCTGAGGGGATCACTACACACAGATATGCAAAACATGATGAAGAAAAGTTGATTACAGCAACTACACAGATACCTTGTTTAATTTTCCAAGTAGGTGAGAGATGCAACTTGATTGGCGACTGGGCCATTGCTTTACCCTTCTCAAGATGTCTTTGCTTGGTTTATTATACATCAGGGCCTTTAAGAATGAGTGAAATTCCTTCATCTTTGGTGTGCTTATAACATAGAACATGTCAGTTTCAAAATTACTATGGGAAAGTTAGCAATTTTTTCCGCTCTTTTTACTATTACTAATACAGCAACTCATACAAACAACAAATACTGCTCCCGCGCTTTTTCGTTCTGTCACGCCACGATATGCATTTTTCACACGAAATCTGCTCATTCTTCTGTCGGAGCCCCCCGGAGCAATTAAAGTGTTTCTATACGGCAATTTTATTTTTTTTGCAGCCACAGATACAATATATGTTATAATTCTGTGCAGCACATCCAACAAGTGTCTCCATCAGTCACTAATGAAAAGAATCTTTTGTTAGGAGCTCTGAGAAAAGAAGGAAACGCAGGTCAATTAGAGTAACTGGTCCAGCGCAGTCTATAGCCTTTACACAATGTAATACTTTTTTTTTTGTAGGAGGCCGCATGATAGAAGAGCGATTGTGTGTATGCTTGAGACCCACCAGATGTGAGATTCAGAGGAATAATTGTAACTGAAGATGCCTAGAAAGAGAAAGTCCTTATTTATTCAGTGTGTGTTCTATTGGTTATGAAATACCTTAAAGAAACCCTCTGGTTAGGGACACTAAAATTCTTACCCTTTTCCTGCTCCTGAGGTCTATTGTATAACCCTGCCTAGCACCACACAGCCTTTTCATTACAAAAAGCCCCCAATATATTGGAGAAGTCCTATGTGTAGTGCACACACATATTGTAGCTCCATTGATTTTACTGAATGGTCTGTACTCTAGCTAGGGGCCACTGGACAAATCCTGGGAGCCAGGCAGCCCATGCTCTTTACAAATTACAGCTGGCCCCTAACTTGTGAGGGTTTTCTAGTTGTTGTCATAGGATCTGCATCTGCATTGGACAGACTGGCTCCTCAATTCTATATTCATTTGGCCACTTCTGGTACAAACTATCAATAAGACTTAATGCTGGTCCCATAAGAAATCTATACTTAGCTTAACCACACTCCTGTGCCATTCTGTTGTGTTGCCACAGCACCTGAAATTTCTTGTTGGAATTTGCTCTGGGGTATACATGCACCCCTGCTCTTACATAATACCTTTTAGGCCCAGCAACTGGCCACTTTTGGCACCAAGCACTGCACTATGGAAGCAGAGGAAAGTTCAATGTTTTCCTTATGCACAGAAGTACCAGATGTATGGAAGCCCAGCTTGTGCTAGATGTATGCCGTGCTGCGGGGGAGCTCAGCAAAGGTAAGTATAAATGTACTATGTTGTCTGCATAGACGAAGCAAAGCACAGGTTCATTTTAAGATGCCTATAAATTATATAAAATAACATTTGCCAAATCTAGGTGCTTGGGGAATGAAGAGACCATACATGTTAGTACAATTATCTTTCTTTTGTCTGCTGAAAGACTTAAAGACTGTTCAGCAGCCAGATAATACATAAATCTAGGGTCCTATTTATAAAGTAGTAAATGTGGAGTCATCAAACATTCACAGGTCATTAATCATTCCCTATAATTTACACACATGGAAGATTCACCTGCAATGAATATCTAGTGGTGTAATGAAGTGTACAGCGCTAAATGCCCTTCAGGAAATTAGATAACGGTAGGGATCATATGGTGTCACCTCCGTGTCAAGCAATCGTGAAACAGTGTATATATAATAAATATTTGTGTAAAAACTTATAGTACGTTATAAAATGTGTCAGCAGGTGTCATAAAAGGCGTCCTGTCATCCCTTGAGAACGTCCATGTGACGAAACGCGTCGGGGGCGACACGCCAGGTCCTGTCATCCCTTGAGAACGTCCATGTGACGAAACGCGTCGGGGGCGGGCCTACCTTTAATATCTAGTGAATGTCATATTCATTGCTTTAAGAATATGCCGCCTTGTGTAGGCATGTTTATAAGTGATTGAGGGATTGGAAACAAATGTGACGATATGCATTGTCGTTTGTCACTATGATAAATTGCCGGCTGTGTTTTTTTATTATTTATTACGCTTTACATGTCGAAGTCTGTCAACATAGAGAAACGTTAGGATGGTTTGTGGTTACATCTCTTAAAACCAGTACAGTTCTGGTGAATACAACTGTACACAAAGGCGTTTGCCCTAAAGAAGTCATTTATCAAAGCTGCCAAATTTTGACCAGGGTGGCCTAAGATAAACAAAACTCATCTAAAACAAAAAGACGTTTAACTAAGAAGGTTTTAGTAAATAACTCAACCTCTATTCTTAAACCATCACTAAATCAACAGCTCCGACCCTGCCCACAGCCTGATGCATTGTCTCTTCTGCCATGTTGTTTTAAGCATTTTGTTTTAATGAGCTCATTGTCTCATGTCAGGACTGCATACAAGAAGAACTAAAGCCTCTGACAACTAAGTAAGATGTATTTGTCTTTTTGTTTTTAAAATTTTTAATGATTAATGAGTCCAATACCCAAACTGGAGCTGATAACTTTAGTTTACAGCAGATCAGTATCTTTCTATTTCTGCAGGTAGTTGATATCTGATCATTTAGTATGCAAGGGTTGTATAATGGGTTTTAGTTTCATTAACCTGTAAGTGTAGCTACATTTTTTAAATTATACAATGCAACATAATTTCCGTATACCATTACCTATTATTTTACATACAGCTTACACAGCTGCCCCCAAGCTGGACATTGTCCATTGTCACATCAAATAGTGATCAAGAAGAGGGCATGCCTTCTTATACCAGCCAACCCTCTGAGATTTTGGTATAAAATATGCAGGCAATAGTCAGACCTTTACCACACCCAGACTATGGTTTATGAAAACAGGGTTTGGTTTAAAAAGAGAGAGGGCTCTAACACCTGAAGTACAAGTGTTCCTTCTCTCACTTACCTTCATCAATATGCTTGGCAGGTAAATGATTGCTGGCTATCATCTACCACCATTCAAGATAGCTCCATTCAAGTTTGTAAGAGTTTAGTGCATGGGTACGACTAGCAAAGTGCTGGATTTCTGCATGAGGTAATGAAAATATAGCGTGAGGTGCAGCCCTGCTACAGAGGTAGGTAAGAAGCTGGGGTGGGGAATGTTAGAGCTGGTTGGTTCAGGTGGGGTGAAGTGGATGTTAAAAGGATAGTACAGTTGTCTTGCATGTAAAAGCACGAAAAAGTTGTCTTGCATGCAACAAAATAGTATTTTGAATGTTTTTTGCAGCATTTTTTCTTTCCTTAACCAGTTGACATCCGCGGTGTTAAACCCCCTTCCCATCCAGGCCATTTTTCAGTATTCAGCGCTGCGGACAGTTGAGGAGTTATTTACTTGCATGTACCTTTAAAGTTGCTAAGGAATTTTCACCTTCACAGGAAGAGTAAATTCCCTCTGCCCCTTACACAAACTTGTATGTAGCTATACTAGCTACATGTATTACTATACTACTATTTGAGTGACAGCTCCGAGTCTTCTAGGACTGCTGAAATAACATCCAAGGTGGCAACACCCAGCAGCAGTCTTAGGATTTTTTTATGTCTACACAAGGCAGATTTTCTTTAATTAAATAACTTGCATAAAATAGATTCATTGCACATGGAAAACTGATACCCTAAGGAGCTGGTGGATTGGTGGGTCCTTCTGCCTTTCCCATTGGCGACAACCAACCTCCCCCCCCCCACACACACACACACACACCTCACTGACACATCAATAGTTATAAATGGGACTTTACTTGAGCAGGAGCAAACCCTGTTAGGGAAATTGTGTTAAAACAGTTTTAGCAAAATCAGGGTTATCCTGATATTAAACAGAGGAACAAACAATGTTACGACAGGGTCTATGGCTCTTGTTCCTGCTTATCATCTGTGAAAGACATTGCCAAACACAATGGCCAGATGAGAGAAGAATGACTAAGTTGACAGCAATGAAATAAGCACAGTAAAGAATAATTCTAAAAGAGAACACCAGGTAATGCAATAAACAGTATGGCCTATCTACTGTTTTTAGGCCCTATCTCAAAACACTGGCCAGTGGAGGATCAAATATAAAGTGTGGCGGCAAGGGAGCCCTTAAACTCACCTTAGAATGCTCACCCTCAACTGAGGGTACTTGTAATCCACAAGCTATGGAGGGAATGCTCCCAAAGCGTCCTGACCAGATTCCGCTAGCAGAAACATATTTCAACAATACAAATAATAGTGGCCAAAAGGCATCTCACCACCAATGCTGCAAATGTGTGCTTAGGTCAGAAGTCTGTCCCTTGATGGTCTCTCCTGCAGGCTGGATGGAGGTGGAGCAGGCCACACTATGTCCACCATAAGGGAGCAGAAGAGATTACTGAACGGTTTCTCTGGTGCAATGGAAAGGGTCCATGAAAGAACTGTCCTTAGTAAAGAAATCCCACTCTGCAGAAAAAGGTAAGAGCATAGCAGGGCCTGTGGATCTCCATTGCACCTAATGGGGAATGTAGATGGCTTTCTGGATACTCTCTCTGCCTAGCACTCTGCCGCCTGTTCCATTCTGCCACTCCCTTTGCATTTCCCCCTGCGGCTCTTTGGCAATGTCGCTTTTGAATCTTTGCTCACCACGCAGTCACATTCCAACTCTCAAGGCTTCCCACAACTCCAGAAGCCAGATAATCACTTCCTCTTTCCTCTCTGCACCAGGTAGAGGGGCCAAGGCCTGTCCACAGCTGTGTCCAATCCAGGTCCTCCTCTCTTCCTTTCCTCACTTTGCCCTGCCAAATTGTTCAGTCAGCGACTGTGAGGAGTTCCAAGCTGATGTGCTACTGTAAGTATGCCCTTGCTGTGCAACTCTGCAATAAAGGGGTCTCCAGCCAGGCTACCCATATAAAATCTTATGAAAGATTGTTATTGAAGTGAATGATCTGTCAACACATTCTCTTGTAGACAGTAAATTTGGAAAAAGACTGCATTGCATTTTGGCAAATATGTCTGGCACAGTCGTTCCCAGGGGAACGACTGTTATGTTAAACACCACTCACCTATGAAAAAGTGAACTGGCTTGAGTGTTCTTGTATGTATGTGTGAATATAGAATGCTGCATAATATGTTGGCACTTTCTAAATATAAGAAATAATAAATAAGGACCCTTTTCATCTTCTTTCTGTGCTAAAATGGCAAAGAGCATTAGAATGCAACTCAATCTCTCTGCATCTGTCCTTCAACGAAAGGTTGCCAACAGGAACAGAGAATAAAAGAATAAATATCCAATGAAAGGAGCATTTCTGGAAACACAACATGGAGAACATAATATACGAGTCATTTCTGGACTGATTACCAGGACTGAATGAAGAAAATTTATTGCGGCAGCCACTCTACGGGATAAAAGTGAGACTGATGATATTAAATCGCAAACGGACAATTCTACGAAAGCACCCAGGCCATTTTCCATGCCACGTAGCACTAATACGTTTTGCCAGTGTGTGCAATAAAGGGATGTGCATTGTTAAATCCCACACAGAGAAAAAAAAACGGGCATTAGAGCCTAATGAAGGCTAATTCTTTTGCAAGCAGAATTAGCTTGCCTCACTAGACTGTTATGACTTGAGGTGTCTGGCTATTGAACTGCCCATCTGGCTCATTTGTTGGTTTCAAAGAGATCACACATTGAGTGATGGCTGAAGTGGACTGGAAAAAGTAACCTTAATACACAAGAACAAGGGGATTTGAGCTGCTGGTTGACTTTCGCAATCCAGTGATCCATAGCTTGAATGGGTGGCAGGAACACAACGCAAACCTCTCTGCTGTGCAAACATGGACTTAAGTCCCCCGTTTGTTGTCAAATTATTATTTTATAACGTAGAACAACGTCACACGTGTGAGACCTCTTGTCATCATACACCTTAAAAAAAAATCTATTGTTGAACTTTTTCCATGGACCAAAAAGGATAGACACACTACTAACTATTAACGATTTTTAATATGTCTAATTGTGTCAAAATCAATTGAAAGTGATATTTAAGTCAAAAAGGGTTTTTTAGCTATTTCAAATGCTGATGAAATCACTTACAATGGATGCTGTTGCTTGATGCAGACCCGTAGCTAGATCCTTTTGTTCCCGAGGCAAGAGCAGAAAATTGTGCCCCCTTCCCCCTGAGGTTATTTTGAGGAAAATACATTTTTAAGGGGTAATGGGGACAGAGCATGGGTTGATAGGGACAGAGCAGGGCAGTAAAAGTGATTTTAAGGGGGTGATGGGGACAGAGCAGAGATCATTTGAAGATGGGGACAGCAAACAGAAGTAAAAGGGATTTTTTTAAGGTGTGATGGGGATAGAGCAGGTTACGGCAGAAAATACTCCCAATGCGTTAGCATTGATATTCCTTTTGTGATCCAGATCAGTGCATTTGTACTTATATATCTGTGCCAAACATTATAAAATATCCTGAATTTAAGTGCTAAGCACACATACAGGATACCAATTGCTTACTTCTTGAGGGGATAGAGCAGGCTATGGCAGACAATTTTCCAAATTACATATTAAGTTATTTCCCAGGTCTCCTTCATCCCCAAGTCTTCCTTGCTATCTTTCAGCACTTTTTAGCTCCACGTGTGGGGTATAGAGGGAGGGGTCATGTGAAGGGGTCAAAGGTGTGATGCTTCATTGGCTGGTGCACAGAGTTTTCAGCTGGCTTTAAGCAGCATTAGCTGACAGCCAAATGCGGTTGGGCTCCGTGCATCAGCCAATAAGTGAGGCACTGCAGCCGCCCTCAACTCCTCCCGTCCTGGGAACCAGCCAATATGTAGTGGCGCTATGTATGTGACCGCTGATCGCCTCTATGGTAAACTGAGGCTATCAGCACTGCAGCCGCTCTCAAATACCCCCACATCGTGGAACCAGCCAATAGGCGGCAGAGCTGCATGTGAGTGAGATGGTAATGTGAGGCGATCAGCACTGCATCCAAATCCCAAGGCACCCGCCCACCTCTTACCCCTCCTGGCTGGGCTAGTGCAAGGATTTTTGCCTACACAGGCAAAGGTGCATTTGTGCCCCCCACCCAGATGACTGCCTATGCAGCCTTACGCTAACACTGGCCCTGCCCCTCTCAGGAGGTGACCCTGGTGGTTTAGATTATCCCCCATTCTTAGCAGTGACCCTAATAGTATAGGTGATCTTCTCCCACTCAGTGACCCCAATAATTCAGGTGACCCTTCAGGTGCACTGTGTGTGGCTCTGGAGGACCCCAGACAATCTAAGAAGTTCCAAGGGCCCTGATACATTGTGGGAGACAATGGGGGCCCTAGTGTATTCTGGGAGGCCCCCAACGTGTATGACAGGCTTCATTGTGCCCCGCAGCCAACTGGTAGTGTTGGACATGACAGGGCCCTCATGGTCCTACCTAGTTAACCTCGGAGATGAAGCTGGTTCTGATTCTCTAACAGTAGAAGTCATCGATGTGGCCCAGGTTGGAGATGGCACTGCGAAGGGTCTGGCAGGAGGAGGGGTGCCGGTGGCAGGAGCCCTGACTGCTCAGTGTACATCTATGCGGGGCCCTGGACTCAGGATCTCCTTCACCTCTCAAATCAGAGACCCGCTGGCATTCCCCAGGGGAGAGAGAGGCAGGTTGATTACTTGGTCCTCACAGGGCGGGGCCAATACACAACCTCGATCTTCGTAGGAGGGAACCTTCCAGGGACTGCACCACATTCGCTCCACAAGTACAATTCGGGAACTATGGCGCCAGGCTCTGCCAGGCATGGGGGCCGCTAACACTTCACCATCTGTATTGTGTAGGTCAATATGAACTCTGACTTCCCACTACACCCTCATGGACCTGAGGGTTCCTTGACACCCAATGCTGACCTCCTGGTAGACCCTCAGAGACATCAGCCATTACTGACCAGCCGAGGACCCTAACACCCAATACTGACCTGCCAGGGACCTCAGAGGACCCCAACACCCGACACTGACCACCCGCTATACCCAAGACCACAACACCTAATGATGACCACCCTCAGAGGATCCTGCCTCCCTAACTGGCCCATTGGAGACCCCCAACACGGTGCACTCACCAGAAATAATCACTTTGACAACAATAAACCATACAATGCCCCACCCCCAGCTCTCTGCTCACCCCCTCCACATAAAACTCCCCACAACACAGAGCCCCCCACATATAACGGAGACCTGCACACTGATCATAGGATCTCTCAGCCAGTGAACGGATCTCTCCCCTCCTGGACAGTCCTCCAATCTCTGCCCAACTGATAGCCACGGCCTTTTGACCCCAGACTGTGGGAGGAGCTCGGGGAGTGACAAGAAGTGGAGACTTCTACCCCGCCCACACATGGAGAGAGTTCGACTGCATAGGTAAGGAATACAGAACGAGAGACCCCACCCCTACCCTGCCTCTGCTTCGCCTTCTTTACACCAACTTGCTTTCAACTGCAAGCTCAACCCACACACAGGGCAGAAGCCAAACTCCGTCCCTACCTTGCAAACAAATGACAAAAGCAGAGTGCGGTGCAGTCACACCTGTGTGAGTTAGTAATCTGTATGTGTCTCCACAAACACACAGACACAGCAAATCAAGCTACTTCCCTCCCCCCTGGCCCGCTCTCCTTCTCCAAGCTAGTAGATGAACAGTTGCTGGAGTCTGCTCTGTCCCTTGTGATCTTGTACTGCACAGTTCAGGAAGCTGAGCTGAGAGACTTGGAAGCACCTGTTCAGAAACATGATGACTGTAAGTGTTTGGGCAAAAATGTAAACCAATGTTTTGCTGGACAACATATATTTGTTTGATCTGAATTCATTATTAAAAAAAGTTTGTGAGTTTAATGCTACTTTAAATAACAGCTCCTCGGGACGTTTTCCCACAATACAATGTACCCTGTATTCCATGTACAACCCCAATTCCAAAAAAGTTGGGACACTCTGTAAAATGTTAATAAAAACAGAATGCAATGATTTGCAAATCTCATAAACCCATATTCACGATAGAAAATAGAAAACACATCAAATGCATAAACTGAGAAAATGTACCATTTTAAGGAAGGAATAAGGCAATTTTAAAACTGATGACAACAACATGTCTCAAAAAAGTTGGGCAATGTGGTGCTAACAAGGAAGACCTGGAACAACATTTTGCAACTAATTAGGTTGATTTGCAACAGGTCAGTAACATGATTGATTATAAAAAGAGCATATTAAAGAGTCAGAGTGCTTCAGAAGTAAAGATGGGCAGAGGTTCACCAATCTGTGAAAAGCTGCGTCTTCAAATTGTCGAACAATTTCAGAATAATGTTCCTCAACATAAAATTGCAAAGACTTTAAATATATCATCATCTACAGTACACAATATCAAAAAAGACTCAAAGAACCTGGATCAATCTCTGTGCGCAAGGGACAAGGCCGAAACGCAATATTGGATGCCTGGGATCTTTGGACCCTCAGACGGCACTTCACTGAAAACAGATATGGACATCACTGCATGGGCTCAGGAATACTTTTACAAAATCACTGTCTGTGAACACAGTTTGCGGTGCCATCCAAAAATGCAAGTTAAGGCTCTATCATGGAAAGAAGAAGCCATATCTCAACATGATCCAGAAACATCGCCGTCTTCTCTGGGCCAAAGTTCATTTAAAATGGTCTGTTGCCAATTGGAAAACTGTTCTGTGGTCAGACGAATCAAAATTTGAAATTCGTTTTGGCAAAGATGGGTGCCACATCCTGTGGATCCTGTGTCCTTCCGGCTTGTTATCAGCGCTCAGTTCAAAAGCATGTGTCTCTAATGGTATGGGGGGTGCATTAGTGCATATGGAATGGGCAGCTTGCACATCTGGAAAGGCACCATCAGTGCTGAAAGATATATTCAGGTTTTAGAGCAGCATATGCTCCCATCTAGACGTCTTTTTCAGGGAAGGCCTTGCATATTTCATCTGGACAATGCTAAACCGCATACTGCATCTATGACAGCAGCATGGCTTCGTAGTAGAAGAGTCTGGTTCTTAACTGGCCTGCCTGCAGTCCAGACTTTTTACCAATTGAAAATATTTGGTGCATCTTGACATGAAAAATACAACAAAGAAGACCAGGGACTGTTGAGCAGTTATAATCCTTTATCAGGCAAGAATGGAACAACATTCCTCTCCCAGAACTCCAGCAAATGGTATCACTCAGGTCCCAGACGTTTACAGAGTGTTGTTAAAAGAAGAGGGGATGTTACACTGTGGTAAACATGGCCCTGTCCCAACTTTTTTGAGACATGTTGTTGCCATCAATTTCAAAAGTACCTTATTCATTTTTTTAAATGGTACATTCTCTCAGTTTAAACATTTTATATGTATTCTATTTTCTATTGTGAATAATCTATGGGTTTATGAGATTTGCAAATCATTGCATTCTTTTTTTATATAGATTTTACACAGCGTCCCAACTTTTTTGGAATTGGGGTTGTAACACAGGAATGTGCATTTATAGGTATTGCCACAGAATCTGCTTAAAACATACTTTTTGGACAACATTGGATAATGTTTCAGGCTGGGGTTTGCACCCACATTTCTTTTTTACCTTTTAATGCTTCGTTGGCATATACATAAGAGCTGAACTTCAGACAAATATACTGTAAAATGCAGCTCTGTAATCATCAATAATATACTAAGTATATTTAAACAAATATACTAAGTATATTTGTTTAAATGCGAGCAGTGTAACAGTGTAAGTACTCTTATTTGTCTTGGTAGCTCTTGGTAGGCCTCTTTCACTCCCTGTACAGCAGAGCTCGGGGGAGCAAAGCAGGCAGGTGTGTTGCAGTGGAAAGAGCAGTATGTGGGATTCTCATTTCACTTTCCAGATACAGGGTGGAGAAAGGGATGGAAGGCTCCCTGTTCTGTCCCTGTTACACGTACCCTGTGGTCTGTGTATAGCTCAGCATGCAGCTAAACCCTCCTATTCTGCAACAAGCCAGACTGAGTCAAATCTTCATGTTTCATTAACAAATCAGGGTGGGGTGAAACTGGTAAAAGTACATAGAAACATACGTTTAGTATAAAAAACATGTAAACATAGTGTCAGCTTACAAATACAGAGAGAATTTTATACTTCATCACCATTTGTATGCTTTTAACTACCGACTTTCCTGTAAGTACATTTTCATTTGCGTGTTGTACAAATACATTACACTTTTACACTATGGAGGCGCTCTGTCTTGTCCCTTGAGTCCTGTCAGTAACTTTACAAGTCTGCATGAATACATTTCTGACAAGTCATCCTATACAGCAAGGATTGCAAATACACAGAAAAAAAAACCTGGTACACAGGGGCGCTGATTAGTAAAGAAATTAATATACTTGTCAGCTCCATCTAGGGACTCTAGTGCCATGCAAACTTTAAAAAAATGAACACCATAGACTTTGCTGGCTGCGAGCCTCCCTTACCTATGGCTAATTTTGTTGCTAATTTACTTGTTTTAACTAATTAGTGTCTACTTAAAACTGTTGTAGCGTTCACCCCTGAAGGAGCCGCCAGAATAACCCGGGTCATCACTAGTTGTCTGGGGGATTTGATCTTCAGCTGCCCCATTGGCATTTAACTGACCTCTTCTAATGCCCACAAAGCTGATATCCACTCTAGTCATGCAATGCTGAATAACTTTTATTAACATCTCCATACTGGGGAGAGAGGGTATAGGGGTCCTAGACATCCTGGGTACAGACATAGACTCCAGACTATTAAGCATCTCAGTGTAGATCCACTTGTAGTACCAGCCATGCTCCTGAGGTCCTCTAGATTCTAGCTACCTTCAGTAGCCATCAGTAGCCTCACTGCAAGGATTAATTTTTAGAATAATTGGAGAGATTTTTTTAATTCCTGGAGTTCCCTTTAACATGTTAAACCTTATATGACATTGTAGGGGTTGTGTTTATATCTACTGTATGATCTGCCTATGTTTTCCAATCAATCTGTTGTATATAAAATCATGACCGTTTTTTTCCCTCTAATGAGGTGATTTACGTCGTTAGAAGGCAGACAAGTAAGTGTCAATTATTCCTGCAATCAAACAGGCTCCTTCCCTGCTCCAATCTCTGTAAGGGTGATCCCAATTGTCTGATGCTGCCAGCGACAATCACGCTCTCAGCAAGTTTTAGAAATTGATGCATCAGGAATGGGGTTTCTGTTCAGATGACCCATTGGGAAAGGCCAAACCTGAAAAGAGGGATTATGAACTGCACAGAACAGCTTAGATTAAATCAGTGGAGTGCTCAAAATCAGGCTTATATTTATGCTTATATTTTCTCTCCCTCATTATCACCATCGGTGCTAAACACAACAGTATCATTCAAAGCCATTAAAAAAAAGTAGCCAAGGCATGCAGAAAAATACATCCAGGCGAACACTGGCCAGGGACAGGAGACGTGGAAATATTCTATATCATTACAGGGCTGATTGTAGACATAGGCACATATAGCCTATTTGTGAATGTGAGCATAGCCTAAAGCATATTTATAGTAATTATTTATAGGATCATGTACTCTACTGTAAATTAGAATTCACTGAAGGGTTTTGTGACCGGGTGAATAAGGCCATCAGCAAAATGAATTTTTGTAAGCCATAGCATCCTAATGTGCTCAAACACCAATTAAAGTAGACTATTGTTCTCTCCTGTCCACTCCACTCGCTTAAAGTGAACTTGTCCTATGGAGCTGCAATTGCCAAACTCTTTCTGTTAGTTCCCTGGCTGCTATTCTGACTTGAGACACTGACCCGGAAGTATGCATGTCAGGAAAATCAGAAGTTCACATACTTATTTCAGGTCTGTTTTTAAGCAACATGGTCAGCAATACAGACAGAAGATCCCAGCACTGGTATCCTCCATATTCCTTTAGTTCGACATTAATAGACCAGGGTATCCTGGACGCATGCCCTAGGCTTCTTTCTGGTGCCCCAGATTCAGACACCCAGCTATGCATATTTTCAGGAAAAGTGATATTCTGCACAATGGTACCTGCATAGTTCTGGCAAAGACATCCCAGTGATGAGGAACTCAGAGGACTTCTCTTTTAGGTATGTAACTACTGACCAATTACATCTTCTAATCTCCCAATTACCACCAACAAAAGATGGTCACTCATAACTGACCACCAATGAAAGAGGGCACTCAAGACTGACCACCAATGAAAGGGGACACTCACAGCTGACCACCAGTGAAAGGAGGCACTCACCACTGACCACCAATGAAAGGGACACTCACCACTGACCACAAATGAAATGGGGTACTCACCACTGACCACCAATGAAAGTGGGCACACAAGAGTGACCACCAATGAAAGGGGGCACTCACCACTGACCACCAATAAAAGCAGGCACTCGCCAATGAGCACTAATAAAGGGGACACTTAACACTGACCATCAATGAAAGGAAATACTCACCATTGCCCACCAAAAAAAGATGAAACTCACTACTAACCACGGATGAAAGAGGGTACTCACCATTGACCATGAACTAAAATAATTACTGACCACCAACAAAAGAGGGCACAAATCAATGAAAACTAATGAAAAAGGATATTCACCACTGAACCAATGACCATCAACATAAGGAGCATTTCTGTGTTGACCACCAATATGAGGGGCACTTTTCCAGCAAAATAAGGGGGCACATGTCACTAACTGCCGAAATATGGAGTACTTCACTGCTAACCACTAAGAATAAGGGATCACTTACTACCAATGTAAGGGGGCATTTCACCACTGACCACCAATGTAACTAGGCCTAAACTGAACACCAATACAAGAGAACAATACAATAACCACTCTGCTCAGCACTGACATACTCCTGACTGCTGCATTCTGTAAACTGTGCTGTACATTAGAATTCGAAGACAATGTTTTTTTGCAACAGTGGCCCATTAATGTAAAATAACCAGACATTTTGAAGTTAGCTGCAGTAAATTGGTGTATTTTCTTGTAAATCATGATGTGTTTGAATCAACACCAAATCTCTTTAGTTTTCGAGATATTTGTATAAGACCTCAATGTTTCTGCCACTGCAAGAGTTTCCAGTTACAGACTAGTGCTGCTCAGCAAAAGAAATATAGCTGACCTAAATTTTGCTGGTAGACATGACTTGAAAAGGCAGGATTGCTCAATAAGTCAAGCAACATTTGAATACACGGAATTTTGATTAGAGTTCACTATAGATGTTAATGTGCTGTCTTTAAAGAGTATGCAAACCATAACAATGAACTTCTATTATTTGCCCCTTTTTGGTCTGTTAAATATGTAATTGAAAGTGTTTTGTTGTATCTATTTGATAAGTGTTAAAACATACATGTTGATCCTGTAAGAAATTCAGAGCTGTCCTGTGTCCTATGCACACTTTTTGTGTTATCTCAAGGAGTCTAATCAGACTTCCAAGTTCCTATCTTGGACTACAAATCAGTTCATCCTATGATGTGAAGCTTAGGAGAGGGAAAGAGATTCTGTATATTAGCAAAAAAGCTGGGGAGGGCTGACACCATGTCGTGTTGTCAAAAAGTGTTTTTCTGTATTTGCAGGGTATTCAAAGGGATTCAACATAGGGAAATGTGCATGTATTGTAGAGATGCCCTGACATATTCTTTAAGTGCTTGAAGACCTGGAATTTAGACCCCCTTCCTGGCCAGGCCATTTTTCAGTATTCAGCGCTGTGGTACTTTGACTGACGTTTATTCCGTCATGCAACGCTGTAGTGAAATTAATTTTATACAATTTTTGGGGGACAGATAGAGCTTTCTTTTGGTGATATTTAATCACCACTTTTACTATAATTAGGGAAAATGACTAAAAATTTTGAAAAAGAAAAGTTTTTTTTTACATTATGTTAGGAAACATTTATTATTACCCAGTTTGGTAAAATATAAAAGACCGGGTCATGTCGGGTAAATAGACACCAAACATGTCAAGCTTTAAAATTGCAAGCACCCGCGAAATCGCAGAAAACTACCATACCCAAAATTGGCCATAGGCGACGCTTTCAAAGCTTTTACCGCTCATCAGTTTAGTGTTATCAGTGATTGATGGCCCTAGAATTATTGCTCTCACTGCGACGTTCACGGCGATATGTAACATGTGCGGAGTAATGGGCGCAATCGTCTTTTTTACACGTATGCACCCCCAACGCATGTTTGCATGCGTGTATGTATGGGTGGGGACTTTAAAGACATGTTTTGTTTTTTTAATTCTTTTTTATGTGTAACTTTAAATTTGGGGGGGCTTTATTTTTTTCCCTTTTTTTTCACTAAACTTTATTGCTATCACATAGGGGGCTAATAAAATCCCCCTGTGTGATAGCAAAATATGTGACAGGTCCTCTTTATGGAGACATCAGGGGTCTCCAAGAACCCTAATGTCACCTAGGACCCCCCAAAAGAAGCTGAAGCACAGATCTGCTCCATCAGCTTCTTTCCAGCTTCTGAAGCTGGAGAGTGACACAAGAATGCGGAAGTGATGTAAAATACATCACTTCCGCATTCTTGCAGAGGAGAGGGGACCGGAGGGAGCTTTTGTAACGATCTCCCTCTGATCCCCTATGACACAGGCGCCATGCTGATCCCGGGCTGGCACCGGGCACAGCAGAGCCCAGGATCAGCGGGACAACGGCGGGGTGAGGGGACCGCAGAGGGGGGGGCAACGATCGTTACCCCATATAAGCGATCCGCCGGCTCTACAGCCGGCGGATTGCTTGTATGTTAACAGGCATCGCTGCCTGTTTTTAAATACCGGGCATTTACCGAGGGGGCGTGTCTGAGCGGAC
This sequence comes from Nanorana parkeri, assembly GCF_000935625.1. Taxonomy (NCBI): domain Eukaryota; kingdom Metazoa; phylum Chordata; class Amphibia; order Anura; family Dicroglossidae; genus Nanorana; species Nanorana parkeri. The sequence continues at coordinate 7,104,957 of NW_017306269.1, forward strand.
GTCTAAAGACGCCCGCTCAGATCTAGAGAGCTCCAGAACTTCTAACAATTTCCTATTTTTCTAAAGATAAGTTTTTTTTTATGTTGATGTCTCCATTGGATATATTTTTCCTCACTTCCTGTACTTGTGACACCAGAACAGGAAGAGAAGATAAATCCCTTCAATGTGGACCCTCTATCCAAAAAAAACAAAACAAAACATAAAAAAGCTCTGATTTTCAGCTTTAATTAATATGAACCTCATATAACGTAATTCCCCTGGGCCTTTTGGAAAGGGTGTATGACTCCCACTTTGCAATGTGGGTTCATGTTTAGGTCATTGGGTGGAGAAGTGTTTTAGAACAGTTCAGTTATGTTAATTATGTATGTGGTTGCTAGGGATGAGCAAAGTGATTTCGGAAGCTCTAATTTCATTCATTGAGCTGCTTACGCTAAATTAGCTTGAATGACAGACAAATCTACCCTTTTATACTTTATTTAGAGGGTTGAGGTTTTTTTGGGTGGGGGGAGACTATTTAGGCTAATTTACTTTATTTAATTTAGTGTTCTTTTTATTTTTTTTCACTACTAGATGTTTTGTTTTTTCTTTGTATATTTGATTGTCTATGGACAATGAACATGTCAAGTATGTTTGAAAGGAGTTTCTGTAGCTCTCAGGTCCACTGGACATCCCCTTAAAAGCACGGCCGTCTTTAACGCAGGGCAAAGGGGGCAGTTGCCCAGGGCCCACTCATTGTTGTGGGGCCCAAAGCAGCTGCCCCTTGAGCAGATCCTGTGCTGCAAAACTCCTACCACTGGCCCTACATCTCAGCAATGACAGCAGAGCGCTGGATGATCGCAGAGCAGAGCGGGTCACACGGAGAGAAGAGCTTTGTGGGTGGCCTCCCCTCCCATGCTGTGTGTATCTGTGTGCTGGAGGAGGAGGCTCTGCTATAACCTGGACTCCGATGTTCATTGGCCTTTGCACCTGGATGGGGACGAGGGAGCCTGCCGGGTGAGGGGACTACAGTCTGAATCAGGGCACCATAAACAGTGGGTGTCACTCAGCTATTTTTCAGGAGGGATTCAAGAGATAAGGTATATTTTTTAAGCTACTGCTCAGGTACAGTTAATATTTTAGAAGTTCCAGATACAATAGGAAATCTTCATCTTCTGAGTTCAGCTCCACTTTATTTCCAGTAACAATGTTTGGCCTTGGGTGTTGGCTTTTGTCAATAGTGATGACACTTGGTACCTTGGCTTAAAATGCTAAGGTTTCAGGGTGTGTTTCAAGGCCCGAGGTCCTAAAGTTTGTTGGGGTGACATTCCTCCATGAGGGTGCAGCACATGAAAAGCGTTTCTATGTTGTTTAAAAATAGAAGAAGGAAAGGAATGTCAAGTGATATTATGATAATTAATATTTGCCCGGTCAGTACAGTAAAGAAATCAAAGAAAGAGACAACACTCAGAAACATACAACTGATAAAACAGGAGCTCGGAAACCAGCTGGAAACTGATTTTTTTCACATTTTAGCACAAACACGGCATCGCTTATAATTATGGGACAAATGTGGTCATTAGAAGTAATGTAAATATTGGTTTCCAAACTCGGGAATAATAAAAAATAACTAATAGTAGTATAAATAATAGTCCATAACGTACCCCTTTTTTTTTCTAGTTACCCAGACATAACTTGTCAACCTGTATTAAACAGAAGGAATTCAGAAAGGGCTGGAAACTAAGCACCGAGAGGAAAATCATGACAACTCTGATGTCAAACAAATACGTTTCTGTGACTGCAAAAAAAACATCCTTTCAGCAATGCAGAAACAAAACTACAAGAGTTTTAAATCTTTCAGTTGAAGTAGATGTAAACCTCTACAGGATGACATTTAGTTTAATAAAGCACCATGTAACATAAACAATTGCCTTTTTTGTCATGAAATTGCTCCGGACTGGCTGCCACTTGAATAATAATGCTGAAAGTACATAGAAAGGCTCAAAAACAAGGTTATGCTAGTGCAGAGCTCCCAGAGTACTATACAGATATCACAGCAAAAACTGAGAAATCCACTTACAAATACTTTTTTTCTCTGTCTTTTTTAGTGAACCGAAGCCAGGGTCACCTGTGTCCTAGCTTCAAATGAAAGCAAGCACCTGGGCCGCACAGCGTTATTGGATGCTAGGACATAGATGGAGGCTCAGTGGGCGGGCAAACTGGCCAAATTATTCGCACACTGAACCAACATATCCAGTGCGTTCCAGCACAGTTTGTGCCAGGAATGCACTGGATCACAGAAACCAAGCATCATTGTACACACCATTTTTTGCGTTCGCTCCACACCGGAACGCCGGCATTGCTTTACTATGCATTCTGGTGCGGGCGATCACACATCACACATTGGCATGGGTGGCACCACCACGCCCCCTCCCGACCCCAGGGGCTTGTTAACACCATCTCCAGACTAGTTCTGGATGCGTTTCCGCAGATGCCTTTATGTGTGTTTTTGATGCATTCAGGTGCATGTTTTCTTTTCTTTTTTTTGTATTAGTTTCGTTTGGGTTTAAGCACATTCATGTGCATTTACATGTGTTTTTGCACACACATTCCGGTGCAAAAAAAAATCATGCTGCTGTACTTTTTGTAAAAGTTCTGGAACTGAACGCAGTGGTGTGAACTAGCCTAATTTAAAACCATTGGCATTACTCTGCATGTGTTTTTGGTGCAGATAAAAAAAATGCACCGGTCTGGAGATGGTGTGAACCAGTACTCTCATTTGCTGAAAACTGGCAACAGATCATCAGATAAAAAGTACATGATTTACAGGAATTGCAGGAAGTGCATTGATTTAGTAAAGGGTTGCATAAGGAAAAAATATTTTGTTCTCTGGAAATACATTTTAATAGCGCTGCAGAATGACTGCGCTTCAGGCCCCTTTCCCACGAGCTGATCAGGAGGGTATCTATGCACAGATCCCCTGCTGACTGGAGTGGTATGGAGCAGATGTCACCACTGGGACATCCGTGTCTGTCCAATTTTTCCTCTATCTTGCGATGGAGGAAAAAACTGAAATGACCAGACCCCATGTCGGTCTATGGAGAATTGAATGTACATTGACATGTGTCCATTTACATCGGATTACCCCGATCTGGCACGATCAGGTCTGGCGAAAAATCTCTGATCCGTTTGTTTTTCCGGACCTGGTTGGAGTCAGGGGTAGCCGGGTGTAAATGGACGCCCGTCCATTTACATATGGCAGCCCATAGACTTGGGCATCCGATCGGGTCCGCTTGAAAAACTGACAGGTGAACTGCCCGTGTGAAAGGGGCCTATCAGTTCTTCCCTGTCAGTGGAAGACTTTCAGTTTGCTCACAATTATTTCAATTAATACAATCTGTAAGTGGCTTACCCTGCCCTATACTAGGCAGCAGCCCTCCACACACAGCATGCATATTATATTGTAACTTACATAGCTATTACAGTATCTACAAATATATGTTTCCCGGGGCCCAGCTTTAAGGACGTCTTTATAACGATAAAAGGAGCTTTCCAGAAAAATTGTACAGTTGCTTAATATTGTGACACATCAGGAATGTATTCATGCAGACTTGTAAAGTTGCTGAAAGGTCCACTTTAGGCCCCTATGTGTTCCTTACTGCTAATAAGACAAACATGACTGAGCACCGAGCATTGTGTCCTTAGTCCTCCTAAGCTTGTTTTCAGCTGTTCCAGGAGGCCGAGCCTGACAGCTGGATGTGTATTCATTTAGGCTATTCTGGAGGTGTCATAATCTGAAGCTATGATACAGGCAGGAGCATGCAGCAGCCTGGAATGCTTACGTTAGCAAGTCTGTCACTGAGTTTACTTAACACACATTTGTCTCAGTCTGCTTCAGAACAGAAATGCAGTCAATGAAAACTTATTTAACCCCCTGACAGCATCAGCTGAAATGCGATAAAGATGCTGCTTAGCAGATTTATCGGCCTTTTAAAACAGCCTAGATATCTAGACTGTCTGTTCCGAGACCTGGAATGCCATTCCCAGCAAGCTGGCCAGACTAAACAGTTCCGCTGACCTTTATATTAGACTCACTAAAAATAACCATATTGTGGGTTTACACTAATAGATAAACATTTTCTGGTTATGTTGTTTAAGCATTTAAAATTAATTTAATAATATTAATTTATAAATTACATTTGTCAAGTGTTTTGTCTTTAAAAGGTATTAAGAAATACCCTACATGATCATAATACAGTTGAGCAGAAGCAGATACCAACACACAGCACTTCCGCCAGCAGTACTTTATTATTAACACATCTTGTACAACCGCTAATGTGTTTCGGTCTACGGGGCATTAAAGCCCAACTGCAATCAAGAAATATTTTTTCCCTTTACTCCCTCCTACCTACCTCTAACCCATCCAAATAGGATTTTGTGTTCCCTTACCTTGTGAAGTCAGATATACTCACCTAAGTTCTAGGTCGCTCACCACTGTCATTTCCGGGTGTGGCATGACTGCGAATGGAGCGGTGCAATGGCGCTTGAGACCGCAAGCCCCCTTCACTCTTTTCCACTGACATTGATCCTCTTCTGGATCCTGAGAGGATCCTAGCCAATGGGCATCCAAAAAGTCATGCAGGCAGTAAACAGAAGAGGAGGAGACTCTGGGCTGTAGCGTCACATAATAATGTCTTATGGAAAGTAAAAAATGGCTTTCAGATAAGGATTTTTTTGTTTTATCCAGCGACTATATATTGGTACGTGGACTGGAGGGGTGGGCAAGGTGTGAAATGTATCCGGGAGTTGGGCTTTAAGCTGGCCATATACTGGTAGATCTTAACAGAAATGTTCAAATGAATAATATTGTCAGAACATATAATGGCATAGACATAGAGAATTGGCGAATTAGACATTTGGCAAATCATTCAAAATTCATTCGAATTTCGCAGTCATTCAAAATTTTGTTTCAATTTCAAAATTCGATTTTGAAATAAATAGAGTTTCTCAAACGAAAGCCACATTTGAAGTTAGAATATCACATTTTTGTTAGACTTTTGTTCATTCAAGAAAAAAATTATATCCTGCTTCTTCTATTTTTATTATCACTATGGTCAAAAACTAGGGTTGCACAGATACCAAGTACAGTACTCGGTACAAGTACAAGTACATGTACCGATACTTTTGAGCTCCAAGACTACACTAGAGAAAAATTCAAAAGTTAGGAGGCAGCTGTCATTTGTAAGAAGCACACGGAGCTCCCGGGATTTGCACATCTCTGTTTTAATGTATGATTTTGTTTTTATAAATATAAATAAAGGGATGCACAGATACCAGTTTTGCGAGTACGAGTACTGGTACTTGCCGAGTACTTACAAGTACGAGTACCAATACATTTTTGTTTATTGTCATGTGACAGTTTTTCTAAAACAATACAGACTAATGATTTCAGGATAGTGGTGGAGTGCCAGAGCCAGGTCCCAGCTGCAACCGCTGCAACCCTGGTAGTTCTCATGAAAATGCCAAGTATCTGCACTAGTACTCGAAAAGTATCTGTGCATCCCTATCAAAAACAATAGTTGATTTGACCTTGACTATTAGAAAATGGAATGAACATTCCATAACAAATTTATTTGAATGAAATTCTACTGGTGTGTGGCTGGCTACTCCACACTAAACATTGCTAAAATAACCTTCCACCACTCCAAGGGTGGAGTGGCGATTAAATACCTGTGCAACACATGAAAGAGAACATTAACACTACGAAACAAAAAAATAAATAAAACTTTGCAGAAAAACCATAGAGCAAAACAACAGAGATGTGGAACCAGTTCAATGCAGTCATCATGGTTTAGCCCCTGTGGGATCCTAGACTGCAGTTTAAAATCTACACGGCCTCTCCTTCCAGCAGTCTTCTATGGACGTCTCTCTCCCTCTAAGCAAAATTCTCTCATTTCACCACCATGTTCATTTGTAAATGACAAAACAATATAGCACATTATAGCGATAATATATATATATATAAAATGAACTGCGCCAATAAGCAAACTAACAGCTACAAGGCGCTGGAATGTACACCCACTGTGAGTGTGTATACGTGAAAAATGAATAACTAAATGTGCCGAGCTACAACAATGAGCAATACAAAAAAAAACAATAACCAGTGACTCAAACGAATGTCAGTGAAAAAAATCAATCAGGTGTAAAGTCTTTACATTTTCATAACTCTGAAAATGTCCATATATAGCAATAGTGATGAATATTTCTTGTTCCTTTACCAAATGCACCTTGTTCACCACACCAGATGTAGGGGTGCTCACCTTAGTGATAGACTCCAACAAAAGGTCAAATCAGGCAATTCCCTTCTTAACCAGGGGAGGGGACCCTCAGCTCCAATCGCTCACAGATGTCCTCCAATGGTGTAATCAGATCAGCTGACAGATCTGTATATCACTTCCTTAGTAGGAAAACAATAACCTTCAATCTTTATCGATCTGTAGGCCTCCTCAGTATAGGATGTCAATACCAGGATCGTGTTATCCAAAAAAAGAAAAGCAGTGGTAACATAGCATGGAATCTCTCTTAAGCTGCCCATGCACCTTTCAACCATCGCACGACTTTTGCCGTGCGATGCTTGTAAGGTGATTAAAATTCTGTACGAACTGCCCATCTTGGACAGGCAGATCGTACTTGCGATCATCGCAAGAGGGCTTGCCGATGATTTCAATGCTGGGCGGGCAGTGTGCACTTGCGCACACCGGCCCGTGCAGCTTTCGTCTTGCGATCGCACTACCAACCCGCCGAAAATCGTACGATTTTCGGCGGGTTTTCTAGCGTGCTCGTAAATGCGAAAGTAAATGCGGGATCACCCACGATTGTATGGGCACGTTTAGGAGTGTGTGCTTTAGAATGCCCATGCAGGCTACAATATATACAGTAGGTCGCACCTCTAGGAAATTGGCGTCTATCAATAAGGTGAGCACCCCTATATCTGGTGTGGTGCATGGTTGCATTTGGTGAAGGAACAAGAAATATTAATCACTATTGCTATATATGGACATTTTCATAGTTATGAAAATGTAAAGACTTTACACCTGATTGATTTTTATTCACTGACATTCGTTTGAGTGACTGATTATTGTTTTTTTTTTGTATTGCTCATTGTTGTAGCTCGGCACATGTAGTTATACATTATAGCGGAAGAGCTGTGGCCACTACAATAATGCTCCCCAATTCTTCTTCGGAAGTGCCTGGTAGTACACCCTACACATTGTACATTGCAGATAAAATCACATACACTACATTTTTAGCTCCACAATAATAAAATGATGAAAAGAAAAGGTATTATAAGACACCCCCTGAACGAGCCACTTTTGTTTTAGTATGTACCCCGCAATATCTACAAGAATATAGATTTGGAAGATTTTTCTTAAGAATATTTACAATTCTATTATATCCTCTGCAGAAGGTAGTAAGAAATGTTGGCACATTACCTAAAACTCCTCACTAGTTCTTTTAGATGCTCGCTGTTTGCCCTTGTCAATCAGCAACTCTGAATAGTCCCTTCCTCGGCAAGACACATTTTTAACTTCTATCTCAAATAATTCCTTAGAAGAATAGTTATGTATTGCTCTGTACATTGTGGAGCTGGAATAAAAATTCTGTAGGGTTACAGCTGGTAGTTTTAAGTGAAGTTCTCTGCCATAGGTTTGCAAAACGTGGTGGTGACCACAGTACCTGTCATAGCCTTCAGTGTAAAAAGAGTTGCGCAGGAACTCCACCACTATTTTAGTTTGATTGGACCTATTACCTGCAAAGATGTGGGGATTCAATGGGGTGACATTTTCACCCTCACCTGCAAACCATTATATGGGTTGGGGATGAAAACCCATTTTTGGAGAATATATTGTAGTAGATATAGATGACCTGCTTCTTGTATGGAAAGGTTCTGATGAAAACTTAAAACATTTAATTGAATATGGTAATGATAATGAGGTGAACCTCTTGTTTATAGGTAACTGCAATTTACAATATGTATAGTGTACGATAAAGCACCTCCGAACAAGAACTGGGGAACATTATTGTGGTGGCCTCAACTCTCCCGCATCTCACTCCTCTAATATATATTGCCATTTTGTTTCCATGGCATAGAGAGGATTTAGCCTCTCCCTATAGTGGGAGATACCCACAGATTGCTGAAATGAGAGGTTCTTACAGAGGTTAAACTATAAATGCAATGTGAGATTGTACATACACTGATGATGAAGTGCATTGTGCTGTTACTCACATCTTTGATTTGTTACTCTGGTTATTTTTGCCAAGTTTCTTTTTTTTCTTGTTGACTAGTGTTAATATTCTAAGTTCTGTTATGTGTTGTATGTGTAATTACTTACCACTCTACCCTTCAAGTGGTGGGGGGTTATTTTCACAGTGTTTTAGTATGGAGTAAACAGCTATGATTAAGGACGTGTAGGCTGAAAGTGTTGTTTAAATCCCTTCCCAGACTCATAGGCATCCACAAACTTCTTTTTGAGAGCCTTAAAGTAACACTAAACTCAGGAGTAAAACCTTAAAAATGCATTCATGTACTTTACCTATTAACAAAACTGTAGCATATTTGTGTATCTTTGTGTTGTAAAGTAGACACTGTTCCAAGCTCGTTCCCGTGACAGACTACAATCTCACATTTAGTTTACTAGTTTGTATTGCGATTGTAGTCCATCACGGGAGTGAGCTTGAAGTGGTAGCTACTTTACAACACACACAGGGACCATGGGGAACAAAAGTAGCCAACCTCCACAAGTAAGGACAGTGTCAGTAACAATTCAGGGATGATTTTAGCATCTACTGCTGAGTGATACACAAATAAGGTCCAGTTTTGTTAAGGTACTTGAATGCATTTTTAAGATGTAACTCCTGAGTTTAGTGTCCCTTTAAGCAGGCCATACATTGCTACATTTTTTTTCTTCATCCTGCGGGCTAAACAAATATAACAAATTCCTCAAGCCATGCTAAACAGTGTGGATGGACAATTCTCCTGCTGGGTTATTGTATTCTGACAACGGTGGGCTGCAATCAGTGTTTGCCTGGAAATTTACTAACCAGCTCCTTTGATTTTCTGATCCAAGGATGCCGGATGGAAGGGTGCCCACAGGGCCACCAACTGTGCAAATTGTGTCAGGTTCTTCAAGAACAGGGCAAAATTTGCTCAGTGTATGGTCAGCTTTGAAGAGCTCTTTTGATTTCGGCATGATAACACCACACAGGTCAATAGCAAAGAGGCTGTCTATGACAGCCTGGGCCCACAGGAAGTGGGATGAAAGACATTGGTCATCATTCAACTTAGAAAACAAATAGCACTGGACCGCTGAGAAGACATTGTGCAGGGGGACAGCAGAGGAGGGGAAGGGAGTATAACAGTAGTAGTTTCTTTTTTATTTTAAAATTGTCATAGTGTCAAGTTTTTTTTTAAATATTAAACTAGAGTTTGATTTTAGCTGCACATTTTTAATGACATTTTGGAATAGCCAGTGTTTTAATACTCTATATGGTATTGCTTTTGTATAGGAAAAGAATGTTCTATGGTATACTGACTTGTGCCACGTTTCTTGACCTTTTGCTTTAGTTACGAGCAATATAGTGAATGTTTTGACAGTGTTTAGCTAAAAAAAATGTGCACGCTGTATGATGATGAGACAGGAGTAATTAATCACAACCTCCAAGGTAATTGTTAAAATTAGAAAAATGCATTTGATTTACATTGTTTTTCAAACTTCAAGTCTTATCCTTAGTAAAGAGCAAAAAATTAAATTGCTGACTCATTTCCCCTCAGAATTATTTTTACCATTACCTACTACTATTAAAGTAAACCTCTACTCAACTGTTGAGTCGCTAAAGATATGTTAACAATTTTTCAGGGAAGAAAAAAGAGTAATAGTACAGTGTTTTTTGAAAAACATTTTTGCATTGCCACATGTCCCCCATGGAAGTACCTGGGCCTTGTAACCCTAAAAATGACCAGACTATAACAACAGGATTCAAACCCCCCTCCCCCTTCACCCCTTTTCCACATAGATTTGAATGAGATTCACTACTAATTTCAGGATCGCCAACTCCAAATAAAACTCTTGACAAATTGAACCCGGGCAGGTTCACTCATCACTTGTATAGATTTTCCAACCTTTTTTCAGTCACAGCTCCCTTTAAAAGTGTGCAAAATATGGAGGCACCTCAGTCTAAAATGTAATAGATTTTAAGGGGGAACCCCATGTAAAAACACATAAAAAAGGAGGTCCCCCTTCACATTGAAGTCTCCCTTCACATCAAGGTCCCCTACTTTCACAGCAGAGTTCCCCTTCACAGTAGAAGCCCCCTCCTTTTACATCTGAGCCCTACCCTCTCACAATGGGAGCCCCCTTCACATCAGAAGCCCACCATCACATTAGGAGTCCTCTTTACATCAAATGCACCCCCCCCTTTCACATCAGGAGTCCTGTTCACATCAGAAGCCCACCTCACATCAGTAGTTTGTTTCACATCAGGAGCCCCCCTTCACAACAAAAGTATTTTGAGGAATCCCTGAATAAGCCAAAAGGTGCCCCAGGGAGCCATGGCACCCTGGTTGCAAAAGGTTGGTATAGATCCACCATCAGTCAGATACTGAACAGGTGTAGGGAGACATCTGAAGCTGTATGCCAGACTCTGAAAGTTAGCCATTCATGAGAGAGGCATCAGACATGCAGGCTTATGGATGGAAACTTATTTTCCTTATTCTGACATAAGCATAAATTCTCAGCTCGCACAATGGAGGCAGCAAGTGACCGCTGTAAGTACACACCTACTTCACCAGGGGAAATAATAGCAATGGGCCAAATGATCCCATACAGCCAGTCACCGTGTCCCCCAAAATGGATTACCTGTGGTATCTTCTGGTGACTGCTGTCACCTATACAATGCTAGTTTGGGTCACATCATCTTATGTTTATGGGTCCTTTTAAATTTGTCATTGTTTAATCTGTCAGATAACTGTTCCATGTATGAATAAAGTTACTTGTTTTCTTTCGCTCCTCACTATAATAGCTCTTTCGTATAATAAAGTAAATTAATATCTTGCCAAATGTAGATGAACAGAGTATTGGAATTGAATTCATACTTCACTCCCTTTCATAAAACCGGTAAGCCTTTCTTTTATTTACTCATAAAACGTCTTAGTCACTCCCAGTATCCTTATCTTCCAGCCTGGAGGCATAATATGCCCTACCTTTTATTAGCACACATGCTGAGACAACAGCATACCTGACTTTTCGGAAAGCTTTGTTTACATATGATTTATACTCTGCATAGTTTAAATGAAACCTCTATAAATCTGTAACTAGAATCAAGTGAGAAAAAAAATATTTTGTAAACTGTATAGAAAACCAGAAACTTTCTTTATTCAAATATAGGATCAAAGTGCTGACAGGTTTTCTGTATTATCAGAGGTTCACAGGCTCAGTGAACAAAGACCTATGACACGGTTCTACTATACAAAATCAATAATTTGTTCAGAGTGTCTCATTTTACACAGAAATTATATATTAGGTATGGATTATTTCTCTCTCTCCTCACTCTCAAACCACACAAGCAGCTCGACAATTCCTCTTTGAAATTAGCTTTCTTCCTTTGTGATTGAGCGTGATTATAAATGTGCTTTCAGGTCAAGGAATTATTTGGTGAGTTAGTGTGAAACATGAGCGAGCTTGTGCTTGGGGCATGTCTTTGCCTCCAGGGTCCAGGCACTTGGCCTGGCAAAGCTTGACTTGTTAAGAAATTGTCAGGGCTCGGGCTTGTCGAGTAAGGAATTATTTAAGCTTAATTTGGCTGCCACATTGAGCATGAAGGCCTTATGGGAGTAAAAGGGCGGGGGGGGGGGGGGGGGTTGTTAATGTAGAAGCACAGCCTCTTTAAATATGAATGCTTGGCAACAGAATCAAATTGCTATGGGTTTGATTGCAAGTCATCTACTTGACAAAGAATTATAGGAAAGTGTAAAGAGCAGTAAAGACTATAGTGGTACTGGTCACTGAATCTCACATGTTATGTTTAATCTCACATGCCTATATTATGAACTCACAAAGGTTTCCAGCTGTGGCCCCATTGCTGTCAATGTCTCTTGGCACCTACATTAGGTAAGTTGGAAATGGTTGAGGTCACTGTGACATCACTTGCAGTTTTGTAGGCTGTAGTGTGGAACCATGGAAAATTTGCTTACTTGATGTCCACTTCTCACCAGCTTAGCTTGAATAAGGGAAAGGTTGGTGGGTGCCCCAACCACCACCATTCCCAATGCACTTGCTTACATTGCTTTGCTAGTGATCTCTCTGGTTAATATAGTTTATTTTAAAAAAAACACAAGAAAGACTAAAGATGACCGTACACCAGTAGAATTTCTTCAGAAAATTTTAGCTTTTGCAATATTCGTTCAATGTTCTAAAAGTCAGTGGAATCTAGTTGACGCTCATTGTGGACCATAGTAACGAGGAAAGTCAAAGGGGCAATTTTTCTAAATTCTAACTGTAAATGTGGTTTTCGCTCCTCCATTTAGGAGTACTGTAAGCCCAGACTGCCTGATGACAAACAGGGGTGGGGGCCCTGAGCTACTAGGATTCTGCGAGCCATTCAACCTGGAAGAGGGGCAGTGGCCAGGACTGGGAGAGGTGAGTCGGTACTGTAGGATTTAATGGAATTGCAGAGCACATGCGGGGCACCCAGCTGGGAAGATTTTTGATAAGCGGTTGAGGCATCTAGTGAGGATCAGGAACAAGTGAGTATAAGACTGGGTGGAGGTTAACATTATCCTGAAATCGGTACAACTGCACCAGAGGTGCAGTAACAATTTCAGGGAATGGTGTATCTTCCAGAAGTGGTGAGCAATGCCATCTCATTCCCTGTTGCTTAATGGCTATTGTTTCTTTTCAGTTGTATCTGATTGGTGTGAGAATCAAAGCTCACATTCTCTCATTGCGAACCTGTCTTGAATTAAAGCTTCCAAAGGGAAGGAGGTTTCCTTAATAATCTACGTTATATTTGGATGCATAAAAAAAAGTAACATCAGGAAAATAGATCACGAAATTCTACATTAATTTCTTTTTAAATGTGCACAAATCTTAACATGAGAAAGAAGGATTTTTTTTGGAACAGACTTTGAGTAAATGTTGACAATTGTGCTCTAACAGTGGGAATGTCAGTAAGTGAGAATGTAATATCTGATACGAAATCCTACAGATGTCGAGGGAAATATTTGCATTCAGTACTTCAGAGTCACCTTGATGTAGCTTACAGTGCACATACGGTGTTTTACTCATTCACATCTACCTCCCATTTCAACAACGTCTTTCATTTAATCCTTACAGTCAGGGCCAGATTTACTCTCTCTGCTGGCCCAAAGCCAGTTTTCCCAATTCGCCCCTAGCCCCGCCAGCCCCACCCCCCAATGAAATGGCAACCAGATGGCGGGAGCAGCAGGGTTGGTTTTATTTTTGTTTTATTCTTTATTTCTTTTTACTTTTTTAAATTTTTCATTAT
>NW_017306269.1:7118595-7122157 GCF_000935625.1 Nanorana parkeri
CCCATGGTAGCATTTGGAAGTGACAGATTCTCTTTATTAAACCTGTCACCTCCAATACAGGAGTTTTAGCTCAGCACTGTGCTGGCTCTCCTGTGACAGCTGAGATGGGAAGGCTGCGAGTGCAGCTCTCCCATCTCAGTGTTCACATAGAGCAGAGTGGAGAACGGACGTTCTCCGCTCTGCTCCCTGCTCTCCATCCGGAATGAATGTCCCGTAATCCCAGGTCCCCCAGAAGAGCAGGGGATGCCAAAAACCATGGCGGGGGGGGAGGCGGCCAGCAGGGACGGAGGCAGCCAGGTGAGGTGGGGCGGACCATGGTGGGGGCGTGGCGGGATGGACTTGTACTAAAGGAGCGTCAGCTTCACCGCTCTACATTTAGCCCTGCTTGCCTAAAGCAGGGTTAACGTGGAAAAAACTACCCGCCTGGCGGCTGTGCCACCCCTCTACTCCATGCCGCCCCAAGGCCAGGCCTCGGTGGCCTTGTGGGAAATATGTCCCTGCTTACGATTAATCATTATAGTGAGGAAATTGTATGGTTTACATTCTTCTTAGTATTGTATTAAATATATTGATTAATTGATGAAAGTTATTTATATTCATATTTAATTCTTCTTGTTAATGTACACACTATACAAAATTTTGCTTTCACACAGATTTTTTTAAAAACATTTTAACATAATTCCTTGCAGCCCAATTCAGAGGGGTGTTTCAGCACTATGCGAGCATTTTATGGGCATTATGAATGTCACCCCAACAAGCTACAACAACACTCCTGCATTGCAACACTCCATAGCATGTGGCAATGCCTTACTGTGCGGCGAATGGTCGGGTGTGGTTTCCTTTGTGCTGGGGTGCTTTAACACGTGTCCGTGGTGCCGTATTTTTGATAATTCAGTCAAATGACATGAAAAAATCCCTTTTATGTAGTGAGTGCTGCCTTCTGTCTGCCATTCCTTTCAACACCTTCCTGGATTCCCAGAGTGCTTTGTGTCTCTTTCCCTGCTGCTTGATGTGATGCAATCTCCATTTCTCAAGACTACATATTCGATCATGCATTGATTTCAAAAAGGAATTACTATGTTACATTGCAGGAAGTTCAGACGTTGAGTTGTAGTACAGACAGCTGGCTTAGTTAGAGGGGTGACACAAAGAAGTGCATATTCACAGGGCTGAGTGAAACTGTGCCAGTGCATTGAGGAAGCACATCCTATGAACATCTTCAATAAGTAAGTTTACAAACTTCTAGATTGATATAGTTATTAAGAGTGAGGCATCATTTATAGAAATCCAATATCAAAATACTGTACATAGTTATCATTAGTTTCTGACCGTAGATACCCTTTAATAGCTGATGTGTCTGTAGGGTAGACAGTAATGAGAAATCACCCCAATAGGACACAGTCAATAAAAAATAAATAAAAAACCCTTCCCTAAATGAGCTTCAGTTATGGGAACTAGATAAATTCTAAGACAAAAAGTGGAGGAGCCAACCTGCAGGTAGCCCATGTCCCCTCAGTCAGTTTGTATGGAAAATGTTCATTAAGAAATGTTCTAGTATAGTGTATCCCTTAGTGCACTCAGCACTCTTCTTGCCAACTCTTTCCCTGACTCCTACCCTTTGCTGTTTTCCCACCTGAAGTGTAACATTTCCAAGAATACGGCAACGCTAACAGTTAGTTCCCAAAGTGTTTTCTTCTGAGTGAAGCAAAATAAAGATAGTGAAGTTACCGTGTGAAAATGTCACACTGACAGAGGAAGCTTTATGCAGATTCCTGAGCTCCGTCTTTCCTTTTTGTAGGGCCTCTGTGAACAAGGAAAGCTAAAAATGTGGCACCGTGGTGGCAACAGGCACCGGTGATGTGCTAACATTCCAGTTCCGTCCGTGTGCCTAAATGAACTTGTTTTTTTCCCTGCAGTCTGCTCAAATGGTCTTTGACTGGTCATTTTTTCCTCTTATATGATCATGTACATGTGAATTGTCTTCCCTGAAATGAGATTTGTAATTTATTATGTCAGTCTTGTGATCCAGGTGGCCATGCCAAATCAGTAACCTTACATTTCAGCACTGCAGGTAAAACTCAACTCCTGCTTAGAAAATAATGTATAAGGACCCGTTCACACTATCTCCTTGCAGTAACACTCGCATTACCTTCAGTTTACTGCAACAGGCAGTAAAGCACAATACATTATTTGATGCATTCCACTACCATTTATTTTCAATGGCACCACTATGCACCCTGAGACGGACGTACACTGCAATACAATACAAATAGGCAACGCACTGATGTGTGTTGTGGTGCGCTGTGAAAAAATTGGTGCATGGATACATTCTCCCAGTTCCTCATGTCCACTCCTGCCTGAGTAGGCCACCAGCCCCAGCCCTAGGGTTGATATCTAGTGCAGGAGGTGCCTTATTTCCAATTGCCTCTATGCTTGTGATAGCGTTTAATGCTTGACTAAGTGGACTTACAATTCTGTTTTTGTTCCTGTTGAGCTTTTCTATGTTATCACATTCCTCCACTATTTGCTGCATGCCCTGATGTTTGCTGCATTGCCAGATTTCTTCACTGCCTGTTTTCTGCCCTGAACTTTGCTATGTTATCAGATTGCTCCACTGATTTGCTGCCTGCCCTGACCTTTGCTACACTGCTGGATTCCACTACTGTCTATTGCCTGCCCTGACCATTATCACCTTCAAAAATTAGGAATGATACCTGCTGTTAACTACAAACTGCATCTCCAGCAGAGAGTCTTTCAACTTCTATCTTTCAATGCTGTTCAGTACATACAATTTCTTCTACCTTGGGTCTGCATTCTATGGTCAGAGTATATAGTTTTGTGTGATAAGTCCTGGTGATAGTAGGCTTGATTGACTTAAAGAAGGAGGTCTGCTAAATGTGAAGCCACACTTGCCCACCCAGGGCAGGGGGAAAGGGAAATGGGGCAGGGGGGAGTGGCAAGCCTGGACTTGGGCTTTAAGCAATAGACCTTAGTCACCAACTAAATTAATGAGATCGCTGTTGTGTTAGAGTGACTGTTACAATGTGTCTCAGTTCTGCTGCCTCACAGTGCTGTCCTGCCTCCACAAAATATTATTGTCTCTAATGTAGAGAGAAACAACCCAAGATGTTGCTAATGTATGTAAGAGATGCAAACCAATGTTCTGCTGTGTAAAATTATTTAAATTGTATGTCCAGGTATTACACAAATGTACCCGCAAACCTCCCTCTCCAACTTTAGATCATATCCCACATTACTTTTTTTTTTTACATTGTTCCTATAACAAGAAGCTCCCTGTCATAACCAGGCTTTTAAAATTCTTGCAGCAGAAGATGCTAGTAGGCTAAGTTCCTATAGTTGTAAGCATTCCCACAGAACTACGGTATATCTCTCAAGAGCCCTTTCCATACATACAGTGTGTGCACAGGCTCTTTGGTGGGACAGAGAGGGGTGGGAGTTAGGCAGTACGTCAGGCAGGGCTGGCAACAGCACACATATTGACACCCCGGTCCAGACAGAACAGAAGCCGCACACCTACGCTACAACCCCCCCCCCCCCCCCC